>NC_090437.1:81342514-81645544 GCF_031143425.1 Pleurodeles waltl | reverse complement strand
CCACCAAGTTGCTCTACACCTGAGAAGTAGGAGGTTTCTAACCTTTACCTCACTAGTAGGTAGTTTCCACTT
This sequence comes from Pleurodeles waltl, assembly GCF_031143425.1. NCBI lineage: Eukaryota > Metazoa > Chordata > Amphibia > Caudata > Salamandridae > Pleurodeles > Pleurodeles waltl. The sequence continues at coordinate 81,645,472 of NC_090437.1, read as the reverse complement.
TAAGAGATTCCTTTTCATTTGGCCTCTGTGGATGCAATGTTCTAAAGACTAATATATGATATTTTTAAAGGAGTAAAGGATGTACTTTTCTTCTAAGATTACATTCTAATTATGGGAAGAACTGAGGTAGAACACAATGTGAAACTGAAGAATGGTGTTAGTATTCTTAATAAAAAATGGTTTTACTGCAGAATATATGAAGTGTAAATTAGCTCAGGCCGCATTACATATTTGGGATAAGTGGTTGGTGTGAACATTATATGACCTAAGAAAGAACTTGTAGAAGCTGTAAGAGATGAACCACAACCAGGGAGAAAGGATGATGTGAGATCCTTTTTAGGTCTTGCAGAAGAGTATCCAAAAGTTTGTGAGGAAATTTGCACAAATAATATATCACTTTAGGCAATTAACGAAAAACAAATTGAAATGTGTGTGGTCATATGAATTCAAAGAAGCTTTCAAGGAATTAAAAGAGAACATGTGTACAGCTCTTTCCTACAAGCCTACAATCTAGATCAGTGGTTCCCAACCTGTGGTCCGCGGACACCTGGGGGCCCGCGAAGCCTCCTCAGGTGGTCCATGACTGCTTAGGAAATTTAAAATGAACATATTAGGTCCCCAGCTTTCAGTAATGACTCATTGGGGAGGGGGGGGGTCCCTGGATTCCAATAATGATTCACTGGGGGTCCCTGGGTTTCAGTACTGATAAAGTGGGGGTCCACAGAAGTCAAAAGGTTGGGAACCACTGATCTAGATGGTAAAAAGAACTTCGTCACGGATGCCAGTGGGAAACGTTTTGGAGAAGTGCTAACACAACTAGAAATATAGGGGAGAGGATGTGGCATAGTGGACAGAGCTGTTGACTTTGGAACTGGGGAATTGGGTTTGAGTCTCAGCAATGGAACAACATCCTGTAACTCTGAACAAATCACATAATCTCCTTCACTAATGTAACTAGTTCTCATGTAAAGCGCTCCAGTATCTTCGGGTCGAGTTCATGTCATATTAAACTGAGAAATTGTCATTGTTTTTGCCTCTCATGCACTTACACCAGTTGAGAGAAATATTTTGCTACTGAAAGAGATGCTTTGGCATATGTGAGGTCTCTAGAGTAATCCTGACAATATGTCTGGGGCAGACTAGTGATTGTAAATTATGGTCTTAAGCCTCTCAGAAATGTGTTGATTAAAGAACGATTGATAGGTGCATCACCTGGACTTGCGTACACATATTTACGACTCATGGAGTATATTTTGATGTCTCATATGTACCTGGCATTAAATTTTGCCACAAGGGTTGTGGATGATTTGAAGAGTGGATGTTGTGTGGCAGAGTGAAGGGACAAAGAGGAAATTAGTATTACTGAAAAAGGATGGAAGAAAAGTTCTATGGTAGATTATATCTTTTGGAAGGTGAACATACCAGAGAAAGGTTTCCACTAAAAAGAATGTTAAAATTTAGTTATGAGTTTTTGGGCATGTCTGTAATGAATTAACTCTAGAAAATGTAATGTTGTGAAGGAAGGTAAAAGTTATTCTTCCAGAAAACTGAAGGAATTGTTTATAAGGATTAGTCATGAACAACATTTAGGAGTATTGAACAATAAATGCAGGTTAAAGGATGTGTGCTGTTGCCTGGTTTAATGACATAGAAAAAACTATCAGTGTTGTGAATGAAATAATTCTGATAAAAAAGAGTTTCTACATGTGTTGGAGAATTGGGTTGGATATCATGGGCCTGGAACAAGAAGATGAATAGAATAAATTCCTCATTGTAATGTTAGATTACTTTTAGAAATGGCCGAACTCAAGATGTGTACAAAGTAGATACTGGTACTATACAATTCCAGCAAAAAGCATGGTAATGGCATAAGGCATAATACCACTTCAGCTTATCATCTAGAAGGACATTTCTCTTTCGATTGCTTCAAATGAATCTCAAAAGATATTATTTAACTAACAAATGGTAACAAAGTCAATAGGGAAAAGGAAGTTAAGAAAGAATATGGGCATACATGATAACACCCTGTGACATAACAGACTGTAGCCCTTTTGTGTTGAAGAGATGAATGACCAAAGAACCAAAGATAATCCTAGCTGGGTGTTGAGTGTCAGACAGGTAAAGTGGTCGCAGGAGAAGTAAAAAACAAATTAAGTAAAGCACCAGCATTTTTCGGAAGTAGATCTGAAGGAACGTGAGTGGGTTAAAGTTAAGGCAAGAAGCAAAGTGGGAAAAGATGAGTGTAGGCGCACACAAACGTTATGAGTCAAGAAAGCGATGTATAATTCATCAACTCTAAGCAACGAATCTGGAAGGAAAAGGAGCTTTAAGTGGTTGGATGATATAGAAGCAAAAAATGTGTGGTGCTGAAGAAGCGAGAAGACCTGATTCATTGGATGAAATGGAAAATTAAGATGTCTTATGCGATTGTGTGATACTGAGGAAGATGAAATAAGAAAGGGTAGATTTAGAAGGGTGATTTACAAGCTAAAAAGATTTGAACATTTTTGTGCATCCACTTAAAGGCTATATTGATCCTTCGTGCCTATGTTTGACTTTATACGTACGTATGTTTTTAGCTATCGTCTTGTTCTTTTGATGTTATTCAGTTGTCAATTCTTCAAAGCATTTCCTGTATTGTTAAAATCCATGCTATGTTTGTGTGTAGTAAAATGTGTTATGTTGGGAATATTCTCCTTACGTTATTAATAGGTAGGTTGTAATCCTTTAAGGGTACCATAGCCAATCCTTAACTAAGAGTTCATTTCCAGAAGGTGGAAAAGATAGGGGGCAGTTGCTGAGGGAAAACTGACAAGGATGCACTGTCATGATATGCTGGCATCAAATAAAGAATACCTAGGGGTTGATCTACAAACATTTTGTTCTGGGTTAGCATCAAAAAAGTGACGCTAACCAGTACTAAATGTTTTTTTCCTAATTTGCTTTCCAGTGCAAAACTTGTTTTGCACCGGAAAGTACTCTAAAAGTACTGCTTTGCGTTACTTAGCAACAAGGGGGCGTTTTGTGGGTGGTACATGGGCATTCTGATGTAACCACTGATGCCTTTTGATGAAAAAACCCTATCTACAAACAATAATAAACAGGGTTTTGCGTCCAAAGTAAACACCATTTCAAAAGAGGCGTTTAAATAAGAAATGCGTTCATTTCTCCTTTATTTTCCAACTTTTCATGTGTGCTGCACTGTGCAGCACACATACAAAGTAAGTGAAGTTTTAAAATGTGTTTAAGCATAGTACCCTTCCCATACAAAACCTATGCTAGACTCATGCACACACCCTTGCACTATGGCTCAAACACGTGCGTGTGGCGCACAGCAGCTAAGATAGGGGGAGGGGAGGAGAGAGTTATATCTCTGTAAATATGGCACTCTCCTGCTCCCACCTTGTCACATAACGCAGCACAGTGCAGCATTTTTGGCTGCTGCACTGCGTTCTGTGCCCGTTTTGTAATTCTGGGCCAATGTTTTGTCCCCGTTTTCCAGAGTTGAGTACCAATAATGCTCTGTTATTTGCTGACAGTGCCAAGGGATCTCTGTCGGGTGAACATGCATTCCACAAATATTCTGGCTCTGATCCTAGGTTACCACGCGGGTCTCTTCTCTTGCCACCTATTTTTCCATATTACCATCCTCTCTGGTATTCTCATTACCTGTTCCCTGAATAACCAAATCTTGAGGCAGGCCTTTGTATTTGAATGCCTTTGGCAGATATTTCTATTGTGCCTGTTGTTAACTAACTTTTTCACTTGTTCAGCCAGCACTCAAAGGCAACTTCCATTTACTCTAGCGCTGTACTAAAACAGTATATGCAACTATAGACAGGCAGGGCAAGTCTAAGCTACATGCCACACCTGTGCATGTGTGTGGGATGGTGAAAGCAAAAGGGTATGAATGAGGTAGTAGCAGGAGAGCTCTCACTAGTAGAGTATAGGACTGTACTGGTCACTTGTCCCCTCTACACAGGTGCATACATACCAGTCATGAATTTGAACCTCCAATATTCCAATGTTTGTCTTTCTGTTCCTGTATGTTTAATTTATAACACTCTTCCATTGCAAGCTCAATATTCTAAAGCCTTGTAACCCTTCTGCCTCCAGTTATACCAGTTGTTAAAGGCTCTTTCCTTTGTTATAGACCTTCGCCTGTGACTTGGGCCTATAAGTTGCGTTCAGAACTTTAACAAATGGTATAACTCTTGGCAGCGGGATACAAGGCAATATTCTTTTTACATCTTGGGTGAGCCTGATGAATTTATGAACTGAAAGTATTGCGTTGCACTTTTAGTTACTTCTGCCCTAGTTGGCAAACAGTGAATGGGGAGGAAAATAATGATAGGCCTTATATGAAAGTGGGTTACTGTTGCACAGTATTTTTCTGAAATGGTCTGCACAAATCCTAATAGTTTAATTAATAGTATGGACAGAGTTTCTCCTACCACATTATTGTGAGATTCTTCAGAATGAGTTTGTGTATTATTTTTGTTCTAATTTTAGTGAACTGTTTTTGAAAGGTGCACATATGATTTAGCTAACTGTAATTTTGGCTTTTACAGTTATCGCAACACGTCGTTTGAGGGATCGCGACCTTCTCAAAAAGAGAAAAGCCGAAGCCACGGAAAAAGAATCTTTTGAGTAGGTTGAACCGAGATGTCACCATTCAGTTATAAGTGACTATAATTTTTGGAACTATTTTTGAAATGATGATTACATAGTATATGCATGAAAAGTGTCAACATGTATTGACAAGTCCACATCTTTTGGCTATTGTTTTTAAAAGGTTTTTATTACGTTTTATAAACATGCAGAGGGAGAATGTGTGTTTTAACTGGATCAATATAAGTGAAAATGAAATAAAATGGAATGAGGACCAACATTCATAATGGATTGCAACCCAGATAATAAAAATAACTGTAAAGGTATTGTCTAAACGTTGGTACTTGCTACCTCAATTAAAAATCCTTCAGTACCCTCAAATAACCTTTACTAGGTTGCCCACGCTGAAAGATCGCTTGGCACTGAGCCATTTTACTATAGCCTTATAGCCTGCCGTAGTCGGCTATAACTCCCTTTAAGGGCCCACTCCATTGTTAAAGGCCCGAGCCAAAGGCAAGGGCCTTTAACAAGGGAGCAGGATTTTATTGCCGGTATAGCCCAGCTACGGAGGGCGATAAGGCTATTAGAACATTCTGACACTAGAGGGTAGAATGTTCTAATTAAAAAAAATTAGAGGCCTCACGGAGCCCAAGGGAATTAAAATCTCCTCGGGCTCCATGTGGCCTTTGTTCACATCGACAGCTGTGAATGAAAGCATTGGAATGTTGAAGCTGTGGCTAAAAAGAAACACCCTCCTGTGTTTTTCCCAGCCCCCGTCACCACCTGCACAGAGCAATCGGGTCTAAGACTCGAGGGATGTCACCTGATTGCATGCCCGCTGCCACCCCCTCTCATCTCACAACCAATAACCTAACATATGAGAAAAGAAAAATCACCTACAGATAGCAAAGCCTTACAGAATAGCTTCCAGCGTTATTTCCCATTCAAAGTATTTACTTCATTTAGTTAACCCCCTAAAACGAATCTCTCATGTCCCACTTGAGACCACAGCAGGGAGCTCCTTTAGATATTCCTGAACTTTAATTTCTGAGACAAAACTCTGAGTCTTTCCCCTGAAAGTGACCCTTAGATGAGCTGGATTTAAAAGGAAAGCTTCTCTTCCCAATGTTGGAAATGGGTTGATGAAGTGTCATAAACGCCACTGCTGCTTCACTGTGGCGTGGCAGAAAGAACGCCCATCAACCTCTCTCTTAGCATTAGGTCAGGCTTTCTTTTAAATAGTTTGCCGAAGAAGGAAACATCTGAAATACACAAGTATAGCCCTAGGTTTTTCAGAATCTGAGACTCCATAATTCTTCACATAAAGGGGAAACAATGAACCCGTTTAACCTCCACCTCCCAATCCCACTGAAAAAGCTAGGGGAATGCTCCTCTCAATAGAGTTACCATAAAGGAGCAAATGTTATTGGCCTTAGCCCCTTTGGCAATCCAGAGGAATGGTAGATTGTTCCTTCGCTGGAGATTCTTGAAATCCTCAAGCTTCCACATTAAATCTGTCATTTGCATATTTTGGGACTTTTGCTGGGCCTTCAAAGACCCAACCTCAGTCTTGAGGATTTCAGCTCTCTCTTCCATTGCAGAAATCTGATCACCAATTTTTTCCAAGTTTTGTTGACTTGTATAGTGGCACCATGTATTTTTTTAGAAGCAAGATGGGAGCATCGGCCATCACTCTGTACTTCCTCAAGTATGTGTTTTTTAGACTGGAAGATAAGTGTAAGTGTGGATTCCGTTGCTGAGGGGGAGCCAACTAGAGTAAGTTCCTTGGATTGACTTGCAGATGACATATTCAACCCACTTTTCCCCTCAGGAAACACCTGTTGCATGGATGAGTAATCCCATCTTAATTTATCGGCGGCATTCTCGTCAGAGTTCCATCACGAACTGCGGAATGATCCCCTTCTTTTACATTCCCATTGGGATCGATTCTGCGTAGTTGCTATGCTAGGATCACCGGGGACACTGCTGATACTAGAGTCTGAAGCTATGTCCTTAACAGATAATGCATACTAAGGTTGGAAATATCTGAATCGTCTGTCAGAAAGAAAAGCTTTCCCCCAATATCCAGGGACCTAGCAGCAGCCTGAGACTCAACCTTTACCCTTCCAGGCTAGGCCATATCCCCCCTTATTAGGGGATTCTGTAAGTCAGTTAAATCAGTTAAGGGGTCGCAAGGGCCAATGTCATTGGCAGATTCAAACAAGACCACACCACCATTTAAGTCTCTTTTGGTCCCCCATGAGCAGCTTTTCAGCAGTAACCCCCCTCAATCCCATACCCCATACCGGTTGCAGAGCATTCTCTGGACATTTGTTGGCACTTCCTTGGGAGTCCTTGAGACACCATCTGACGCCACCTGTAGGTTGCTTCGCGATCTGTCCTGTTTCTCTATTTGCAGAACTTGGAGCCTCTGCTGCTAGGATGCAGACCTCTTTAGCTGGTGGAACCCCAGCAATAGACACGGGTAATATCTCCACAACTGAAGGCTGGGATGCCTTTCCAGCAGAGAGAAGAGTCCACCAAGCCGCTCATTGTTGGGGCTTCTTAACGTCTGGTCCTGGGGTCATCGATGTGGCTCCACAGGCCAGTTCTTGCTGATTTTGAAACCCCTTCCAGGCATGTTTCATGCCAGAAACAAGGGTGGATGAGGGCTTGAGTAGAGTGGCACACCAGTAAAAAGACACGTAGTACTGAAACAGGGATAACATCTCACCGATCTTTACATCTAAGCCAAAACAGGGCAGTCATGCCACAATGCTGTTACACCAGTGTTTGTTGGCGAACCTGGTCAGTTTCCCTCTGTCATTTCCAACATGACAAGTTCGCATGGCTGGAGCGGAGAGAAGCTGCGGACTGGGTGTACTGGGCAGATGCCATCACTCACTTTTAGGTGGTGTAGCTTTTCTTTTCTTTGTAAAGGTGAATGTGCTGATTCTTTCATGGGGAAGTGTCTCAATTACAGTCTATCTTTTAAATGTTTATTTAGACTTTTACCATGTGTCATTTTTGGGTAGCTTCAGTTAATATCTGTGGACTCAATGACTGGAAAAAAAGACAAAGGATAGCTATTGAGTTACAGATGGTAAAAGCTGATATAATATATCTGCACAAGACACATATTAAAGGTGCAGGCGGAATATTCTTGAATCTTTCAGATTTCAATCAGTTGGGGGACTTCGCAAGGTGGCAGGACACGAGGAGTTGGCGATCCTTGTTAGATGCCATCTTTTTAATTTTCAATGAATTTGGGTGGATCATCCAGGGCGATAGTTTATAATGGATTGTCACCTTCCAAACAAAGTATTTACACTTTGTTCGGTGTATGAAACTGTTTCGGATGACCCAGGGCTGTTCGATTGGCTGAACAGCGAGCTGGCTCTATGCCCCCATCATTGTCTGTGGGTATTTTAATATAAACGCTATAGGGGTTTGGCCCTCAGAGTGTTTCAAAAGATATTCTGGTCGTAAGCCTAGGGTGTTTCGGTCATTGTATAATATGATTCGAGACCACCGAACAGTGGATGTCTGGTTGGATAAAAGAACCGTGGATTTTGGGTTCAATTAATTTTCATCACCGCACCAGGCTCATACGTGATTAGATAATGTTTTTTGTCTCACGCTCCCTGCTTCAAGGTTGTAGAATCCAGAAGTTCCTCAGCTTGTTGTTGGACGACAGTCCACTAGTTTTGGAAATTGATGTCAAAGGATGGGCCTGGCAAGCCGTGAACTGGACTTTTGAGCGTTCTTTATTATTGGATGAGGACTATATCAATTTAACGAATAAGTGAATACCGATATTTATGAATTAAAAATATTGGGAGTGCTCTGCTGGAGGCATGATGGGACTTATTTAAGACTGGTATCCAGGGGGGAAACCCTTAGTTTTAGCCTGAATCATCAAAAGAAGGAAAGGCTTAAATTGTTTGAACTATATGAGGCTTTGACAATTGCTAAAACTAAGTTGGTATTCACAAGGCAAAAGGTGGATGATATTCAAGAATTCCCACATAAGGTAGTAATTGTCAAAGAGGCAACAATGGACATATCCACAAAAAAAAGCAGCCAGAAATTTTGTGGTCTGGAAAGAAAAATTGTATGAGTTTGGAGATCAGGTGGGCCACCGACTCGCTTTCTGTACCCGACAAAAACAGGCACAAGGGGAGATTAGGGAAGTGAGAAGTTCTATATATGGGCTAGTTTCCTGAGGATATTCAAGCCGCCTGCCAGAGGTTCTACTCAAACCTCTATACTGAAAGTGATGACCACGTTTTTGGGATCAGATCTCATTTCATACGCAGAGGATCTAGAATCGCTGAAGGGTTCCTTTTCTTGGGATGAAATCCTGCTTGCCATGTCTAGCCTTTCATTGAGTAAAGCGGTGGGTGTATTCCTTACGAATTTTATTGGGTCTTTTCAGCCAACTTAAAAGACTATTTAATGGTTCTTTTTATGCAAATCTATGGTGGTGCTATCCCCCCCAATCTCATGGTCCTCAGCAAACATTGTTGTCTTCCCTAAGAAAAACAAGCCCCTTCAAGAACTGGGTTCATATCAACAAATCACCTTGATTAATGGGGACGCTAAAATGTATTCTAAAGTTTTCACCACAAGTCTCTCTTAAGTGAGTAGTAAAAATGTCTGTCCTAAATAGCATGGGTTTATTCCCAGGAGAGGAATGACGGATCATATACACTGTGTGATACCTCTCTTCTGATGTTATCGGGGACCAAATGGTGTTAATTTTACTGGAGGCCGAAAATGCATTTGATAGGGTCTCCTGGTGGTATCATTGAGATGCTATGAAGACTGTTGGTATTGGGTCTGGATTCATCAAGGCTATCGGCGCTTTATACCATGACCCAGTGAATAGGGTAATTGTAATGGGTGGTCAGTCCAGTCATGATTCAAAGGGGAAAAAGAAAGGGTTGTCTGTGTTCTCCTTTACTTTCTGCCACCTACGTTGATCTCTACATTTGGAGACTTGATAACAATCCTGTAATTAAACTAATCAATCTTAATGGATGGGATACTAAGATCTTAGCATATGCTGATGATGTGGCTCTGGTTACATCTGATTCCATGGTAACTTTAGAAGAGATTAAAAGGGAGGCCAACCGGCTTGGGAGATTTTCTGGATATCTGTTGAATGATGAAAAAACCCAAGTCGTTATCAATAGCGACATCATCTCGAGGGACACCCGGGTGGGGGACAGTGCAGTCTACTTTGGGGTCAATATCTCTGCGAATGTTAATAAAATTGTGGGAAACAATTTGGATCCCATACTAGTAAACGCTAGAAAGACTTTTGTCAGATTATTAACTTGCATCTCTCCCTGGTGGGTAGGTGTAACATTCTGAGAATGTTTTTCCTCCCAAAAGTCTTATACTTTTTCCGGGCCATTCCCTTGGAAGTAGAGAATCAATGGTTTAAAAAACTTGAGGATATTATGACAAGATTTTAGTTGGGCTTATGCCAAGACTAGGAGAGCTTGGAGGTTCCTCACACTTCCGCAAGAAAGGGGCGATGTTGAGGGCTGCCGAACCGTAAGTTATATTATTAGGCTACAATAATAGAACAAAGTTTAATTTTGTTTAAAGACAGAGGTGAATTACTGGGTGCCGAAGAAGGGATCCCTTCTCCCTTTGAGCTACTACTGGGAAAAGAGGCATTTGCATGTCTGTGGAGGCAAGTTGAATTTAGTTATTTCGAGAAAGTCTGCTTTAAGTCCTTGTATGGCATTTTTAAGGTTTGGTCGGTGGTTCGCAAAAATGTGGGCATTGGGCGATTACATTTTTTGCATCCTCTTTGTAATAATTCCCTACTGACAGATATGATTCAAGATCCCTGTATTTCTCATTGGAAGATGCTTGACTTCAATACTCTGGAAGGCTTCTACTCTGTTCAGTATTGTCTCTTTCAAAGAACTTAAAAGGGAGTAAAAGGTTGGTCAGTGGGAGTTCTTTAAATACCTCCAGATCTATGACTTCCTTTTCCGGAAGGGAAGGGGTCCCTCCAGGTTTTCTAGAGAGGACATCGTAGATTTCTTTTTTAAGTGGAAGGCCGTGCCCAATAGGAGAAATACATGGCTTTTTTAATGTATTCACAAAGGATGACCTTGATGAACACGCTGAGAAGTGGCAGGAGAAATTACACATTGAATCCTACTCTTCCAGAGTCTCTCCGCCTTGCTCAGTCTGTCTTTTTTTCCACAAATGTACAAGTCCTACATAATAAAACATGTTTTGATCTCTAACCAAGCTGGGGAATGTAGCCAGGTGAGGTGGGGACAGAGGGACTTGGTGCCCTAGATGTCAACTTTATGGGGCAGATTTAATTCGTGTGTTTGCCCTGCTTTAATTGGGACCCTAGAGGTAATCTTTGATTTTTGTAATAAAAACCTCAAGTTGGAAATCTCCCTATCTCCCCAGCTGATTCTACTTGGCATCCAGGAAGAAGGAGTCTCTAAAAGAGCATGATAATATTTGTTTATTGCTATTGCGGTACTCTGGCTGTGCATTGCTTTGGCCTGGTTGGACCCTAAGCCTCCTGTTTATAGTCATTAGCTAGCCCGGCTGCTGGCCATGTATAATTTGGAAAGGGCCTTATATATGTGGAAGGGCCAAAAGGTGAGGATCAAGGGGATGATGGTATGGGCCTCCCTTGCACAGTGGATCAAGGATGAAAGGGAGATTTAGGGGTGGGGAGATAGTTCCACCTCTGAGGGACCCCCAGAGGGAGTGATGAGTGAATGAAATTTATTGTGCTAAGCACTTATCTTCTTTTTGCTTACAAAGGTATGAATTTCTGAATCACGCAAATAAATTATAGGATGTCATTTTTGTAGGCTGGGTACTATTATGGGTATTTACTGATACCTCTTCCTCTTGTGTTGGGGAGGGTTATATTTGTATTCTAAAATCTGCAATAAAAATTGGTAAACAAAATGAATATTGGAACTCTGGGCTTCTACAGGCCATTAGATGCCTGGAGCACTCCCCTGTCCTCAATGGCGCTCTCAACATTCTAATGTTTTAATTTCCCTTAACTCTTTTCGGCACTAAGCCTTTTTCCCCCACTGTGCTAACCCATTGTTTTGGCTATTTGGGGTAGTTTGTGGTTACGCCCCCATAAAGTTTTGTCCACATAAAATATCCATGCCAAATTTGCGTTCTTTTTTTCCAATATCCAGCGGATTCTAAAGATACCCCAGGGTTTGTGAGTTCCCCAGGAGAGGACTGAGAAATCAGCCAAACTACAGCTAAAGTTTTTTTTTTGTTTGGGGGGGTGGGAAGAAAGTGCTGCAGAAGAAAACATCAGTTTTTCCCCTGCAAATGACATAAACAAAGACTTTGCAATGCTAAAATCACCATCTTCCCAGCTTTCAGGATCATGCAGACCAGAATCAGAAAAACACATTTTTCAACACAATTTTGGCATTTTACTGGGACATTCCCCATTTTTCCTATTTTTTATCCTTTCAACCTCCTTCTAGTTACTGATGGAAATAGGTGTGAACCCAATGGTGGAACCTAGAAAGCTACACATTTCTGAAAAGTAGATAAAATTTTGAATTCAGCAAGTGGTCATTTGTGTAGATCCTTTAAGGTTTTCCTACAGAAAGTACACTTGAAATAAAAAGAATATTGAAATTGAGTTAAAAAACTGCCATTTGTGTTAAGTTTTCATCTGTAACGTTTTCTAAGTGTGACATATTTTTGACAGTAATATACTGTTAGGTCTGCTGGACTCTTCTGGCTGCAGAGATTTATAGGGTTTGTAGGTTCTCCAAGAATGCAAGCTCGCCAGAGCCAATAACTGAGCTGCACCTTGCAATGATTTTTCATTGTGTACTGGTCATACAACAATTCATTTGGTAAACTATGTATTTCCAAAATAGGCAAAAGATATGAAGTTTAAAACCAGTTGTTGTTTGCACATCTCTGGATTTGGGGGTACCCACTAGCATGAGAATTAGAGGACATTTCTCAAAATTACTTCTCTCTTACACATTGTTTTACATTTGGAAGGCACAAATGCAGAGAAAGACAATGGGTAATAATACTTGTTCTACTACTCTGGGTCCCCCTAAGTCTCCCGATAAAAACAGAACCTCACTTCTGTAGATAGGCCTAGTACCCGCAATAGGAAATGGCCCAACACATCACATTTTTCCACTGAAAACGGATTCGTTTTTTGCAATGTCCTTAGCTGTGGATTTTAGGCCCTAGCACAGCAGGCACCTGGGGAAATCCAGCAAACCTGCACATTTTTTTAAACTAGACACCTATGGAAATCCAAGGTGGGGTGACCTATGTGGCTCTCACTAGGTTCTGTTACCCAGATTCCAATGTGAACCTCAAAACTTGTCTAAAAAACACATTTCCTCACATTTGCATGATGGAAAGCTCTGGAATCTGAGGACAGCCACAACCTTCATTCCACCCAGCATTCTCCCAGGTCTACCAGGATAGGAAATTTCCCAAAACACAATGTGGACACATCATATTTTTCCACTAAAAATTGACTGTTCTTTTGCAATCTGTCTAGCTGCCGACTTTGGGTTGTATCTCAGCCGGCACCTAGGGCAACCTAGCAAACCTTAACATTTTTTAACACTAGACACCTAGGGAAATCCAGGATGGGGTGACTTGTGTGGCTCTTACCACTTTTGTCTAACCAGAATCCCTTGCAAACCTCAAAATTTGTCTAAAAACACATTTTCCCCATATTTCTGTGTTGGAAGGTTCTGGAATCTGAGAGTAGCCAAAAATGTCCTTCCACCCAGCATTTCCCCAAAGCTCCACATAAAAATGGTACTGCACTTGCGTGTGTAGGTCTAAAGCTCGCAACAGGAAACGCCCCAAAACACAACATGGACCCATCACATTTTTACACTTAAAACTGGCTTGTTTTTTTTGTAGTGCTTAGCTGTGGATTTTGGGCTCTGGCTCAGCCTGCACATAAGGAAACCTAGCAAACCTGTACATTTTGGAAAAGTAGACACCTAGGGGAATTAGGTGAATTGTGTGGTTCTCACCAGGTTCCTTTACCCAGAATCCCTTGCACACCTCAACATTGATTTAAAAAAATAATTTCCCCTCACATTTCTGAGATGCAAAGTTCTGGAATCTGAGGGGAACCACAAACTTTCTCCCACCCAGCATTTCTCCAAGTCTTCTGATAAAAATTGTACCTCAATTGTATGGGTAGTCCTAATGCCCATGACAGGAAGCGCCCCAAAACACAACATGGATGCATCACATTTTTTCACTGAAAACTGACTTGGTTTTTGCAATGTGCCTAGCTGGGGATTTTGGGCCCTAGCAGAGGGGTATGCTGGGTGGTAGAAAATATGTGGTCTATTCCTGTTTCTGGAAGAATATGGCACAGAAATGCAAGGAAATATGTGATTTAAGTCACATGCTGAGATTTGCAGGGCATTATGGGTAAGAAAACGTGTTGGGATCCATGAGAGGCACACCACCCTGTACTGCCCTGGGTGTCTAGTTTTCCAACATATCTAGAGTTGGTAGATTTACCATAGACAAGAAGTGAGCACACAACCAGAATTTATAGGTTTTGTTATAAAGACCCCTCACCCACCAACCTAACTGGTGGCATTCTTCATCATTGGTGTCCCACTTGAGCCACCTAGAGTGTCAGGGTGTGCTTGAGTGCCTGATTACAGCAGAGTGTTTTTTTCTATAAGTTGAATTTCCAACTTTGTAAAGAAGTGCAATAAATACGTCTTGGGGCTAACCACCAGTATTTTTACACATTTGGCACGAGGTGAGTGATGGTTCTCTATATATAAAATGTTAATTAACAAGAGATTTCACAAAAATGTAAGGGACTGTTAATAACTGAAAGCTCAAAAAATTGAACCAATGACTAACAGCTTGTGTGCTGTAAAGCGGCATCAAGGCACCAACCCCTTTACAGTCCATTCACACACCTTTCATTCAACACCATTCACTCCATGAGCTGCAGGCCCAGCACATTACAACACTCACGTCAACAGACGGAGCCATTCAAAGGCTCATCACTTTCATACGCCCACATGCCTAATACAGCAATCACACTGGCTGATGGAGTGTGTGGACTGGTGTTTGCCTAGTAGTGTGTGTAGTAACCAGCAGCAAGTCACTACTTGCACACCACCAGCCAAGCACCTGCTCACATTGTGGTGGATCCATTTTAGTTACTTACCTGGCCACAGGGAATAGCTTAGCTTTTAGCTTGCAGACCTGTTGCCCTTTTTTATCTGATTCCCTTTGACCTATTTTCATGCTCTGTTTTATTCTGTTTTATTATTTTTTTCCTTTTAGCACTGTTTGCAAATGCGTGCATTATAGAGAAATGTTTTAATTTTCCTAATCGGTGTTATTCTGAGAAAGCGTCATTATCAGTTATGTATATGGCTAATGTCATCATGCTCCTTTTTGTTTTACGTTAGAAAGCACAGAATGCAAACATGTCAGGCAACATTTGCTATGCAATTGCCAACACAAGTTTGTGCAGACAGTTTGATGTTTAGGTACTTACGTGCATCAGGATTTCTGCATAAACAATAACAAGTGCCCTATAAAAACACCTCACAAGACAAAGGTTGATAGAGGGAGTTCCATCAGGATACACCATCTAGACTCCACACCGCTTTGCAGAGAATCACGGCCTTGTGTCTCTGCGAATCCTGATCCGGAGACCAAGGGACTGATCTCATCCCAAGGCAACAGGGTTAGGGGACTTTCTCATGGACACTGCAATGGCAGATTAGGATTATTATGCTCAGGTCTCGATTTAGAGTAGGGTTTAGGCCTTATTACCAGGAATTGCATATTTCATGTTACTTCACTATGTTGGGGGATTTCATATTTACCACTTTTATCCTCACCATTCTGCTTTTATTAATTCTCATTTTCATAATCATTGCAGCACATGCATTTGATCGCAGATTGCAGTTCTTTCAATAAATATATTGAAAACTATCCTGCATCTTCTTTTGACTGTGTGTGTGGAAGAGACTTATTTCTACCAAGAGAAAAGGGATAAGATTTGTTACATCACAACTTCCCTGAGAGGTCTCCAGAATCCATCTGCTAGGTAGCCAGAAATCACCTTTACTACTTAGTGTTTGGCAAAACGTTTTCAGTATTCACTCTGCACCCTGCAACACCAGTGAAGACAGACAATGCCGGCTGCACCATGTTTGGGGCAACCTAGAGTTCAGCACTCCCAGGCTGAAATCCAGATGCCTCTTGCTGCACTATTGGCATTTCAGAGTCCTCCTCTAAAGCAGGCACTTCATCCACACTGATAGTGGCTTCATCATCAGATGATTCCTCTCGGACAGAAAATTAATTGCCAGTATCTTGCACTTCCTCCTCTGTCTCCGATGAAGAGACTGCCTCATTATCATGGTCAGAGGAAGATTCAAAAAGCATTCCAACAACCTGCTGAGCTGTCATCTTGCGGCTAGTCATAATCCTTACAAATAAAAGTAACTTGACAAACTAGTCAACAACAACCAACACTGGGTAAAATAAGTAATAAACGAAGTGTGGCTTTATCAGAAAGACCTATGTACTCAAAAACGACACCATTCAATTGCCAGAGGCAGCAAGACTCACCAGCACCTACTCTGCACAGACCAGCAATCAGCAACGATAACCCACTAAAAAGGAAAAACAAAATAAAATTACACGTAAGACAACACAATACACATAGTGCACAAATCCAAGCAGAATTTCCCAAACAATAAAACAAAAACTAAATATGCTGCTATTATTACACCATTTACAAAAACTCATTCATACATAGCAATGATACTTATTTGGAGTAAACAGTACAAAAATGTTTTTCTTACTAAACACATGCAACTAAGAAAACTGCTGATCTACCACTGCCGAAACAGCAAGAAGGAGTCAGAGCAAAGGTATCAAAAGCTTTGCACTAAAATTAAAAGGAGAAATAAAACATTACAATCACAAATGCAAATAATGTGCCAGGCCAAACACACCGCCAGCCAAGCTGGAGGTAGGTGGACCAATAATATGGCCAAAACATTCACTCCCAAAAGGGGAGTGACCGTTGCCCAAGGGGCTGCACTCCACAACAACAATATTGCCTGAAACTAAATTCCTGGTGTCCAGTGGCTTCTGCCCCCCCTTGGGAGCAGATTGGCCTAAAAGCATAAAGCTGATCGCGCCCCCCCTCACAAGGTGGGAAGAATCAGCCAAAATAACCACAACCTATGAAAGGAGCGAACGTAGCCCAAGTGGCTGCTACCCAATATTGTAATCAAACACAAAAAGATATCCCTGGTGGCCTAGTGGTGTCTTTGGGGGCAGACATGTCTAAAAAAAAAGGCTTTTCTGCCCTTAAGGGGGGCAGAAACATCCAAAATACTTGCTCCCCAAAGGGGAGCGGCCCATCCTCAAGGGGCCGCTCCCCAAACACAAAGTTCATGCCCATATACAAATCCCTGGTTTTTAGTGGTCTCTGCCTCCCTTGGGGGCAGGTGGGCCTAAAAGAAAGAGGCCGATCTATACCCAAGGGGGCAGAAATGATCAAAATACTTGGGCCCTGATTTATACTTTTTGGTGCAAAACTGCACTAACGCAGTTTTGCACCAAAAAGTGTAGCACCGGCTTGCACCATTTCTGTGCACCAGCCATGCACCATATTTATGGAATGATGCAAGCCCCCTTAAGGGGGGCAGAAACATCCAAAATACTTGCTCCCCAAACACAAAATTCATGCCCATATACAAATCCCTGGTTTTTAGTGGTCTCTGCCTCCCTTGGGGGCAGGTGGGCCTAAAAGAAAGAGGCCGATCTATACCCAAGGGGGCAGAAATGATCAAAATACTTGGGCCCTGATTTATACTTTTTGGTGCAAAACTGCACTAACGCAGTTTTGCACCAAAAAGTGTAGCACCGGCTTGCACCATTTCTGTGCACCAGCCATGCACCATATTTATGGAATGATGCAAGCCGGTGCAAAGGGTGGGCTAGTGTTTAAAAAAATGACGTTAGTTGGGTGGGGCTGGCGCTATGGAAGAAGGGGGTTTTGCATCAAAAAATGATGTTAGGCAGGTTAGAGTAAAAGAAAGTGACTCTAACCTGCCTAGAGTCATTTTCTGATGCAAAACCATCCATACCACGACTCCTGTCTTAGAAAATACAGGAGGCATGCCCACCACCCCAATGGCCAGCACAGGGGACCAGGGTCCCCTGGGCATGGCCACTGCACCCAGTGCCATGTAGGGGGGGCCCATTACAGGGCCCCCATGGCACTTTAAATACTAAAATGCAGTACTTAGCTGTACTTACCTGGGATGGGGTCCCCCATCCTCCGCAGTCCCTCTGGTGTTGGGGGAGTCCCTGGGATCTGGGAGGGCACCTGTGGGCTTATTCCATAGTGTTCCACCATAGAAATAGGGCCACAGGTCCCCTAACGCCTATCCTGACCCAGGCATTAAAAAATGGGGCAAAGCAAGCTTTGCACCATTTTTTTACCCTTTCTCCCTCCTGTGCACCATTTTTGCACGGGAGTATAAATATGGCGTTAAGGCCATACTGTCATTTTTTGCACGGGAACGCCTACCTTGCATCTCATTAAGGCAAGGTAGGTTTCCAATTCCAAAAAATGACTTTAGCTCCATAAATTTGGCGCTAGACGGGTCTAGTGCCAAAGTATAAATATGGAGTTAGTTTTGCACCGAATTAGAGTAAAAAAGAATGGCGCTAATTCGGTGCAAACAGAGTATAAATATGCCCCTTGGTCCCCTAACACAAAAAATATGGTCCTAAACAAATTCCTGGTTTCTAGTGGTTTCTGACCCATTTGGGGGCAGATGGGTCTAAATAAAAGACACCTATCTGCCCCCCGGAGGGATGGGTCAGCCAAAATTCATGCTTCCCAAAGGGAAGCGACCCTTCCTCAAGGGGATGTTCCCCAAACACAGTAATCATGCTCAAATTGAAATCCCTGGTGTCTAGTGGTCTCTGCCCCCAAGGGGGGCAGAAATGGCCAAAATACATGCTCCCCAAAGGGGAGCGGACGTTCCGAAAGGGGCCGCTCCTCAAAGATGCCAAAAACACACAAAAATGAAATCCCTGGTGAAAAGCTCCAAAGAGACATCTGAGGAAAGGAAAACCCTTTCCTTTCCCCAAATGCCTCTTTGTTTAGAAAATCTCTCTCCCTGGAGAGAACCTTACCTTACTCCTCCGATTCGAGGAGCAAATGGCTTCCAGCGTGCCCCTGGCAATTTCTAATGCCATCAGCAAGTGGTGTGCGCTGATGCCATTAAAAGCCGTTCGGGGAGGAGGATTGACAGCGGAAGTGCTTCCGCTGCCATCCCTGTTGGAGAGTGGTTAAATGGGCGACCCACAGGGGGAGCGCCAGAGCTTCTACCATGGGTGGGTGCCAGGACAGTCTTGAGCAGTCCGACGCATACACCCACTGTGTTGTCAGATGGCTCCCAACCGTCCGAAGCACAGAAGGGGTTAAATACATGAGAGCACTTGATTACTGCATTTGCTAAACGGCTGTTGTGGCCTGTGGCCTCTGACAAATGTGTACCTCTGCCTCTTACGTGAGAAGAAGTTTTGTAAGCGGAAGTAAACAAACTACTGATTTTGAGAGTCTGTTTGTTAGCTCCCTCACTGTTTGCTGTTAATAGATTATTGAGTGCCCATGTTGTAAACTATAAATGGGTAGCTCAATCTGCAATATAATGCATGGGAGTGGGGATTACTGCCAGAGCCAATGTCAGAGAGGGATTGGACACATACTTATGAGGGGGTCTGTACAGCCAGCTCCAATACTAGGTGTAAGCTCACACAATATAACTATATACATCAAACTCACCTATTGGCCAAGACCCTGCAAGTTATATACCCCATATGCTCAGGTGCATGCCCCAGATGTCAAAGCCCTGCGGCAGACTTCATACACATATTTTGGAATTGTACAACCCTTTCCTCAATTTGACGAGTGATATTGGGCCTGATCCCCTTCCCCGGTAAGAATCTTAACAGGAAATGCGTCCTACTAGGCATCACATTAGCAAAACACTGCATAGCCATAAAATGGATGAATGCGACCCCCCCGGAATATGCCAATTGGCTCAGGGACTTCCTGCGATGGGCCACGGTGGAGTAGGTTCGCATGAAACATGTCTGTAATGAAGCTAAATTAGAAGATGATATTCAGGCTTGGAGGGCCATGATCGCTGACCTTTAAGATACACACACTGCGGAGCCTACTGGTCAGTTGTCTAATACTGTCCATGTCCAAAAAATGTAATAGCTGTGCTGAATTACTATTATGTACACGTTTCTGACTATTGTAAAATGATAAGTCTTGCAAACGTACTGTGAAGGGGTGGGAAGTGATGCACGTATTGTTATGATCTTGTTTGAGTATTTGACCTACATGTCTTCTGTTTTCACCTATGATGTGTAACTGGAGGTTTTATCATAAAAGTCAATAAAGATCACTTACATTTTTTTTATGATAATGCAGTGCCGTGTTTTGCCCTATGGCGTAGGGCCTATGCCCCTGGGCCATCTGCGGCCTCCCTTTAGTAGTTGTTCAATTATTTGAAACTACTGTTTCTGCAATTTATCACTGCCTGGCTGTCTGACTCTCGTTCCAAGGCAGGGTCAGGCAGCCAGGTACTGACAGGCCAATCCTGTGAATGTGTGCACACATGACTTGTTTAGGCAGAGTGTTGACATCATCGTGCAAGGCTTACCTTCCTACAGCCCACTATTCACATTAAAAGAGATGGCAGCCTCATAGTGGTGCATAACACAATTGATAAAAAGGCAGGTCGGGCGGTGAGTGCTGTAGTTCTTGTTTTTGTATTTACTTAACATTTACTTTTCATGCTTCTCACCTGGAAGATTGTCCTCATGTTGCAGTGTCTTCAGTGTTTACTAGGTAGATGGGCACTAGTGACTGCATTTGCCATAAATCAACTAGGTGAATAGGTGCACAGTTGAATGTGCAGATCATTAATACAGCTGTCAGCTGTACAATCTGATAGGGACAAAGTATTTTGCCATTTGTAGAGGTATAGCTTTGTCCAGACACAAGGGAGCACCCAGTATAAGTTAAAAAAATCAATTTCAGGGTTAGAGTGACACATAAATTATACAAAAAAAGAAGAGAGAACTCTGGGTAGTTCCCAAGTTTAGGTGGAGAGCAGCTCCAGTAAGGAGCACCCCGCAACACCGGCGAAACTCTAGATTTGCTCACCTCAATTTCTGTTAAATGGCTTCTGTCATTTTACAGCTCTGCAAGGTTGACACTATGTCAAACCTATGCTAAAAGACTTTGCTGTACAAATGTCAAAATACTTTGACCCTGTCTAGCTCTCTGAAGAGCTCTAATGAGAGCAAAACAAGTGTCAGGGATTGCTTTTACTCATTCCAGGTTGGCTTGGATGGGATTGTACCTGTCCAAAGCTGTAATACTGTGCCTGGAGTGATAAATGTCTTTTGTCATTTTACAGCTCTGCAAGGTTGACACTGTGCTGATCCTATGCTTAAAAACTTAACTAGATAAACATATTTAAGGTACAATGGTGCAGCCATCTTAGTGAAGCAATGTCAGGAAGAGACAGAAGCTGCATAAAGTCTGTGTAGAGCACTGGCTCAGGTTGGTTAACTGGGGGGTGCGCTCAAACTGGGAAAGGGAGAGAGCGATTAGGGCACCAGGGGAGAAGTAGAAAGGATGTCTGCAGGTTCTAAACGGTGGATATGGGAGATGGTGCAAACAACCCCGTCCTTGGTGCTAGAAGGGAGGGACCACACCTCTGGGAATGCCCAAAGGGTGAACCCGGAAAGGGGAGTGGTTTGCGGAGGTTGACTGACGGGAGTCACAGGAGTAGATTGTTATTCCGAGTGAGTAGAAACAAGTGTTCCAGCAGTGTGTCCTAGGCTGAGGAAGTTGGTCACTTGCTGAAGTGCCAGACCTCTTCCTAATATAGGGCCTCACCCTCTGTCCACCCCACACTTGATTTCACTTTTAATCTTCCTGTCTGCAACCATACTACCACTTTCATATGAAAGAGCAAGGCACTTAGGGGCAGATTTAAGAGCCCTTTGCGCCATAATGTCGCCACATTAGTGTCCTTTTTTTTACGCTAATGTGGGGATATTATGGCAAAAGCTCTGCACTAGATTTACAAAGTGGCACAGTGCATGCATTGCACCGCTTTGTAACCGCTTGTGCCATATTATGCCTGTGCCTGGCATAATGTATGCAAGGGGGGCATTCCCCCATTAGTGGGGCCGAAAAAATGGTGTAAAGAAATCTAAAAGATTTATTTCTGCCATTTTGTTCGGCATTTTAACACCTGCTCAGAGCAGGCGTTTAAAGGGGGCACACTATTATTTATAATGGGCCCCTATTTATTGTTCAGGGTTAACGCCAACATTTTGGAACTAACCCTGAACAGTACATCAATAGCGTCAAGATTCTGATGCCATTGCACCCGTCATGGTGCACCATATTTTAAATACGGTGCACACATGGTGGCAGTAGTGGGCCGCTAAGGGGCGCAAGGAAAGTGCTGCTGCACTGGGTGCAGCGCCACTTTTCTTAAATGTGTCCCAAAGAATTTAGGTGGTTTTCTGGGCAGGTGATGGTGTGACCACATATTAGAAAGAGATGATATACCCTCTACAATAAATTTTAAGGATATTGCCCTCGGAGTTCCCTGACTTCATAAAGGAACTTGCCATTTAGCATTGATCACCGAACTACTCTATGATTTTCAATATCCTTATAGTATATGGCAGGGTAACTTTATCCCATGTATATAAAAACAAGAGCTGTGGAAAATGTACAAACAATAATACAGCGATGTCACATAAGCGACAGCTTTACAGGGAGTGCAGAATTATTAGGCAAGTTGTATTTTTGAGGATTAATTTTATTATTGAACAACAACCATGTTCTCAATGAACCCAAAAAACTCATTAATATCAAAGCTGAATATTTTTGGAAGTAGTTTTCAGTTTGTTTTTTGTTTTAGCTATATTAGGGGGATATCTGTGTGTGCAGGTGACTATTACTGTGCATAATTATTAGGCAACTTAACAAAAAAAAATATATACCCATTTCAATTATTTATTATTACCAGTGAAACCAATATAACATCTCAACATTCACAAATATACATTTCTGACATTCAAAAACAAAACAAAAACAAATCAGTGACCAATATAGCCACCTTTCTTTGCAAGGACACTCAAAAGCCTGCCATCCATGGATTCTGTCAGTGTTTTGATCTGTTCACCATCAACATTGCGTGCAGCAGCAACCACAGCCTCCCAGACACTGTTCAGAGAGGTGTACTGTTTTCCCTCCTTGTAAATCTCACATTTGATGATGGACCACAGGTTCTCAATGGGGTTCAGATCAGGTGAACAAGGAGGCCATGTCATTGGATTTCCTTCTTTTATACCCTTTCTTGCCAGCCACGCTGTGGAGTACTTGGACGCGTGTGATGGAGCATTGTCCTGCATGAAAATCATGTTTTTCTTGAAGGATGCAGACTTCTTCCTGTACCACTGCTTGAAGAAGGTGTCTTCCAGGAACTGGCAGTAGGACTGGGAGTTGAGCTTGACTCCATCCTCAACCCGAAAAGGCCCCACAAGCTCATCTTTGATGATACCAGCCCAAACCAGTACTCCACCTCCACCTTGCTGGCGTCTGAGTCGGACTGGAGCTCTCTGCCCTTTACCAATCCAGCCACGGGCCCATCCATCTGGCCCATCAAGACTCACTCTCATTTCATTAGTCCATAAAACCTTAGAAAAATCAGTCTTGAGATATTTCTTGGCCCAGTCTTGACGTTTCAGCTTGTGTGTCTTGTTCAGTGGTGGTCGTCTTTCAGCCTTTCTTACCTTGGCCATGTCTCTGAGTATTGCACACCTTGTGCTTTTGGGCACTCCAGTGATGTTGCAGCTCTGAAATATGGCCAAACTGGTGGCAAGTGGCATCGTGGCAGCTGCACGCTTGACTTTTCTCAGTTCATGGGCAGTTATTTTGCGCCTTGGTTTTTCCACACGCTTCTTGCGACCCTGTTGACTATTTTGAATGAAACGCTTGATTGTTCGATGATCACGCTTCAGAAGCTTTGCAATTTTAAGAGTGCTGCATCCCTCTGCAAGATATCTCACTATTTTTGACTTTTCTGAGCCTGTCAAGTCCTTCTTTTGACCCATTTTGCCAAAGGAAAGGAAGTTGCCTAATAATTATGCACACCTGATATAGGGTGTTGATGTCATTAGACCACACCCCTTCTCATTACAGAGATGCACATCACCTAATATGCTTAATTGGTAGTAGGCTTTCGAGCCTATACAGCTTGGAGTAAGACAACATGCATAAAGAGGATGATGTGGTCACAATACTCATTTGCCTAATAATTCTGCACTCCCTGTACATTTTCTGAAGTTGCTTGATTGAAGCCAGATTTTACATAGCTTGAAATGTTATCCGATTGATCATGTAAATTAAGAAATCAGGAGAGAGGCAAAATGGATCTGCTGTTTATCAGCACCTTGCCCACGTGGATTAGTAGGGGCCTTTCGGTATTTGTAATATATTCCCCAATGATTTGAAATGTTGATTTCACAGAAACAGAGGGGCAGATTTAAGAGCCCCTTGTGCCTCCTTAACGTCACCTTAGTGTTAAAAAAAGGATGCTAAGGCGGCGCAAAGTGGCGCATGATACTCTTAAATGCATCCATTGCACCACTTGTAACCCCTTGCTCCACATTATGGCTGTGCCAGGTATAATGTATGCAAGGGGGCCGTTCCCCCATTAGGAGGCCCAAAAAAATGGCACAGTGAAATTTGAAAAATTTCACTGTGCCATTTTTTCTGTCATTTTTAACGCCTGCTCAGAGCAGGCATTAAAATGACACACCCATTTAAATCACTTTGCTACACTAGCGTAATATTTTTGATGCTAGTGTAGCAAAACGCCACAATAGCGCCAAAATGTTTGATGCTATTGTTCTAACTACCGCCATGATGCACCATATTTTAAATACGGTGCACGCATGATAGCCCTACTGGGGTGGAGTGGACGCCCCCTAACTCCACCAAATTCGGCCTAGAATCTCCTATATTTTAAATGAATGTGCCGTTTTTAAGTTTGCCATAAGGTGGCAATGGCATTTGGGACGATTAGGAAACAAATATGTAAACTACCAAAAGGAAAGAAGAGCAAATAAGGCATTTGATTACCAATCAGGAAAGATCTCATGTTACACATTTCAGAACCCAAGCATATTGGTGTTTTTAAATCATCAATGATGGTATAATTTAAGGTTAACGAGATAATGTGATCACAGCCTTTTGAAATTTTAAAATAAACAGAAGGAAAACAAAGGCTCTTTAAATTCCCTAGGAAGCGGGACCAAGTATTAGACGTGAAAGTCGTCTTTTGGTGAGAAGCCCAGATGTAGAAAAAAGGGTTTTCGGGAGCGAGATTAGAAGATTTCTTAGGAAATTTTAATGAAAGTTATTTTTTGGCAGGAGTGACTCTTCCGCCAAGGCGGAGGAGTGTCACCCCACTGGATTGTGGGAAAGGAAAAATAAAATGATATTAAGGCTACGCTATTTTCATTTTTATTTTTCCTGGGGCAAGGTAGGGCTGGGCTAGAGGAAGGCGGCCAGAGGAGGGCTTTGCTGCACAAAGTGCGCATGTCTGTTTGGCCGTTTTGGGACGGCCAAACAGACATGCACACTTTCCATGTTCTGTACCCGTCTGTATTGCACAGCCGAGTTGAGAACATGCCCAGACTCCCACTCCCAGTCTGAGCGGCGAAGCAAGACGATCAGACCAATCACAACGCTGTTGTCATGCTAGTGACAGCAGCGTCGTGATTGGCTGGTAGCCTGTGTGCAGCCGGAAGAGGACGGAGGGGAGATGAACTTGTCTCCCCCACAGGTAGGAGTCTTTTTTTTTTTTTTACTTTTTTTTTTTTTACACTGCCCCCCCTCCTTTCACCTCTCTACCCCTGTTGTGTGGCAGCCGCCACTGACTGCTGGTAATAAACCAAGTTAATCGGAGTGTTGTGTGACCACCTTCGCCACCAGCCAAAGTTTTTTTTTTTGGGGCCCAACCCATTGACATTCCAAGTAAACAGAATAAGAATACGTATGCCTATTCCTACTGGTATTGTTCAAGTTGCCCCCTCTTGCCAACCCTCTTCAATCTCACTGACCTCCCCATCTGTATCGTAGCAACACAAAATACGATAAGCTTATGAACGTTTCCTCAACTCCCGCCCCACTCTACTTTACCATGCTGCGGTCATACACCTTGGCCGCCCCTCTAATTAATGGTACCTCATTTGCCCCTACCAAAAACCCATTTGAATCCACACTGTCTACCAAAGTTCTGAAGTCCGCGGCAACAAGGAGGGTTCTGTGAGGCAGGCATAGTAAAGATTCTTCCAGAATCTGACTTTTCCCTACTTCTACAATATCTTATCCAGGTGGAAGAAGAGTCAATCTCTACTCCAGTCTCCAGAGCTACCTGGGCCCTTGCTGAACTCAAATAATTCATGTCATTGATGTTACCAGTGGTGGTGGTGTTCACCCTTCTTAGGCTCTAGTCTCTGACATCTCCTCACCTGAAGCCTTCGCGCTGCATCGCAGGGCATCCCACTTGATGCACAAGTTCTTGTTCTATTGCCTGTGTAACGCCTCCACCTCTTTTGCTCCCTCAGACTATGCCTGATCCCTGGCTGGCCTCTGGGACATTTTCCTCCATGGTCTGTGATGTTGCTTAGGGGCCAGATGTATGATCAGGGCCCATTGCGATTTGGTAATAGCGATTTTTAAGAAATCGCTATTACCGACTCGCAAAGGGCCATGTATCACATTTGCGAATCGGTAATAGCGATTTCTTAAAAATCGCAAATGCTATTACCGAATCGCAAATTGCGATACTGGCCCCATTCGCAGCCATGGGCCTGTTGGCCCATAGCTGCAATTTTTTTGCATTTCCAAAATTGCGATTCTGAACCAGAAATCGCAATTTTGGAAATGCAAAAGGCCAGGGTGCTGGGGGCCTAAGGCCACCTCTCCTACACCCCAATTATTATTTTTTTAACATGTAAGGTACACACATGCCAAAAGGGCATGTGTGTTTTACATGTTGAATTTAAAAATGCAGTTTTACTGCATTTTTTAATTTTGCACCAGGTTACCACCTGGTTGCAGATCATGGTATTTTGCATGTGCAAAATACCATTCTGCGAAAAATCACAATTTGCAATTTTTTGCAGCATTGCCTTGCGACCTGGATTTTGCGAATTGCAAATTGCGATTCGCAAAATCCAGGTCGCAACGCAAAAAATCGCAATTTTTGCGATTTCTACTTTGTGGTCTGCGAATGCCTTTCCTGCATTGCAGACCACTTTTTTGCACTCGCAAATGCCCGATTTTACCGTTTGCAAGTGCAAAATATTTTCATACATCTGGCCCTTAGTTTCTCTCCATTTTGAAGTGGACAGGTCTTCCTGCACCCCTTTCGGAGGGGTGGGTATCCTCGGTGTTCCAGCCACTCCACTGCCTCTGCTGATGTGGAGAAAAAGTACATTTCACTCCCCAAGGTAAAGCTGAGTCTGGCAGGAAAAAAAAAAAAATTATATACCCACGTTTTTGAGGTGCCTCTTAACAGCCATAAATGTCTCTCTCTTTGCTACTGTACCATCATGGTTTAGATATTAACCATGGCCCCTTCCACCTTCCAGGACCCATGTGTTCTACCTCTTTGAAAGGACTGCATCTCTGTCTCTATAGTTCCGGTGACGTGCCACTACTGCCTTGGGACAGGCCCCAGGAAGCAGCACCTTAGCAGGCACCCAGTGTGCCCACTCCACCTTGAACCATTTGGAGGTTTTTCCCTCCAGGACCACTGTTGCAAGCCAATACTCAAAAAACACATCCATTGATGGTGCTTCTGCTCTCTTTGGGAGACCCACCACCCTAACATTTTTTCTTTGGGACTAGCCCTTCACATCATGGATCATGCCCCAGCATCATTGACAGTTCTTTATCAATCTGTGAAATGTGAGTGTCATGATACAATACTGTTGGTCGAGTTGTGCCAGAGTTGACTCCGTTTCCACCACTCTGTCGACCAGTTTCCTATGGTCCTCCCTAAGGAGATTCACATCACGGACCACCATTTCCATTTTTGGTTCCAGTGCCTGTTTAGTGTCTTTGATAGCTGCCAGGATAATCGCCGTGTGGGATTCCAGCCTTTTTTCAACTGCTGGCTGTGGCTGCTGGGCCGGTCCCCCCATTGTGGCCACAGTCCTCCCCCTTTGCCAGCTGCATGGGTTTGTTGAGCACCATCATTGCCCCCTCTCTCGCTCAGGGGCTGGGTATGGAATTCCCTGCCCGTTCCAATGTGGAGGCACTCTCAGGGAGGGCACTCTAAGTGTACAGTCTGGCCTTACTGCATGTCAGAGTAGGCATTCTCAGGGCCGCCTCTGACAGGGCTGTGGTCAAACCACAGGGCTGCGTCCTGCCATCGCCTCCACAACCTCTATGCCCCATGCAGTGCACCCTTTGCCTGCCATCATCTTCCTTTTGGCCATCCTTCGGTATCCACAGTGCTCCGTTGTACCCTGTGCTCCAACTTGGACCTTCTGCCTCTCTCTTTGTGCACAGTATCACATAAGCCTAAGAGGGTCGCTCCTGGCAAATTACTTAAATAGGAAGGAAGTGGTGCAAAAACAAGATTTCCAGATGTAGATGATCTAAAGTCTCAGGAAAGCTATTTCGCTGGCCCTCTATCCCAGGCAAAAAGCGATTTTCTAATTTTGAAGGCACAAAATCACAGGGCAATCCTTGACTCCACCCTGGTCTTTCATGATAAAATAAATGAGGTACCTGAGGAGTAACATTTCCAAATTCTCAGACTGAAAAAACACATTTCCTTTTTCAGTCCTTTTTTAGATCCCCTGCCTTTATCACACTATGACACTGCAATGCTTTCTATGTGGCCTGCACAGAAAAAATACAGCTTCAAGCTAATTCTGCCAAATCATGTTAAACATCCGTTTCCATTCAATATGACATTCTGAATCAGGCACTAATTTTGCTCTGACCGAATATTTTTCCAACACAAATTCCACCAAGTTTTACATGGAGGAACTTTCAAAGGGGAAATTGGCTCCTCTTGCGTGTTTTGCAGATGGCAACATATAAGGTTTTCTTTGTTGTAAAGCCAAAACCACAAATTGACATCCACTTCAACAGGAGCGGACCCCGAATGGGTGGTGAAATTACCCATACTAAAGAATGCAAGCTGCAGTAAAAAAATAAAAATAAAAAAAAGAATTCCAAGGACCCTCAAAAATGAAGGCCTAATTGACTAAAACAGGTTCCAGGCATGACTGCAAAACTTACCCTAGGCCCAGAAGTCATATCACATAAAGTAAGTCCGAACTGCCCGCACTGTTTTTCAAGGAAACAGTGGATAATATTTAAACTACTCTGCAATGTCCACAGAGTCTCTACAATATCTGCTTCAGGAAAGATTCCCCTCTTTGCATAGTCACCAGAAACCTAAAATCAGACATTAAGAATAAAAAGACAAAAGGTAACATAAAAGGCTCTGTTTTGAAATGTGACTCCTTATGGTCAAGGACACATAGCCATATTTATCAAAAGAGTTGTGTCACTCTTGCATCATGGGACGTGGCGCAAGAGTGAAGCAACTCTGAAGGCGTGGGCCTTGCCTTGCTTGATAAATGTAAAGTAAGGCTATGCAGCACAAATTACTGCATTGCTTTAGTCTGCCCTGGGAAGGCGTCCCATGGGTGGAGAGTGGGAGTTCCCACGAATCCACTCATGGATTTTGGCACGTTCCCAAATTTACCATTACTGGTAGATCTGGGAATGCGTTGAAAGCCTACGCCTCCCCAGGTAAGGCAAACCGAGGACACTTCTCTTTCTACGTGTGCTGCAACCTGCACAAAAACAATCCAGCTTACAATGCAGGCCCCCTTGCACCATGGTGAAAGGGTTCCTGCGTTGGCAGCAGGCAGCACATTCTGCACCAGCGCTGGGAAAAGCCAGGATGCACCATATAATGTTAAGTATGGTGCATTCCTGTCCTTTACCTATTATGACTTGTTGCGCTGCATGTTATAATGATAAATACGCCCCCAGTCTGTTCACATGGAGGTCTCCTCCCGTTTTACAGTCTGTAAAATATCATGTAAAGTTCTTTTCATCTATGTACACAGTATGAATGTCTTAACGTGTACCCTTATGCTGCACCCATAAAAGTCCTCAATCTGTAAATACCCCTAAATCATAAATGCATACGATAAATGTGTCATTTTGTGTAATTATTGTGTGTCACTTACGGATTCTGGACAATAGTCTAAACCCTTGTACACAAATGATATTATAGATTACTTTAGCTGCGTATAAACGTTTCCCCATGAAAGCTGGCATTTGTTTAATATGAAAAACATGTTAGGGTAACACAGATCATATTTCCTCTTCTCTTGCTTCGTTGTTCGTTCAGGGAGGAGACCCGGAGCAAGCGTCACAGGAGAGGGAAAGGGTCAGCATCTGGGAGAGGGAAACGCAGAGAAAAAGAGCCAGAACCAGAAGAAGAGGCAGACGTGACTGCAGAGAAGGGAGAGGAGAATGGGCAGGCACCGGAAGGGCACGCGCGAGAAGCAGCCGCTCCAGAGGAACATGACGTAATTGCTGCCGCTCAAGAGGAAGGGGCTCCGGAAGCTACACAAGAGGAAGCTGCTGTGTCAACAGGTAAATCGGCAGTGGGCATCTGTGTCACTGCTCCCCAACCACAGAATCAACCACGTGAAATCCCTTCACCTGGGGCCAAACTAGGAAGACTGAGGAGTGAAAATGATAGAAGTTGCCTGTAAATTCGAATGTGAGCGAGTTACAAAATTCCCATTTACCTCCGCGACTGCAAGTTGTAAAATAACTCAGCATTGAATACTTATTGCCATAGTTGAACGAAATGATAGCTTGGGAAAAGGATACAAGTCGACCATAATAACTGATAAAAAAGAACAACCTAGGACTATAACTGCAATATATATATATATATATATATATATATATATAATTTAAACATCTCCCTTGAGTTACATTTTAGAACACCTGTATCAATTATTATCAACCAATCTCAATTGCATCAAGTGACCTTGAAAAGAATTGTGCTGTGCCGAATATATGTGTGTTGTACACCTGCAGCAGGTCTTCACGCCTCTGGGTTCAGTATCAGTTACATCTGTATAGGTGTTTTGCTTTGCAGCAGAAACCCACCGCAGGCTTGTGCCCGTGACCTCACTCTGCATTATGGGGGTCATTCCGACCCTGGCGGTAAATACCGCCAGGGCCGGGGACCACGGGAGCACCGCCAACAGGCTGGCAGTGCTCCCTTGGGCATTCTGACCGCGGCGGTTCGGCCGCGGTCAGAAGAGGAAAACCGGCGGTCTCCCGCCGGTTTTCCGCTGCCCTGGGAATCCCCCATGGCGGCGCAGCTTGCTGCGCCGCCATGGGGGATTCCGACTCCCTCACCGCCATCCTGTTCCTGGCGGTTCCGCCCGCCAGGAACAGGATGGCGGTGAGGGGTGTCGTAGGGCCCCTGGGGGCCCCTGCAGTGCCCATGCCAATGGCATGGGCACTGCAGGGGCCCCCGTAAGAGGGCCCCACTTTGTATTTCAGTGTCTGCATTGCAGACACTGAAATACGCGACGGGTGCCACTGCACCCGTCGCACACCCTCCACTCCGCCGGCTCCATTCGGAGCCGGCATCCTCATGGAGGGCTGTTTCCCACTGGGCTGGCGGGCGGCCTTTTGGTGGTCGCCCGCCAGCCCAGTGGGAAACCCAGAATGACCGCCGCGGTCTTTTGACCGCGGTACGGTCTTCTGGCGGTTCCCTCCAGGCGGGCGGCTCCCGCCGCCCGCCGGGGTCAGAATGACCCCCAATGTGTTTGACACTTTTGGGATAAATTAACAGCGGTACGGGTTTCGCTACTCATTGCATAAGTACATTTTTAAAATATCAGTCATTTCCTTAAATAGTGTATCCATCCACATCTATTATACAAATAAATAATGAACGATGTGTGGAGTTACCCGTTTGTGCAATAATAAGAGACATCTGTTAACCTATAATAAATGTGGAAGTAGCATCAGAAATACATGTACAATCAACATCATCAGTGTTTAAAAACAAAGTAAATAATTCAATGATAGTGTATATAAACGATCCACTTCAATCATGTTACTAAATAAATAAAGCACCAATAGTCTACATTCCTACCCTAATGCCCTAAATGACGTAAATAACTCCTACAATATTCTTGCAAAACACAACTCACACACCAAATACAAAGCTCTTGATCTCAACAGCGATGTGACAAATGCTATTATAAAATATTTAACAGATATAACAGGTCATATCAGACCCGGTTCCAGGAACTTTTATCTGGATTTACCAAGGGTGCGTTCAGGTGGGTCAATGCGGGCCCAACTTTTATCAGTTCTGGAGGTAGCCTACAGGCTGTAGATCTACATCATATCACAGGCATACAGAGCATGTAGAGAGTTATTTGAGAGTAAGAACTGATGTCTAAACTTGTGAGCCTCAACGCTCATAATGTCTAGCAGAGCAGACTACAACACAAGTACCTGGATACCAAGCAGATTTTAGGAGTATTTCAAGCTGAAGAAGGCCCCTGTTACCACACACAAGCCTTGACATTTCCGAGCTAGGAAGACTGGCTACTTATCCCTTCCAATTTATGCAACACTTATTTCTTTGAGGTTGAGAGTGATTCTGGCTGCTGAGCTCTGGATGTTTTGCAGCCTCCTGATTAGATGTCTGTTGATTCTGGCATAGAGGGTTTTCACGTATGCTAGTTTGCTGATGACTGCAGCATAGGTGGATGGTTTCCCAGATGTTGACGGGGAGTCATTTGAAAATCTTCCTCAGCATCTTCAGGATGAGGAAGCATGAGCTGGCTATGGCGTTGACTTGGGCTAGTTGATGACGATCCTAAAGGCCTTGGCAGGTGTGGGAGAAGGTCCTAGTTCTGTTGGACACAAGGTAGAGTCACAGAAAAAGGAACTCTCCCCAAAGATCACAACGTCCGTCTTTTCTGTGCATATATTGATTTTTTTTTTTACTTTTTCGTTTTCTAGGCAGATTCACATAAGAAGCACTAAGAACTTTTGGGGCTTGCAGTTTTTAAGACCCTCTTTGTGGATGTTGAAATTTGAGCTTGTGCATCTCTTGTTTGTGTGATCTACATTCACACATGTGCAGTTTGTGTGGTTGTGTGTGTGCACTGGTGGTGTTTTTGTACATGTGTGTGTGGCATCACCATTCTGGGGAAGGTGTTTCCATGTATAAGGTTCATTTGAACCAGTTGTGGGGTGTCTGGTCATAAATATGGTGTTTAAGCATATGGCAAGTGCCTGTATGTGGTGTGTTTTGTATTCGTTAAACACCAGATGGGTTTGCAAAATTATACTGATAAAATGACACAAAAACACGTCTGAGGTGAGCAAACAGCTTATATTTTCTGAATGCCTATGTGGTGCAGCTTTGGGCTTTGAAGTTCAAGGTAACACACACACTACAGCTTCTTTGCATGGATCATTAGCTGTGCGACCTCTCACTTTAACTAGGAGCCCATCAAACCTGGTCCAATGCAGTGAAAAGTAAAAAGTAAACAAGTTATATTTAGGAAATGTGACCAAATAGAATAGGTGAAACTTTGACTTAGAAATTGTATATGTTTAGTTTTAATACAGCTGTATAAAGTATATGATGTGTTGTGCGCAGAGACTATCCATTTATATGAAAATAATCTTTTGTTTGTGGCAAACATTAGAGATGTCCTTTTGAAATATACCTGTGGAATTAATTATACTGTTCTGAGGTATGTTTGGATAATTAGAATTGATGCCTCTGTGTGTATATCATGCCAATTTGCATAACCTGTGGCAGCCCTTTATTAAACAGAATTATGATCAGTCCCATTATGAGTAGATGTGATTAAATAAACTGTAAGATCACTGTAACCTCGGCCACTGAAATTATGCTGTAAGGGAGGACCAAATTAAGCAGCAGGGTTGACTAAATTATGTGGCAAGAAAAGGCAAATTATGTTGCGTAATGCAACACCTATTTGGTAGTATTACTGTATTATTTTGTCATTTTTGTTACACTTGAGAACACTGTTTTAGCATAGGTTGCACCTCTTTAGTAAAGGTTTAATACCCAATTATTGCAATAGGCAAGAGTAAGGTGACTAGTCAACCTTTGCAAAGGGCCTTTCCCTGTGCAGAAACACATTTTGCAGATTTTTAGTAATGTTTGATCCATTTGAGCTAGAAACTATATATATTTTTTAAACCTTCAGATTATGTACCAGATGTTGGATTGTGTGGCAAATGAGACAAATCCATAATTATGCGGAAAACACCACAGCCTCAAAGTTGCATAATTTCAGTGAATCTGCCTAAAATCTGCGAATGTGCAATGTACTGTAACAAGATATCAGAATATGAAATGTTCACATTTGTCACCCTGCCCTACTGGTGAAAATAAATTCAGCCTATCAAAATATCTTACTTGAGATAACGTTGTTATTTACTTTACGAATGCATCTGGCTGCGAACAGACAGACACACACACACTCTCATAGGCATTGTAACTCCACATTAAGGACCTGATTTAGAGTTCGGCGCACAGGTTACTTTATCACAAACATGACAGGGATCCCATCTGCTGTATTACAAGTGTATTAGGTGGGACGTCCGCCACATTTGTGACTGAGTAGCCTGTTCATTAAATCAGGCCCTAATTCTTAGGTAATGGAGGGCATTTATGATTCCCCTGTGGCTGTTCATCCAATGAGGCATGCACTGACACGATCTGAATAGTATAATGCATGCCCCATACTACAGCATATCACTGAGTGCATCATACTCAGGGTAAAATACATAAACAGTCTCAGCCCTCCTCCTCAGAAACAGTCATAACTGAGATGCAGAAGGCCGCTCACAGCCATGAACACTGGTGCAACTACACCTGCTATATCATTGGAAGGTAAACCCTATCCCTAGTCTCCCAACACACACCGCCCGACAGCAGCCTGCCTCAGATACGAGTTAGGGTTCCCACCTGGCCATTTTTTTCTCGGCATGATCATTATTTTCATGTCTGAGCCAGTACAAAATTAAGGAAAATCACCAAAAGCCAGCACATTTCCCCTTACAAAAACAATGCACTTTAAAATGAGTTCTAAAAGTTCTTTAGTGATCCCTGTCTAATAATTAAAGTGAACAAAGTGAAAAAACATCATAAAGATCGACCATTGACATGTGGGAAGAAGCACTTTACAGGTGGGTTCCACATGGCCTCTTCTGCCGTGACCAGGAGGGCCAAAGGTCATGTTTGGGTGCGTGTGGTCCACCTGCCCCCCCGCCCCACGCTAGAGTCGGGCCTGAGTCAGATTACTTATCACATTAATAATAACACAACCAATGAGAAACAATGAATATAGCATATATACATTTTTCAACATGTGTTCTTATGTATTGTTGTGCTTGTATCTGTTGTTACCTACTGGTTTATTTTTATGATGCCATAAGCATTACATTAGGTGTGCAAGTTATGGTATGCATTACAGTTGGGCAAGTTATGGATTGCAGAACTAAACATAAGCTACGAGTTTCATTAGTTTACACTTTTTAAATTTGTAACAGTAACTGTACTTTAATTCTATTTTTCTTAAGTGAATTTCGTTTTTTTCATCATCCATTAAAAAGTTATAACCAAAGTTAAACATGCCATGACTTTAACCTTGTTTTTACAGTTAACGTCTTTGTTTTTTGATCATATAATACATCCAACGTCTATGTAAGGATATTCTATCCCACTGCGATCAGTGCAGCGTGAGTTGGCTGATGGGCCTTACCTTTGGTTATGCCCTGCACCCAAACTCTCTACAGACAGCCATCCCTACTGCTTACAACATTTAGGCAGTAAATTGGAGGCTTTCCATTTGCAATTTTTTTTTGTTCGGGGATCCTAGATTGAGTTTGCAAATCCACATGTTTCTCAGTCCACGTTGGACCGCCTAGTAAACTCCGGACACAGTGCCAGTTGTTTAACCATGTGAAAAGTTGAACATGGATCCACATGGATCCACAAGCTATTAAGGTGGGTCTGCGGATCTCATGGCAGGATTTGTGGACCTTCAGGGGCCAAGCTAGCGCCCACGAACCATATCTCAGTGCCTATAAAACCCGTAGCAAAATATATATTTATTTTACAATACAACATGGAGTGTCCCTCACATCTTGAGCTATGGGGTGCTCTGCAGCCTTATGGATCCTTTATTTTCATTTTGCAAATGTGTGTGTGTGTGTGTGTATATATATATATATATATATTTATATATACATATATTTAAAAAAAAAAAAAAAAAACAGCCAGTGGCAGTCGCTGCTTGGTAGTTATAGTTAGGATCATGTTTCCAGAGGAAATGCCTTTATGGTGCTGAAAATAACTTTGGCGCCATTTGATGAAGTTTCACGAAACTTTTAAAAAAGTGTTATATTTTGCCTCATTAGTGTATGGAAAGTTTTGGGGTGATCTATCATGTGGGTGGCCGAGAAAAAGCCAGGGTCCCAAAACACATTTTCCCCATTCATTTTTTATATGAACTTTAGATACGGCTACAGCCCAAAAGGCTGAATGGATTTACACCAAATTTCTGAAAGGTATTGATCCAGATAAAGTGCTTTTTGTAATTTGGTGTAAATCTTTTCAATAGCTTTTGAGCAATTAAGGCTCAAAATAATTGTATATTTCACACGGGCCAACAGACCTTATGGTGAGATCTGAGTGGGTGGTGTCACAAAATATTCCGTTTGGTTTAACCTGTGCTTAACTCTCTGATAGCTTGGTCTCAAAAGCAATCAGGCTTAACCTAGAGCCAATGTGTAAAGTATTTATGCAGCACACAAACAGAAATAAAGTGAAAATATAGCAAAGGAAAAATAGTGTAAAGTTTAATAAATAAAATTATATCAGAGCAACAAAATTCCAATCAGTAGAAGATTAAGTTTTCAAGTGACATGTAAAATCAAAAAAGTGCCACTTGCGTTCATCTGGGCACATTAGATAGGAGGAAAGTCAGAAATTGAGACGGACAGCGATGGAGCACAGGTTGGATGCAGGGACTAGATTAGACCTGTTGAAAAGTTACTTTCTCAGTCTAGCGTGAAGAGTTCTATTAGCAGTGGAGGAGGCCGCAAAGAGGAGGCTGAGCATTGCAGGAGGTTGTCACTGTAGTGCAAAGAGCCAGTCAAGTGTCGCAGACGGTTGTACTGTAGCTTCCCAGTTGTGGTCATAGCGGGCTCTTGTTGCTATTGCGCGAAATGCAGCCCTCATGTTGGAAGTGCTTTGGACTGTTGTTGATGGCGCAAAAACTGGTTCTCCGGGTCTTTGCATTGGTGGTCATTGCGGGCTGCAGAGGTACTAACAGGCCCATTTGCAGTCGCAAGGAGCCCAAACTTTGGAATCTTCACCTTTTCTTCAGGAAGAGTACACAATTATGCCAGACAAGGGTGCAGGACCTGGGGAAGCACATCTTTGGGATCAGGGGCTTACTCCAACAGAGGCCAGCAGGGCTCAGCCAGGTCAAGTTGCAGGTCCAGTTGCAGCAAGTTAGCTGGGCAGTTGCAGGGAGGCCTCTGGAGCTTGTTGTGTGCCTTTAATTCACACAGGAGGTCCGTCAACTGACCATTCGTGTCACTCTGATTAGCCTCGGTGTTGCAATAGGGTTCCATCAATTCAGTACGCCTGGATTTTCTTTGCTTTTTAGGTCACTAGATTTCGGACTTTTTACTGTGGGTGGGTCTCACTACATGTGTCTCACCCTCAGTAATTACATTGCACGTCGACTATGTGTGTGTTTGTGTACCGTCAGTGCCTGCCTTTTAAGATAAGGAAGCTGCAATGCAGCCAGGGTAAGGGGCCTGATTATATGTGAACATGTGAGCACGTGTGTGAGAGTTGCATGCAAGAGATTATTGTCATGAGCCGTCCGGTAACTGCTCACAGGTAGCCTGGTGCTGAGGGGACTTTGCAGGAATAGCTATTGACGTGGGGAAGGCCCTATAATGTTAGTGTACACTAACAGAGAGAGTCAGTGTGATTTACTTTGTCTGTAGTGACACTTTATTATACACATAAGACAAAAACTGTTTTAGAGTGCAGTTCTGCTTCCCTTTGGCCTAAAGCGACTAGTGACGTATTGAATTTGGGTGTTACCTGTGTGTAAAAATCAATTATGCAAATTCAACAAATATATCTGTACATATTATGGGTCATCAGTCAACCAGTCAATCTTTCTTTATTGAATCATCAATAATCTTAAAAGTACATACAAATACTTATAACACGTCACTACACATTAAAACAACCCAAATATGGTCACTTAATTTTCTCGACTCACATGTCACATGGCAACTTCATTGTATAAAGTGTTAAATAACAGGGTGAGGGGATAGGTACAGCACTTAAATGAACAAAAAACACTCCACTCCCCTGCCCCATGTGAGTCTATTCCTCAGTAAAGTGTCAGTGTTTTCGTACTTTAAACTAATAAAATCACAAAGTTCCTAAAACCAGGTTAAAAAATGGCTGTTGATCTCAATCTAGCTATAAAGTAGAACTCTTCGGTGGCTTCCTTTTATTAGTGCTAGCAGATCCTTCACGTGTGCACAGGAAACATTTACCTCTGAGCAGAAAGTCAAATAGTTTATGAAAACATCTCTTACATGTAGTTCCTAAGCTATGAGCTCAACGAGGTAGGCATGGTGCCACTGGACATTGTGTAGTAAAGTGCAACTTGGGCATAAGCCCTCGCTAGATGGATAAAGTCATAGTGCAAGAAATGAAGCAGAAGTTTATAACACTAATTGTTTTGGAGAGAACTAGCCAATAAAATGTAATCCATATACAAAAGGTTTGTTACATTGTAGTGGCAGCAAAATGGCAACTCAATAAAACCCTTCCAATGATGTCATATCAGTTCTGTATCATATACTCAGATACACTTGGATCGCCAGATCCAGGCAGACAGAAGGTACCTTGCAACTGCGAATACCACCAGCCTGGAGATGTTGGTTCTTCAAATTCTAAGTGCATCCAAGTGCCTTCTTGTGCTTAGGGACCTACATAGCAGAAATAGCCATTTTCTTTTCTGTGGACCATATCCTGCCCAAAAAAATGGAAAGTGTGTTACGGATTCTGGAGGCACTCTGCACACCAGACACTCATCAGACTTACTTTTCACAATGCCCATTTAACACAATATACTCTAATAGGGAGACCCTGATACTTGAACTGGAGGAACAGTTTATAAGCTGGGAGGAGAGGGGATTAATCTCAACAATCGTCTTGGCACAATTTTAAAGTTCAAGAACTCCAAAGTGAGGGCACCCCACTACCCCGAACAGGTTCTGCATCTACATATTCCCAACAGGCTCATTTTAGAAATAGAACCAAGTTCCTCTGGTGCCTCCCAGAACCTCTCCAGTTTCCTGAGCATGGTCCTGACATGCCCAAACCATGGAATGTCTTAAGTCTTAGTTGAGGCTAAGAGATTCCTTAGGGTTTCCCTATATGCTTCTAGGGCAGGTGAAGTCCATATAGAGTACCAGTAAAGCAAGCGCCTAAGCTCGGTTTTCAAGGAGATTTTATTACAAGTGGAATCACAATACAATGGAACCAATTGCGTGCTCTCAGGGAGGGCAAATAGGCACCTAATAAATCTATCTTCTGCTGATGTCAAAATGTTACAAGTTGCATGGTCGCAGATCTCAGCACAGTACAAACCAGCTATCAGTGCTTTCACATCATAAATCTCAATCACCAGAGGTGCTTTCTTAGAAAGTGTTCTGTTAAAAATCTTTGCCACTTGAGCTAGATAATGGGCCAGCAAGCAGACTGATTTTTCCAAGTGCATGGTCCAATCCAAGGTTGATATCTAAGTAGTAAATGATGGTGACCTGCTCTGTTAGCTCAGTATTGACATGTAGTTTGCTTTTGTACTTTTTACTTCTTGCATTGTTAAAAATCATAAATTTAGTTTTGAAGCTTTTTTTTTTAAGTTCAAGCCGTCACTCTTTACAAAATATGTCAAATCATCCAAGAGTTGTTGGAGGCCTTTGTGTGACTTAGAGAACAGGAGAGTGTCATCTGCAAAAAGCAGAGTGGGCACTCTCCTGCATCCCACCTTGGGTGCATCACAACCATCTCTGTCTAATTGCTTCACTACATCATTAATGTACAGTGAGAACAGAGTGGGGGCAAGGACGCAAACCTGTCTAATCCCCTGTTGAATACTTATGGGCAAGGTGAGCTGCCCCTGGTCACCCAACCTGACTCTTGCATAATTGTCTTCATGCAGTTGTACCAAGATTGCAAGATAATTGTGTGGGATACCCATCTTATCTAATGTGGACCACAGCATAGAACTGGGAACCAAATCAAAGGCTGTACATAGGTCAACAAAAGTAACAAAAAGGCGAACCCTGTTGACCGTTGCAGTCTTTCAAAAGAAGCGATTCAAACTAAAGAATTGATCGACCATACGGATGCCACTACTAAACCCCACCTGTAATTCAGATAGTACATTTTTTCCATTATCCAGTCTAGAAGAGATACCAGGACTTGCATACAAAAGATCTTCTGTGAGGAATCTATTAAACTAATTGGTCGATAATTGCTCAGGACACTATGCTGGCCCTTCTTGTAGATTAGGACAATCTCTCCAGTGAGCCTAGACTCCAAGATCTGCATACTCTTCAAAATTACATTTGGAAGGTGGTTCATATATAGACCCCGCACTTCAAGATTTGATTTGAAGAGTTTATTTGGGATCTGATCAGGACCAGATGCTTTGGCAGACAATCTACTTCTTATTGCCGCTTCCGTCTCCCTCAGTTCATACACAAAAGTGTTATCTTCCTTTAATTTATCTGACAGCTCAGGGGCAATGCCTGTCCATAGTACAACATCATTACAAGTATATAAGTTGCTGAAGTGGCATACCCAATCCTGGGTTTGTATATGGTACCCTACTGACTTCTTACCACCTTTATTCCTCAGTGCCAAAGAAGCCCAAAAGCTAGCATTGTCTTTCATCTACGTGGTGGAGGACAACTCGTCCTAAAATACATCTTCCCAGGCTCTTTTAGCAATCTTCAGTTCTTTTTTGTAACATACCCTACAAAACACTAGCTGGGGCCTATTCTTGGATATATCTGCTACCAATAGTTGTACTTTGGCTAGCGTACAGTCTTTAAAGTACCAAGGAGTCTCCTTCTGTGTCTTATGGTTCTGCTTAGTAGCTTGTGCCATGAGGTCCCGTATATAAGTTAAGGATGACTCATAATTTGTTGACAGGAAAGAGACTCTACCCGTTAAGTTATCCCAAGCTGCTATCAGCTCTATGGCCCTTAAAGACATTATCTCTAGGGTCTGTGGCTGTTTTTCAACCCTTTCCCATCTAATGTTTTTTTCTGTTACTGAAGAGTTCCATGTCCCCAACTTGTACAGAGCCCTGGATTAG
Source organism: Pleurodeles waltl (assembly GCF_031143425.1). Taxonomy (NCBI): domain Eukaryota; kingdom Metazoa; phylum Chordata; class Amphibia; order Caudata; family Salamandridae; genus Pleurodeles; species Pleurodeles waltl. Next base: position 81,604,132 of record NC_090437.1, on the reverse strand, counting down.
TAGAAAATTAGCAAAATAGCCCTGTAATGACCAACTAAGGGCACTGTGACCACTGTCTGTCCTGTCAATGTCCACCATGCCCTGCACAAAAGACCAACCCTTCAAACTTATTAGGAAATAATCAATGCAACTGGTGTGACCTGGCCTATTAAAAGTGCACTTGCCTTCAAATATCGGATGTGGTTCTACCATTTGCCAGTCTTAAATTTAGGATTAGCACAAGTAACTGTGCAGCCCTCTGGGACAACGTTACAGTAGGCAAATCTAGAGGAGGGACTTCCCATTTTGCATCCTCTTCTGATAGCATATTTTGGTCAAATGATGCAAGAGGTTCAAAGGTGGTATTCAGATTACCTGCCACTATGATCTCCTCTTTGACCGTGCAGTCTAAGAAAAAATTCTCTAATATACGTACAACTTGAAACCCTTCTTTCTCTCCAGTAACTTGATTATACACATTGATGAAGATCAAGGTTTTGCCTCTACAGAAGTCTACCCTTACGGCAAGCACATCCTGTGAAGCAGCTAATAGGATTCTTACTAAATGTTGTACTTCCGTCCTAACCCGTGTCGCCAAACCCCTGATGGTCTGCCCCTAGATGACCCTATGGCATTGACACAGAATGAGGTATACCCATTCCTAGTCACAGGCAAAACACTCCATGAGTCCAGGAAGAGGATATGTCATGTTGGTCTGTAAACTGCCCCAATCTATGTCCCCCAGCTTATTGCAAACATTCCAGGACAAGATTTTCATTGGTTTAGTAGCATACTCCATGGGAACTTCCTTATTACACAGAACGTGAACCCTACCCTTGGTAAGAGGTCTATCCAACTTATCCAGGGTCATTCCAACATCCAGAATTTAACATTTTCTCTGGCTCATCTGAGGATCAGAGACCAGGCCTTTTGTCACCCTGTTGTGCCCACGTAATTACATTTCTCTCCAGCAATAGGAGCAAAGGAACAAAGGCCTCCCCATACAAATGGAACAATTAACAGTGCTTCACTAAGCTCTTGTGGAGGAAAGGGGTGGGGCTGACTGATGTACACCAATCAATCAGCTGTCACACTGTACCAGGGATGGGTCTGCCCAAGCCCACTGAACAAAGGAGGGAGCCCTGACTCGCTCTTGGCTGACGATTTCTCTTTGCTTTGCTGCTGGAACCTGGGGCTTCCATCGATAACTCAATGGAAGAACTCCCTGACACCCATAAAGGACTAAGGACTCTGCCCAGTTGACCCCAGGGCCAGTGGGTCTCCCAAAGGGCAGGGAGGCTAATCCCCTTACACTCCCTGAGGCCCAGTTAGAGGAAAGCCCTGGACTTCTTTACTCAGAAACCAAGATCAGGAGGAAGGCTGGTGCAGGGAACCAGGAGAACCAGCTCCATGAGGATTGCACCACTTTGGAGGCAAGGAGGTCTACAGCAACTGCTCCTGGTGACTATCGCTCACTACTAGGAGTAAAATGAGCCCAACACCTTCAAAATCAGGCCATGGGCCCAAAGTATGGGATTTTAAAGTTTGGTGACCTTTGGCCTTTCGCCCAGCGAAGCACTTGGGACTCCACTGCAGTTTCATAATTTACCCCTAGGGTGGGCCAAGGCTGAGCGATTGGTCCAGGATTGACTTATTTCATTTCTCTAGGGAGGAGGCATGTGTGGAGCCCCCTCCCCCTCTTCACTTTTGCCCCCAGGTGCCTCATCTCTCCAGGAGCCGGCGTAACAATACTGAGGGAGAGCCATCATAACACACCCCAGTAGCAACAGTCCTGCCCATGTTCCTCATGCCTGTGCCTGGAGGGAGCGAGCGGCTACAGCATCACCCACTGCACAAAGCAGGCAAGGGAGAGCAGAGCTGCCAGCGCAGCAGGAAGAGACGCTGCTGCACAGGAGCTGGCAAGGCAGCCAGGGGTGGGTTTCCTGGGCTGTCCCCAATGTGGGAGCATGTGGGGTGACCAGGGGGGACTGGGCACCCCAAAAAAAGAAAGAAAAAGAGGCATGTGATGCAAGGCAGTGAGCCAGAAAAAGTAAAAGAAAGCTCTGCGGCTCTACTGGTACAGTGGGAGAACTGCTACTTAAACATTCACTGTTGCCAGAGGAGCACCTCATAATGCTCTTCGAGGCTCTGCTAGCTGCCTCATTTGCTTCACTCATGGTGACCTCAGGATGACAGGTTCACCACCATGGAAGCATTGAGGGGGCTGCAGGCGTGCAGCAACTGCCCCCTAAGAAGTTTTTATTAAAGTATTAACCCTATGTTTGTGGGGTTATAGAATCCAGGACGACTCCAGGATTTTCCCAAAGTTTTCAGGCATTCTCCAGGCTGAAGCTTTTGCACGACAGCTTGGTGAGTAGTGCCCTCAATGGGCTGATGTTATTGTTGCAGTTCTTCTAGTAGCCTGAAGGTGTAGAAAGGAGATGTGTACATCGAAGCGTCCTCTAGGGGCTAAGTCTATGGTTACATGTAATGTATTTAAAATGTGATGCCCTCTAGAGACAGCCTTTGATATTGCATTGTCATAAGTGGGAAGTCCTTAAACTATACACAGGCACATCATTTGTTATTTTTAAATGCCTAATTGATACAATAATGTTGGCAATTATTATTGATCGAAGTGCATACTCTTTATTGACAGTAATACGTGCATTTACACATCACAATTATTATTGATGATTGAATTTAAGCACAAAGTGATGTCTTTTACATGTAGTTGTTGATATTGAACTTTTAATCAAGGCAATAGACTTCCATTATATATTTGCATTACCCCATTTGGTGATTATGTGATGTTGTCTCTGGTGTTTTCCATCTACCAATGTATATATTTGTAAATTATTGCATAGTATTTAGTTGTGTGCGTGTGTGTGTAATAAATGTACTTTTCCTTTTTCTAAATCAAAAGCAGTGACTGCACAATTATTTATTGAGTGTTAATATTGCGGGCCAGTGAACTGTGATTACTAGCCCACACCACCTCCCATGAGTAGGTCTTGGACTGCTCTGCTTTGCTACTCTGAAAGAGTCAAGCGCTACAAAGGGGTGCTTGGTTCCCAGTAAGAAGAATTGTGAACCTCTTACTTGTGCATTCCACACAACTAATTACCCAATTTCCCGCCCTGGTATTAAGTCAAGCTTGTCCACTCTTATTTCTCATACACCAAGACAGTCTTTCAAGCAACAGGCAGTTCTCTAGCAGCAGAGCAGTCCTTCTTCTGTAACTTCCTCAGGTCCAGGAGTGATCTAATGAGTTGCTCTGGAGGTCTAATATTTAAACCTGGTGCCAGCTTGTCTGTAGGGCACACCCTGTCCTAATCCCATGTATGGTTCTGAAAAGGTTTTCTCCATTCAAGACTCCAAACTATCTGAAGTTAACAAAAGGCAGGGCAGGCCTGGTGTTAGATTCCTTTGTGTGTGCAGGAGGCAAAGGACTTTGAAGTGTAAGTGGGGCAGGGTACAGTCCCTCTCCAGTCCTCCTGCCAGGATTGCCCATCCATCCCACACCTAATCCCCCTTTATGTCACTCTCTGGAAGGCATACACAAATCCCAACAGCAGAGCCATTCACAGTCATGTGACTCAGGAAGCTGGCAGAAGGCCCAAGTGGTAGGGACAAGAAGTTAGTTGCTTTTCCATAATTTAAATTTAAAATCCAACTTTATGATTAAAGAGGTTTTAAAACTGCAATTCATTAGGGTATCGCTAGCTAATCCCAATCCAAAATTAGCAATTATAAAATGTAATATGGTAAGCAAGTGTTAGTCAATGGAAGCAACAGAACTTACAACAGTGATAAATAACTTTAGGAGCTTTTCTTTGATAGGATATATAAAACCAAAGTGTACATGTCCTGACATGGCCCCCACCCTGGGCCAATTTTGGTTCTAGGGACCTCATCTCTTGGGGCCCCCTTCTGGCAAGGTCAGGAGGTACACCTTTTACATTTTTTGAAGACGCTAACACCAAATCAATGGAGTATTGAAGTTACCTATCAAACTTCCTGCAAATCTCTTGAATTCCTTGACTTAACACTGTACATAGAAGAGAATAGGCTAAACACGTGTCTTCACAGAAAAGCCACACTGGATGTTACGAATAGATTGGATGTATTATTCCAGATTTAAACTGTGAAAAGCAAGTATTGATTTAACCATCTTTTATATGGGCTTACCTACATTTTGATTTCACTTCATATATTGAGGTCATCCTTGAAAGGGGTCCAAAACCTCATTGGTAACCCATACTGTTTACATCAGGGCATTAAGTAAGAGAGTGCTGGGCCCTTTCTGCACTTTACATTTATAAGTTGTTTTTCACTGTTGTAAGTTCTGTTGCTTCCATTGAATAACAATTGCTTACCATATTACATTTTATAATTGCTAACTTTGGATTAGGAGCAGATAGTGATACGCTAATGAATTGTAATTTTATAACCTCTTTAATCGGAAAGCTGGATTTTAAATTTGAATTCTGGAAAAGCAACTCATTTCTTGTCCCTACCACTTGGGCCTTCAGCCAGCTGGGCAGCCCCCTTCCCCATGCTGATTTGGGCTCGGGGGACCCCATCTCCGAGGCCTGGCCAATTAGTGCAAGGGAGGGGCCATCCTGCCCGGGCCAAGTTCAGCCCCCGGGCCCCATCCTAGTGTCTTTTGTAGGGGGCCACAGGGGAGCCTGAATGACCTCATGCTCCCTTCATCTCCCCACCTCCAGTGGGAGCCGGCATCGATGCTGCACACATTGAGCAGCAAAAAATGCTGCTGCCTGTGTGTGAGAGCAATTTTTTCATCTGATTCCTTTCCTGCTGTGAAACAGGTGAAAAGTCCAATCCCAGCGAGTTGGAGGCTTTTTATTGCTCCTGCCCAGAGGGAGCGGGCTTACTGTTTGCTCTCCCTTGGTGGGAGCTTTAAATTGCTCCTGCCACACAAGAGCAAACAGAGGTTTCCCTGTCCGCACTAGTGCAGGCAGGGAAATCGCTATGTCCCGGGGTGAGCACCCCCAAAACATAGCAGGAGATCGGCCCTGGAGGATTGGGTCCCCAGGGCCATTAATGGCTCCGGGAGCGGGGCCATGCAGGCCCCTTCCCTTTCCATTGCACAGCTGGGCTCCAGGAAATAGAGTCCTCGAGGCTGAACACAACAAGGGGGGCCTTTTCCCCATTTTTTTAATGGCTGGTTGGCTGAGCCCTGAGGCCCCCTCCTATAATGTATAGCAGCCAGGCCCTGGGGGATGGGGTCCCTGGGGCTGTAATCACCCAGAGAAGAGAGACAAATGTGCCCCCTTGCCCTATATAATAAAAACATATTCCCTTGGGATCTGGCCCATCCCGGGAGCAAAATAAAAAACAAGCGTGGGAGACAGCAATTTTTTTAGTTTTTTGCCATGGATTAGAGGATCCTCCGCAAATTAGCAGCAAAAATGTTTAAAACAATTTTGGAACCCAGCAGGGTCCTGTGGGACTCCACCATCAAGCGTAGGCAGTCGGAGTATTCCTACCCTGACTCTTCAGGTTTTTTGTTTTCACTTTTTTCTTGGGTCTTGGCTGAGTCTGAGTCCCAAGATGGTTGCAGCCACTTCCTAGTTGAAGTGGTGGCAGTCCATCAGATCCCATTTTGAGATCTCTGGGATTTAAGGACCCTCAGCGTCGCTAGATATTTATATTTTATTTCATTTAATAACTCAAAAACTACTAAACTGATTTACGCAAAATTACAAAAAGTGATCTTTCTTGACCAAGATCTAGCTTTCTGCTAAATTTGGTGGAATTCTGTTCAGGGGCTCAGTCTGTAGTCGTGTTCAAAATCCCTGTGGGAAATTACATGGGGAAAATATGCTTTGGGACCTCACCTTTATCTCAGACCCTGCTTGACAAAACATCCCCAAACTATCCAGACAGCAGCTGAAGTGAGTAACGTATTAGTTTTGAATATTTTGAGAAGATTCATCAAACGGTGCCAAAGTTATTAGCAAAACAAAAAACACTTTGTCTATGGGAAACGTTTGTCCTAACTACAACTACCTACTGGCAATCGTCAGTAGGTAATATATATCACAGAGTGGCGGTAGCCACACTGTGGTTATAATTAGGATTCCCAGGTACAGCAGTTCCTTGAAAATTTGATTTGGTCACTTATAATTTTGCCCCCGTTTGACAAATCTCCACAAAACTGTACAGACCTATAGCTTTTTCCACATTGGCGAAGGATGGAAAGGTTCACGGTGATTGGTCAAGAAGATGCAAATATGAAAGGAGGGCTCAAACCAAGTTTTTCCACCAATGCATTTTCCATAGACTTTTGTATCTCAAGTAGCGCATAAACAGCTGAACGGATTTGCATGAAATGTGGCAGTATAAGATGTTATGGTGTGCAGATGATTCTTTTGGGTACAACAGGTAATTAGGGTAAGTATTTTTAAACTATAAGGTACTTTACCTTATTGAGATCTGTTGTTGCAGTACTTTTGCAAAATGTTGCTGTGTTTCGTGGAAGTACTGCAATGCCAAATGATGACTAGGCATATGTGATTGGCTGATGACTCCCTTTACAAAAGTTAAAGGCAGCCTTGTTTTTTTTAGGTACACTTTGGCTCTGTCCTGCATGATGCACTTAGATATAGGCAAGTATTAAGCTTGATATTTTTCCTTCCCTATTACCACTTTATTAAAGTGATAAAAGGTATGGAAAAATGTTTATGTGTTTCTATATATTTAAAAAAAAATATATACAGAGTACCACAGCACTTAAATGAAAAAGTAAAAAAATGAAATATACGCTGTACTAGGTTATACGTTACAAATATAGTGTACTACAGTGTATTCTCATGTTTTTTACATTGTTTTTAACAAATGTGACGGATATCCCGTCCACCGTATTACAAGTTGCATTATATCCTATGGAACATGGAAAACGTCAGGTGGGATATCCGTCATGTTTGTGATGGAGCATCTCAGCCGCCAAGGTTATAATCAGGCCCTCCGTATTTTAAAAGTTATAACTTTAACACTCCTTACACTATTTACCAATACTCCCAAAAATTATCATTTACACCTCATAATGTATATTCCTGCTGCTTTACATCTACATACATTCACCCACTCTCAACCTACATCTGTTTCAGTAGCCACAATCCACTCTACATGACTCCATTCTATGCGACTCTACTCTAAGCCACTCCATTCTATGCTATTATACTCTATGCAACACCAATCTATATCGACCATTATACACCACGCCACTCTCTGCTAATCCACTGCACACCACTTCATTCTACCCTACGCCACTCTACACCATTGTATGCTATTACCCTATATGCCACTCCATTCTATGACACTCCAGTCTACGCCCCTCTACTGTAAGCTCCTCCACTCTACGCTACTCCACTATACGCTATTCACCTGTAAGCAACTCCACTTTATGGCACTATAGACTATTCCACACTATGCCACTCCACTGTACACCACTACAATGTATATTATTCCACTATATGCCACTCCACTATACACCACTCCACTGTATGCTGCTCCACTCTATGACAATCCACTGTAAGCTATTACACTGCACACTACTCCATTCTACACCACTCCACTCTCTGCCACTCTACTCCAAGCTACTATACTCTACGCTATTCCACTGTATGGCACTACAATCTATGCCACTCTACTCTATGCTATTCCAAAATATGGCACTCCGCTCTATGGCACTTCACTACACTCAACTAAACTCAACGTTATTCTACTCTACTCCACTCCATTGTATGCCATGCCACTGTACACCACCCCACTCTACTCAACTGCACTCCACAATATTCCACTGTACGCCACTCCATTCTACAATACTCCACTTCACGCCACTCCACAGTCTGCTATTCCACTAACTATATGCCTACAGTCTACCCCACTACACTCTACCCAGTTCCACTGTAGAAAACTCAAGTCTACGGTATTCCACTCTATACCACTCCATTCTAAGCCACTCAAGTCTACACCACTCCAGACTTCGGTGTTCCCCATCCACCAACACACTGTACCACACTCCACTTTATGCAACTCCAATGAAATCCACTTTAATTTATAATTTACGCAACACCTTAAAATTATTATAACTCGTGCACCTCCATGCACAGTGTATTCAACTCAGTAGCCGAACTACATTAACTATAACTTGCTACTCTACCATGCATTGTGTTCTCAAAATGAATGTAATGCGATGTTATAAGTGTTATTGTAAATGCTATTATATTATAACTAATATATTATAAAAGGGTAAAAACAGTACATGGAGAAGGTGCAAGTTATGATTAATATAGTGTGGCTACCAACTTAAATACACTATGGCCCTCATTACAACCCTGCGGTCGGTGTTAAAGCGGCGTTAATACCTCCAACAGGCCAGCGGTAAACAAAATGGGATTTTGTCCATGGTGGTAACCGCCATCAAAGACCGCCACTTTAACACTCCAACCGCCAGGGTGGTAATAGCCGCTGGGCTGGAGACTTCGGTCTCCAGCCCGGCGGTCATCACAATCCTACCCTTGGGATTACGACCCGGCCTACCGCCATGTTTTTTGTGCCAAACTTACCGCCATGAAAACCATGGCGGTAGGGACTATCAGTGCCAGGGAAGTCCTTCTTTGGCACTGATAGAAGTCTCCCCTGCCCCCTTCCTCCTCCCCAGAGTTCTCTCACACCCTCCCCCTCCCTCTACTGCCCCCCATATATTCACAGCCACACGTGCACCTATTTACACACATGCACACACGCATACCCACCACCACCCACGCATGCACACATACATACCTACACACCCCAACACACACCAACATACCTTGTCACACACATGCATTCACAACACACAACACTCACAATCACTCATTCACACACACATTCAACACCCCCCCCCACATACACACAACACCCCCTCTCCTGTTGGAGAACCCTACTTACCTGCTTGCAGGGGGTCCTCCCGCTGGAGATGGTCCGCAGCACTGCTGTCAGCAGCAGCGTCCGCCAGCAAAACACTGCCAGGCCGTATCATTGCTCATGAAATGGTCGGCGGTGTTTTGCTGGCGTGGCGGTGCTGCTGTCAGCAGTGCTGCCTTACCGCCGTCTGCCGCTATGACTGTCGGCGGTGTTCTGCCAGCATTCTGGCGGTATACCGTCGGCGGTCATGATACGCGTAGACGGCTGGTAGTCACGGTGGCGGTATGTTGGCGGGCGTCGCCGTGGCAGTAGGTGGTAGTTACCGCCAATGTTGTAATGAGGGCCTAAGCATGGAAGTGCTTGAGTTATAATTAATTGAAGGTGTTGCATAAATTGTAAATTAAAGGTATATGTATACATTTAGAAATATACATTTTTGTGTAGATTATGATTGGTTTGTAGTTAGTTAAAGAATAAATAAAGTCGTAATATTTAAAAGGTGGTGCATAAGTTATAAATTTAAGGTATACCTATAACTTTGAATTTGTAATGTATGTGTTTTAAATTTGGTTTGTATAGAAAGAATAACCAAAAGTTTCCTAACTATATGAAAGGTTTAATCTTTGTTTTATCATTGATTATCTATCTAGAAATATACATACTGTATATATATGTATCAAAATATTTATATATATAGATATATGTAAATATTTGAGATCTCATTGACTGTCATCACGTCTCAGTCCCTTGTCCTACAACAAAGTAAAAGAAAAAATATATGGGCAGGATAGGGATGCCTATGACTTGAGGCCAATAACTGTTTTTGAATTGGTGCTCAGATCCATGGTGGATTTGTGGATCCTGGTGCCCATTAAAGAAGAAAATGTGATGGTCTACCGGCTCCTAACTTTTTTTTATAAACCCCCTAGGGTGGGCCAAGACCTGTGGGGATTGTGCATTGTTTATTATGGGAAGGTTGGGCCCCATGCCCCGGGCTGATATTTTAAAAATGAGGAGTTGGAGTGCGACCCCCATTCCCCAAACCTCATTGTGGCCCCATCCCCTGAGCTGGTAATTTAAAAATAAGGAGGGGGCACACAGCCCTTCTCTCTGAGCTTCAATGAGATCCTGGGGACTCAACAGTGGTAAATTAAATGTTAAAAATGGGGAGGGAAGTGTGCACCCCCTCTCCTCAAACCAAAGTATGGGCCCTTGCTCCCCTGCTCAAGGGTGTGTGCAGGGAAGTCTTCTTGTGCTCCCACCCACCGGGAGCAGAAAGCTGCTCCCGGTGGATGGGAGCACAGAACATTTTGCCTGCCCACGTTCTTGGGCAGGGAAACATAAAAATGCATATGCTCATCAAAAACAAAAGAAAACTGCTCCCGAATGGGCAAGAGCAATTCTTGCTCATGCTGCACACTGCATGGGAGTTGGCAAGGGAACTGGTGGGCCAGCAACGGCCTTGGGGCTCTGCAGAGTCCAAACTAGGACTTGGAGTGGGGTGCTGGGGTGGGCACCGGGGCACTCATCTAAAAAAAGTGCCAGCTGCTACACTAGCAGGGAGCCATCTGGGCTGCCAGGGCCCTGGGGCTACCTATGCTAAACCAGCATAAAAAATGTTTTGCGGTGTCCCGAGTGGGCTCTGGGCACTCCATGGATAAAAAGATTTCGAAAATTAAAAAGTGTGGATGACTCCTGCATTGCCCCATGGAATGAGGCAGCTTGCAGGGAGCCAGTGTGGCCGTGGGGCCCTTTGATTCTTCCCAAGGTCACAAGCAGAAATAAGACCTGTGGGTGTCCCAGGTGGGCACCAGAACACCCAGAAATAATAATAAATGAGAGGCAAGAAACACTCATTTATTATTCACTGCTCCTTCGAAGGAGCGCCCATAATGATTTTTAGTGCTTTTTAGATATATTTTTGGAGCCTGGTGGTGTCTGTAGAAGGGGCAGAGCAGCACCACTAAGCTTTTTTTTTTATATTGTGGGTGGCTGCAGGGACTGCAGCAGCCATATCAGCAACATTAAAAAACAATGGGGCACTTTTAGTGACGCTCCGGTGGCGCTATGCACTGCAACGTATTTACAAGGTGGCTATAAGCCAATTTTTGTGGCTTAACGACACCTTGTAAATATGGCCCCTTCACGCGCAGCACTTTGCATGGAAGGGGCGTGCAATGGGTGTTGGTGTGGGTGTTCCACAGCGATACCCATTGCATTTTGATGCTGCCTCAGATCTGCGAATTTTCATAAACCTGAGGCAGCGCAAAAATCTAACACCACCCCAGAGTTTGCGTTAGAGTGGCACACCGAGGAGAAATGCTTTAATTGCTCCTAATTTTTTTGCTCTTTCTATGTGTGCTGCATTTTCCAACAAACACAGAAAGAGCAAATCGCCATGTAAGATTGTTTTGTGCAGGAAGGTGTTCCTTCTTGCACAAAAACAATCTCCCCCTCAACGCAGCCATCCTTGCACTATGATGCAAGGCTGGCTGCGTTGGCGCACAGCAGCAACATTCCTGTGTTTTGAAAATGACGGTGCATGATGTTGCCAAATTTGGCGCTTCACCACACACCATCATTTTCTATCAAATCTGGTCCAATGAGTCTCCTGGATCTATGACTGCACTCTGTAGCTTGAAAACTATTGAAAAAGGATCAAAGACATTTTCATTTTTTTTAAACTTTATTAAATTTGTTTAATGACAATCACTTTTAATTAAACATTACACTCTGTGAATTAATGAAATATGCATTTAATTATAATTATTGATGATTTTAGGCCAGAGACAATATGTGTGCTTTATATAGATTGATATGCTGATCCCTGACCAAGCCAATCAGCCCATTTTTTATATTTTGGTGTTCTGCCCATTGATAAGTGAGTAGGTCTACCTTACTTAAAATGACACCATTTACATTGTAACATCACATATGCAGCCCTGTCCACCTGTTGTGGCCAATGGGGGTCGAGACAGGGCTTGAACACAGGCGCAGGATGGGCGTGAGGTATGATACTTAAATACTACTTTACATTTTTAAAAACCCTAGAATTCATTAAAACAATCAAAGTGACGTTATAGTTAGGTATGGTAATAATTGTCCCAGGGCGGTAAACTCTGCTCTGCCGGCAGAGACTCTAGAGTTTTGCCACTCCAGGCTCTGCTTGGGACATGGAGTTCAGCAAAAAAGCGTATTATTCTCCTTGTGCCAAATTCAGTTAAAACCTATGAATATAAGTGCTCTAGCTTGGCTCCCCAGATGTGTGTGCCCCCTCCAAGATCTTTTCTTCACAGTGTTTTTTTGGGGGGGGAGTTACCAAGGAGATGTCCCCCAGCAGACACGCTAGCACCTCTTCTTGGGTAATTATTAATGGGACATGTATGGGGGTCACTGGAGTGTTCATCATGGTCCCGCTTTCCTTGAGAAAGAGAGGAGCTCACAAGAGCGAGGCCGAAACACGACTTCTAGTCTACATGCTGCCGTTAATAGCACTCATAATTAGTTTAGCGTGCACCGGACATGGAATCAAACCACAGCACTTCAGTATTATCCGTTATTATGCCTGAGCAGGGTCGGCTTTAGGGTAGTTCAAGCGGTGCAGTTGCCCCTGATGCTGACCTCATGGGGGCACTGTGTTTAGCAATAACTCACGAAGCTTGCGATTTAAAAACACCTGCTGAAAAGTTTCTTGTGCGTCCAGCTTTCAGGAAGCAATTAAAATGTCAAAATACCTCTTGTGATTTATGTTCTTGCTAGTGAGATCGAAGGAATGTCTAGCAGCAGCTTTGACTCGCCGTCAAGTAGCGTAGATGGTTAATATGCCTGCTGCAAAGAACAGAATGATATTTTATGTGGACACCTCAGTGGATTAGTAAAGCCAGCCTTTACAAGCGCTTTAAAACAAATGAATGTATGTGAAAGGGGGGCTACGGAGAGATGAGATGAAACTCCACAAGCTCCGCCCAGGCCTAGTAATAATATCTTACTGTGTATTTAAAAAACTTGAAAATTCAATGAAAAAAATAATGGTTTAAAGGATATTAGAGCTAGGTCAAAATGTCAGTTAAATTATACCTTTTAAAGGGAATAAAACCACTGAAATTCACCAATTATAGGTAGATCAAGTAACTAGATCTCGTGCCCTAAAGTAACTATAATTTGCGCCCTCACCATGCACTGCTTATGACTTCACATTTTACATCACTCACGACATATTCTATGAGATCATTGATAATATGACCGCAACCTCTGAAATTACATCATTGATGACAACAATGTTCCCGGCAGGGGTACGAGTTATAGTTACTTTGGTGCACAAGTGCATGAGAGAAGGAGAATGAGGTGATTTGTGTTTTTCTGCAATTGTAGACCTGGGTCTACTAATTGAAGGATGGAGTTCAATATGGACCCACAGGGGGATGTCCCTCGTCCTTGGGCAGAGACAAACTCATTGGGGGAGATGTAATGCCATATATTAAAGTTCAATGCAAGGGAGGCTCAGGCCCCCATATTTCTTATGAGCAGCTAGCCTGGAAATCCTCAATTTTAGTTTCATATCTCCCCAAATAAAGTTCTTAATGCTTTTATCAAGGGATCAGTAGCATCCACAGGGCATATTGAATTGGGGTATTATAACCATCATTATGGCTCTTAGTCTACCTGAGAGTGAAAGGTATACCTGTTTCCACTTCTTATAATGTTCTGTTATGTAGATTTGTAGAGCATGCTATCGCACAGAATAGTATCCTGGCACTGTGCATGCTATCGCACAGAATAGTATCCTGGCACTGGGCATGTGTGACTCTAAATACACCTAGGGCCTAGTGGGACTACTCGAAAAGACAGGTCTTCAGCTTCTTGTGAAATTCAAGAAGTGAGAAGGAGGCTCTTATTTGTAGTGGCAGGTCATTCCATGCTTTAGGAGCGATGTAGGAGAAGACTAAACTGCTAGATTTGGTGTTCTGTATGCATTGGATTTGTGCAAGAAGGAATACAGATGTGCGGAGGTGTCTGAAAGATTTGTGAAAGCAGATGCAATTTTTGAGGTTTGCTGGGCCAGTGATTTATAGTGCTTTGAAAGTGTAGGTGAGGATTTTGAATTGTGCTTGTTTGTGAATGGGGAGCCAGTGGAGCTCCTGCGGGTGTGGTGTGATGTGAGTGCATTGTGGGAGGTTGAGAGTGATTCTGGCGGTGTGCAGCCTTCTGGTTCATTAATCCTGGCATATATGTGTTCCCCTAGTCCAGCTGTCATGTGGCCAAGGCATGCATGACATTTCTCGAGGTGAGGATTGGGAGCCATTTGAAAATCTTCCTCAGCATCTTCAAGGTATAACACATGAGGCAGTGACTACATAGACTTGTGCATTCATGGCCCTGAATATGGCATCACAGAATAAGATCACATGTGGCAAAGGTTGGACTTCTTCAGAAAGAGGGCATAACCTTAAGGAGTTGTGGCCTTTCTTCCAAATATTTTCTTGTAGAGGCACTTGTCCTAATCCTACTTTCAGCATACACCTCCTATTTGCTTGGGGGCTGGATATTAACCAAGTGATGTTGAGGTTGCCTTCACAGATCGTTATTAAGTATGTGACATATACTGAATGCTTTTACATTCAAGTTGATCACTTTCATAGCCTTCCTATCCTGCATCAATCTGATTCTGTGCTTCCATCTCAGTTAGCCATAGGCCAGAGGTACTAAAGTTCTGGTTCAAAAAAGCAATTTGTGACCATTATTTTTTGCGACCAAAATTTTGCCTTGCAAACCAACCTTTGGAGTAATAGGTTAGTTCACAAAATGAGGATTTGGATTGAGTTGCAATCTCACGCACCTAATTAGTATTCTTTAGCTATGTTGCCAATTATGACTCATTCTAATTGGTCTGAAAGACAGGAACGGAGGCCTGCAAGGGACAGAAGAGCCCTATACCTTTAATTATTTTTAAATAAAATAAACTTTTTTTTAAAAGAAGCCAATTTCCTTTATGAAAGTAGGACTCCTTTTAAAAAAAAGGGTTTGCATTTTAAAATATTTATTGAGAGTTGGCAGTTGTTGGAAAACGGCCCTCTCTGAAGGGTCACCCCAAAGTTGTTGCCTTCCTCCTCTTTTTCTGACCTCATTTTTGTTGGCTTTAGGACTCTGGGCACTTTATTGCTGCTAACCAGTGCTAATGTGCATGGGGTCACTCCCTAAAAACATGGTAACATTGTCTCATACCAATTGGCCTAATTAATTTACTTGCAAGTCCCTAGTTAAGTGCACTACATGTGCCCAGGGCCTGTAAATTAAATGCTACTAGTGTGCCTGCAGCACTGATTGTGCCACCCACCTAAGTAGCCCCCTAGCAATGTCTCAAGCCTGCCATTGCAAGGCCTGTGTGTGCCACTTCGACTTGGCATTTAAAACAACTTGCCAGGCCTTAAACTACCCTTTTTATCCATGTAAGTCACCTCTAATGTAGGCCATAGGTAACCCATAGGGCACAATGCTATGTAAGTAAAAGGCAGGACATTTACATATGTGTTTTACATGCCCTGGTAGTGCAAAACTCACAAATTCATTTTCCATCACTGGTCCTCTCAAAGGCTAGCATCAGAACTGCCCTCATATACTTTTAAGTGGTAGATTCTGATCTGGAAGGAGTAGCTCTGTCATGTTCAGTATGGCCAGAATGGTAATAGAATACCCTGCTTACTGGTAAAGTTGAATTTAATATCACTATTTTAGAAATGCCACTTTTAGAAAGTCAGCATTTCTCTGTACTTACTGGCATCTGTGCCTTACAGCCTGTCTCCAATTCACGTCTGGTCTGTGCTGTTTGACAGCCCCCCTTGTGCATTCCACCCAGAGTGCCATAAACACAGGACACTCAGTCACATGCATTCATTTACATAGTGAATGGGTCTCCCTGGACAAGACGGGTGGAGGCGCTCTCTCTTACACTTCAAAGTGCAGTGGCCTGCCTTCACACAAAGGACTGATAACCCCCGACCGGGATCCTTGCTGTCAGGACTGGGCTGAAAGGGGAACTTGTGCACTTCAAAACCACTCTTTGAAGTTTCCCCCTCTTCAGAGGCAACTTTGGGCATATAAACTGGGTCTCTGACCCTGCCAAATCAGACACTTTTGGATCTACACCTGGACTCTGTCAGGGAGACAGCCTGGCTGCTCAAAGGACTCATCTGGACTGCTTTGCTAAGAAGGACTGCTGCCCTGCTTGTTGCCCTGCTGCTTGTTATCCTCTGACTCTGCTGGAAGGGCTCTGCCTTCCCCACAAGTGCTCTCCAAGGGCCTGGATTGAACTTGCCTCCTGTTCTGAAGTCTCAGGGCCAGCAAATACTTCATCTACTAGCTTTTAGTTAATTCACCGACTCCAGCACCGCTGCCTGACGCCACACAACTGCCTGCTCCTTCTCCATCGTCCTCGCTGCACTCAACGAGCAGCAACACAAGTCTGACATCACCTCGATGCAGCTGATGTCCTGCAGTGTGATCGTGACACTGTGAAGTCAACACATCAGGTCTTGACTGACAGGATCCATCGACCCCGCTGGGTCACAAGGAACCAACGTCTCGCCACTCACGCAGCACCAGCTCCCCCTGCTACTGGGCAAAACCAAAACCTCGCCTCCCCTGCCTCTCAGTGTGGAACAGATGCCTCCCCTCCCCAAATGTCATAAAGCAGTGATGCCGCACCGGCTCCAGCAACGCATCACCTCTACAACTCAGTGCAACGTCTTTATTTTTTTTTTCCAAAGGTACTGTGCCTGAGGGTCCATGTGACTCAGGGACTAGCACCTATGGACTCGGACTATTGGGACGACTCCGTCAACGGCGCCTTGTTAGCCCCAATTGGAGCTATTGTGTTTCTAAGCACTTTAGTGGGATTTAATCCTTAAAAAATTCATACCTTTTGTTGTGTACATTGGATTGCTGTTGTTTTGACCTTATTTTATTCAGATAAATATTATCTATTTTTCTAAACCTGTGTGGTGTATTTTTGGGGTGTTTTCCCTGTGTTATTGTATGAGTTATTGCACAAATACTTTGCACATTGCTTTCTACGTTAAGCCTGCCTGTTCTGTGCCAAGCTACCAGAGTGTGAGCACAAGATAATTTGGGTTGCATTGTGACTTATGCTGACTAGGAATGTGGTCCCTACTTGAGCAAGGGTGTATACCTCTGCCAATTAGAGACCCCATTTCTAATAGTAGTGGTCACTTGGACAACTGCCTACTTCCCCTGAAACCTTTACCCCAGTTCACAAAGGAGAAGAGATCCAAAGAGGACCCCTTCCCTTGCGCAAATTGGTTACTACCCCATCTTGGGAGTTGTTAACCTCTGAATGGTTTCCTATCTGGAATTGTGGTCACAAACCATTGATACATATGGTACCGACTTGTACTTTGAAAGTGACAAACAAAATATGCTGCTTCTGAGTTGCGAATATGTCACCATTAGCAAAGCTATTTTAGGAGTCAGTAAAAGTTTACATACTCCTAAATAGATTTAATAAATAAGAAATACCTATTTTGAGGTTGAAAACACTCACAAAATGGCAGTACATCTGGCCCCTAGCGATATACAGCCTTCCTCTGTGTTTAGATTCATGATTGAGAAAATCATGTTTACATTGAAATATCGGAATCCACTTGATTCAGTAACTAGATAATTTTTGATGATGTGGTGGATAGTGCCTTCTTTTTGTTGAATGAATTTGACTCCAATATATTTGGACTGATGAGTTGTATTTAAGTGTGATTTGTGTTAGTCAGTGCTCTAGCCGAAGGGCAAAGCTAGGTATCCAATAGACTACTGTCAGCCAGTTCTCCCATAATTGTTGAACTAGCACTTTTCACCCACAGATTAACATGCTGATGATTTTCAGTTCATATTTATTCTTCAGCATTTCAATGGATCTAAAGCCTGTGCTTGCACCTAGTTCTGCAGTGCTCCTCAAACCACTCTAGTCTGACCTATGGTCTCCTTGGCAGGTTCAGAAAATGAGAAATTACTCAAAAAATGTACCTCTAGGTTCTAGTAGCTTGTGATGATATTGAATGGAGTACTATCAAAACTTTACCTAAGCTTCTATTTTTACTAAATTCGTTTTTCACTATTGCAAGGCCTATCTCTCCCATAGGTTAACATGGGGCTTGCTTTGAAATATCTTTCAAGTATAATTTTCCACTGGGAGCAGATAGAGATATGGAATTTGGGGTCTCTGAACTCACAATTTAAAAAAACATCTTTTGGTGAAGTTGGATATTTAGGTTTGAAAATGCCACTTTTAGAAGGTGGGCATTTTCTTGCTTAACATTCTTTGCTTCTGCACCTCTGCCTCTCTGTGGAATTCATGTCTGGGTCAGGATGACAGTTGGGCCATTTGTGAATTCACTCTAGACAGTCACACAAAGGGAACTGAGGTGTGCCCTGCATATCCTGACAGGTCCTCCTGAGCTAGAGTGGTGGGACACTTGCACCTGAATAGGGCTGTGCCTGTACTTACACTAAGCAGTCTCCAAACCCTCGGAGTGTATGTGGGAACAGTGCAGAAAAGGCAGGGTCTTGTGCACTGCAAAGACTTTCCTTTGACATTTGCCTATTTCAAAGGCAGATATGAGTATCAGTATTAGACTTCTTAGACCACAACTTTAGAATCCTTCTGGGGTGAGAATATTCTGCCCAGAACAAGAGCTAGATGCTGTAGGAGGGACTGCCACTCTGCCTGTTGCTTTGCTGTGCTGGCATGCTGCTTGCTGCTTCTCTCCTGGAAGTGAAAGTACTGGACTTTGCTTTCTGCATCCTGCTTCCTAAGGTTCTCCAAGGGCTTGGACTGAGCTTGCCTTTTGTTAGAATTCTCAAGGACATCAAAGACTTTGGGGGTTATTCTAACTTTGGAGGAGTGTTAATCCGTCCCAAAAGTGACGGTAAAGTGACGGATATACCACCAGCCGTATTACGAGTTCCATAGGATATAATGGACTCGTAATACGGCTGGTGGTAAATCCGTCACTTTTCCGTCACTTTTGGGACGGATTAACACCTCCTCCAAAGTTAGAATAACCCCCTTTATCTGCCAGCACCTGGTTTCTCTTGACGGCAGTCCTGACTCGCCAAGTGGTGCTAAATCCAGTTCCTGGGCCCTCCTGAGTGAATTCTGGCGTAACCAAGAAGAAACCAAGTACATTAACTCCAGAGCGACTTCGGAACCGGCACTGCTGTCTGACTTCGCCCCGCCGCCTGCAATGCTCTCTGCTGAGTGAAATGACCACGACCAATGCTGCAGGCCCGACCCTGCTGCAGCACCTTCAAAGTCCTGCCACAGCATGGATCCACAGTACCATGTCCCTGACGTCAGGGACACCCGACTCCACCGCAGCACCTGTGGCCCCGTGGTGTGACTACGACTCTCTGAAGTTGACACCTTGCATCTTCGCCTGCTGGATTCATTGACCCCGCCGGATCGTAAGGAACCGATGCCTTGTCACCAATGCTGCATTATCTCCCCTGCAACCATAAAGAACTGACACCTCACTTTCCCTGCCTAGCAGCAAGCAACTGATGCCTCACCTCCCGGGTAGCAGTAAGAAAGCAACGCCACACAGGCTCTAGTGAAGCCTCACCTCCCCAACTCAGTGCAACGTCTTCGTTTCCTCATTTTCTAAGGTAATGTACCAGGGGTCGGTACAACTCCGTAACTGGCCCTCACTCCCTTATGAATGGTGTCAGACTATTAGGAATGGTTCTGTCAAGACGTCGTGATAGTCCCAGTTGGAGCTATTGTATTTCCAAGCACTGTACAGAGATTTAATCTTTAACGATTTGAATCTTTGCTTGTGTATGTTGGATCTTTGTTGTTTTGGTCTTGTTTTACTCAGATAAATATTGGCTACTTTTCTAAACTGTATGGAGTAGTTTTGTGCTGTGTGTGTGTGTGTGTCCGCTTGAGCCAAACTACCAAGGGGGTGAGCAGGGGTTATCTTAGTTGTGTGGCTCCCTTACCATGAATAGAGTGAGGGCCCCTATTTGGACAGGGTGCAAACCACTGCCAACTAGAGACCCTATTTCTAACAAAACTGTTTTTATTTCTCTAATTTTTAAATGTTTTTAGAGATTTATGTAAATGGTATTTCAGTATGTTGCTTTGCCAGAGATCGGCTTGTGTTGAGAATTAAAAGCGTTGTCACTTTAGCACCATGCTACTTACGATAATGAAAAGGTGGACAGAGGTGCTGAACTAGCAGCAGGTCCTATTGGTCTTAGCCCGGTTGGAGGATGAGCACCCCATGACTCCTGTATATGATTGCATCTCATGCAATGCACAAATGTTAACTATCGACTTGCTGAATATGTTATTTGCAGTGTATGTGGTGATGTGTTATTGCATGGTAATCTGGCTAAATACCTTTGCAAACACAGCACTATAAGTATATTCCTAGCAGAGTGCATAAATGTATGCTTTACTACCAGAAATGTGCATACTTGCTGAGGTGTTCAGGTTGGTTTTGATCAGCCACACCATACTGTGGAGGAAGAGGATGGTGCTAGACCTTCCACTTTACAGGTGGAACATCACAGATGATGGATCTCAAAAGAGAATAATCTTCTGTTCCAAATACCATTTTGGATATCAATGTGTCTGTGATCTACAACATCTCTCGTTAGGCTCTGCTCAGGATTTAAAGATGAGCATGATTGTGATGGTATTATCTTTAACTATTTTGTCTTATGTCCAACGATTAGGGACAGTAATTGAAGAGGACATGTTACAAACCTGTTTGTTTTACAAATTTTACCTAGTGCCATAGCATTACTTGATCTTCAAAATCACCCAATTTGTTTATAAATGGAATATTTTTTTAAATGTTTGTGTTTTAAGTTTTTAATGTTTTTTAAATTATTTTTAAACATTGGGTTGTATGTGTGAAAGAGCCCTGAGATGTATGTTGTGTGCCCTGCTGTGAAATGTTTATAGATTGTTTATGAACATGGAAGAATGCACACTGTGTGTAGCATAATGCATCTGCATATGTTCCAATAATGTATAGTCTGTGGCAGGAGATACTCACGTGCAGCTTACTCAGGCTCTGCAAAGAATCCTTGACCAACCAAAACTTTGAAATAATTGGATGGAACTTTTTCAAAACATTCATGCCAGAATCTCTATGTTTCCATCTCTACTAGCATGACCCTGAAAACAGTTCAAACGTGCTAGAGTAACTACTGAGACATTTTTCCACTTCCATGAGCAGCCAAAGTTCTTGATACTATTTAGCAGAACAACTATGTAATACAGAATTCTAACATTCTCAGTAAGGCTGAGGCAGGTTTAGTCAAAGACACAGTAGAGCGTCTGAGCTGGGCTCAACACGTTTATGATCTCAAAATACAGCTGACGGAGGAAGTATCAACACCCTGATATTATTAAAGCTCTTGAAGACATTGACACAGTCAGCAATGATTCCCTGCTGGAAAATCGCACCAGCACAGGAATCTCAGTTTACCCATAGATGGTTCTGTTTGTTTCTATTGGATCAATACCATTTCCCAGGTACCTCCTTACACAGCTCTTCCTTTCAAATTTGAATGTGGCATACTCCGAAATTCTGTCCCTCCGACATTGTTAAATATGTAATTTGATCCCCTGTGGGCTTTAATTTTTACACATATGTTGAAGATACATAAATCAGACTGATATTTGATCAGGAAAACGTGGTGACTGCCACATTTCAATGGGGGTTGAGTGCTGTTAAGGGCTGGGTGGGTATCTACTGGCTCAAACTAACTCTGCCAAAACTGAAGTGTCGATAGTGAATGGTATACCAGACATCTACACAGCTTATTTTTTGGCCCACTGAGATGGGAGTAGTAACAACACTACTCAAAGCAGTTCATAATTTCTGTATCAAGTTTGACTGCCAACTAACACTAGCAGATTACATTTAATCTCTTGTCTCATTCTGAGGTTTTCAGCTCTGATGATTAAGAAAAATATGCTTTACTTCACTGAGGAACACAGAAGAATTGCTGTGGCAGTCATGGCAGTCCATGTCAGTCTTCAAAATCAGACACCTGCTAAGTAAATAGACAGGGCACTTTGTTCATTGATGTTCTTTTTTATCTCTTTGCACTGGCTCTGTGTCAAAGAATGGATCAGGTTTAAGGCATTTGTAATGTTCATCATCACCTCTTTAGAGAGAGACTTTTATTCGGTATGAAAAAAATTCATCCATTACAACAAATAAACACCAATACAATTGTTAATATAACAGTAAAACCATATATAGTAAAAACATCCATCAAAAATATAAACATATAAAACCTCATTCATAGAAAACAGTAAGATCATTGTAAAAACTCTACATTGTTACGCCAAGTAATAGCTCCCTTCAGGAATGATCCCAGGCCCTTCCACACCAATACATCAGAGGCCATTTGCAACCACATAAAAGCAGGACGATATTGCACGAAACCCTTGGGCCTTAGGAGAGGTAATAGAAATCGAGTTCTAAACGGTGCATAAAAAATACAAAACAATGTAAAATGGGACAGGGTCTGTTGGGACACCCCATCACAGGGGCAAGGTCTAATAGATTTGTCCCCATACTGACCTAGCGGGAAGCACATATTACTTCTAATGATCCCCAAACGGAATCGAGTTATAAGAGACCTTTCCCTCACATCCTTTATCTCTAAGAGATAGCGCTCAGGACCCACCCACATCTTCAACATAATAAAATCCCTGATCGATTTTTTCCCTAAGGCCTCCCCCTCCCTCTTGGTCTCCTGGATTCTCAAAAAATTGTCCTTAGCCCATTTTTTATCACAACTAGTCAGGCCCTCAGGGTAGTCAAACAAATCAGGCTGCCCCAGATCATGAGCCATCTTCCTTATGTGCGTCAACCAGGGAATATTCTCTGCATTGTCTCAAGCCAAACAATCCCTTAAGATATCCCTATTAAGAGTGGCATGTTCGTTACTCCAGATTGAGATCCATAGCAGAAGGGGAGCCAAATGGATAGTGTCCTGCACACACTCAAGATCCAGTTCCAGATGAAGGCAAAAACCAGGGATATTTTGTCCAACTCCCAGAAGCCTTCTACAGAACCGATTTTCTTCCACCATAAGGGCTCGGGTATCCCTATACCCCCACAGTGCCGCACCATACAGGAGGACAGGGAGGCATTTCCGCCTATAGATTTCAAGCAAAGGCTTGATAGGTTTACTACCAACCCTTACAGCAAAGTCAAAAGTCGCACCAACTGTTGCATGAAAAAGCACACCCCTTCTGACAATACAGGGTTTCCAAGATCCTTTCTCATCAAAAATGACTCCTAAGTATGGAAACTCATGGACCCTGCTGATAATTTGATCCTCCACCCTTAGCTCCCCCACCCTGCTTAAGGGTCTTCCACAAACCATAAAATGTGATTTCTTAAAATTGACCTCTAAACCCAAAGCTGACATAAAGGAGGCATAAGCTCTAACTATTTCCCGGAGACCATTCATAGTGCGGGCCATAAGGACCGCACAATACCATTCACCTTTGGGACATCCCTACAATCGTCCATCAAAAATCCAGACAGTCCATTTGTATATAGGAGGAACAAAGTAGGAGCCAGAACACACCTCTGGCGAACACCCCTTGAAAGCTTAAAAGCCTCTGAGCATTCCCCATTAGGCCCTACCCTCACATTTGCAATCGTCCCAGAATGGAGATATCGGAGCAGCTCTACAATATTAGGATCCAACCCTAACTGATTTATCCTCTCCCATAAAATGGACCGGTTCACCTTATCAAAGGCACAGCTAAGGTCCATAAAAGCAAGATAGAGGGTACCTTTCCTGGCCTGCGTGAATTCACCAATCATCATTAATAGGTTGAGACATTGTTCTCGCGTACCGAGGCCTTCCCTAAACCCATACTGATCCCGGCTTAGGATATCATTTCCTATCATCCAGGCCTCCAGATGCCTTAAAATAATCCGTCCCAAAATCTTCGCAGAAGAGTCCAGGAGAGAAATAGAGCGATAAGACTTAGGATCATTTCGGTCGCCCTTTTTAAACACTGGGACAATACATGCCAGTCTCCAAGAAGCAGGAATGCCCACAGTAACTGCTGCATTGAGGAAATTTAAGAGAATAGGTGCCCATAACTGGGGGTTAGCTTTATACAGATCCATAGGGATCGAATCCGGGCCTGGAGCTTTACTACTCGCACTACTCTGTATCGCGTCCATAACTTCCTGGAGCGAAAACCTAATTGCTAGATTCGGAGCAATATCATACTCATTCTCCCGGTTATTTCTTAGGGGAGGACCCTCAAAAATTCTACAAAAGTGAGTTACCCATGCCTCCGGGGCGATGTTACAGCCAAAGCGCTCAGAAGTTTCTGTTCCAAAGGAACCTCTATTCACCACCTTCTAGAACAGACCAGGATCCTTCAGAGCTGTGGCACGCTGTAACTCTTCCCAAGCTTTATCTTTTTGTTTTAGCTTGCTATCCCTCAGGACCCTTTTATACTTCCTTCTAGCTTCATTTACGAGGGCCCAATCTCTAGGATGTTTCTTAGTGGCCATCTTCAGGTTTGCCCTTGCATCATAGCAGGCCTTATCATACCAGCCACATTCACGTTTACTGGGATGGCTGCCTATTGAAAGAAGGCAGTCTCTCACTGCTGCATTTACTATTGTTATTGCATCCATAACAGCCTTAGGATTAGGGGCCTCTGTCAAGAGTATATCCATAAATAAATGTAACTTTTCCCCCACCACTCTTCCTACAACCTTTTGGGGATCCACTTGCTTCCACTCAAGCCGCCTACCCTGGTCCTTTATCTCCACTGCTACAGGCCTACCTCGTCCTAATTTACGTAGAGCCCTAGGGAGTTTAAAGGACACTAAAAGGGGATTATGATCACTGAAACACTCCCCTAGCACCTCACCCCCAATCACCAGGTCTTTCATAGGTGGAGACACAAAAATATAATCAATAGTGGATCCAAATCCTCTTCCCACATAGGTTGGGAGTTGATGAGTGCCTACTGCTTCTATATCACAAAAATTCAGAAGGCCCATCTTCCTGAGTTCCTTAAATAGAACCCTGCCTCTGGAGTCCTGCAGACCATCCTCTAAATAATCCTCGCAGCCCCAGATAAAGGGATTAACCACAGTACTGAGCATTCCCAACTTAGCATTAAAATCTCCAGATACAATAGCACAAAATTCTAGCCCCACCTCCTCCATTCTATATTTCAGAACCTGAAGAACGGAGAACAGGGCCCCAATTTGGCACCCCTCAGCCCACACAGCGTTATAGAAGTTTACCAGCAAAATATTAAAGTTATTAGAAAAAATCACCCATACCAGTAATATACCTTGGTGGTTGCAATTAATTTGAAAAGCACCCACTATCTTAGAGAGGCGAATTAGGGTAACCAGGCCACCTTTCGAGTGGCTACCAAGAGACTGCACAGCTGGAATCGCAAATCTATCATGCCCGTCCCACACAGACAACCCCTCTGACCAGGTTTCCTGGAGCATGATGACATCATGGTTAACCACACACCTAACCCACGCCTGATCAGATAACTTAGCATCATAGCCCGCAATATTCCATGAAATAAGATTACACTGTGGGGGCACGTCTTCCCGTATAGCCAGGGTCTCGGCGCATAGTCAGTCCACCCCTTCCAAGGATAAATTACTGTTGGTAACAGTTCTTCTGCTAGTTGCCTGCAGGCTATTTTGACCCAGGGGGGATTCCTACCAAAGCCAAGAGACACCCCGGCACTCAGTCGCATGTGGTCATAAAAATAACCCAGAGGGACCACACCTATTGTACCAGCTCTAAGAACAGCAGGACGATAAGTAGAGAGGAGCCTTTGAGCCAGGGTAGGATATCTAACATTTATGATAATACAATCTTCATTCCCCACCTTATTTTTGGGCCCGACCCAGCCAATTCTTCTGGCAAACAGAATATCCTTGAAATCCTTACATGGAAAATCACAGTTCTTACTCAACCAATATCCAGCCTTATTTATGAGTTGGGCCGTAGACCCGGTTGCCCCAGAAGCAAGAGCAGGTACATTCGTCAACACCACCACATAATGGGCACAGGCTGGGGGGAGATCTAAACAGGCCAATGAAGGCCTGGTCGTTGACGGATTCAGATTGCCGTTCCCAACCAGCTGTTGGCCGACCCCCCCAGCTGCCACAGAATCAGGGTCAGGCTGCCTATTAAAACTAGGCCTATTAGCAGTCCTATCTACCCTTGATAGGGGACTCGTTGCAGCCGGAGCAATCTCAACACGAGCGCCCCGCCCCCCAGAATTTCCAGAATTTCCAGGATTAACCAATGACTGAGAAGTTTTCCCCAGAGGCCCCAGTGACCCCGCAGCTTCCTCCGGCTGGAGCAACTCCTCACTGGGATGGGATTGCCTGGTCGGGGCCACCTATCCACCTACACAGTGCCTCCCTTGACTACCTTGCACAGATAACAGAGAAACTGCTTTTTCTATGGCCAATAGTTTTGCCACAGGGATACAATCTCCTGGATCATTTTGCACAGTTTTGACAATAAAATAGTAACATCACAACCCAGATGCTGGCAAGGTGCAGGGTCACTGCTCGTACCCTTAGGGAGTCCCAAGAGAGGTGTTTTCGTTTTGGGCAACAATTTCTTTAAGACCTTTTTTTTACTCTGGGGAGGGCTACATTTATCCAT
Source organism: Pleurodeles waltl (assembly GCF_031143425.1). Classification (NCBI taxonomy): domain Eukaryota; kingdom Metazoa; phylum Chordata; class Amphibia; order Caudata; family Salamandridae; genus Pleurodeles; species Pleurodeles waltl. Next base: position 81,577,480 of record NC_090437.1, on the reverse strand, counting down.
GGAGCAGGCCGGGGGAGAGGATAATAAAAGTCTTTTACTTCTTCTGGAGGGGCCTTGGCCACCAGAACCCTCTATTATTTCTGTTGGCTCAGTCTGGGCAGGCTCAGTAGCAGCCATAACAGCACCTTGGTCCCCCCCCGGATAAGCCACCTCCACATCCACGACCTCACGGGGACCACTATCTATTGGGGCCTGACGCCAGTCCTCCAGTTCCATGGATAACCTCCTCTCTGCCAGATCAATTTCCTTCGTTACAACCCTGACAGCTCTTGCGAGGAAGGAATCCAATGTAGTGGTGCCACTTCCCTGTCTACTACCACCCCCACCACCCCCCAATGGACCAGTTATCGGGCCTCTTTTCCTGCCCATTTATAAAAGTTTCAACAACAAAACAGCAAAAAAAACCAGACTAATAAATAAGAGATTAAAACTATTAAAAAACCCACTAAAATACTCCAAAATATACTCCAAATATCAGTAGATATAGTCACCCTCCACTGAAGATGAAAGAGAGGTGACCCAGCCCAGCCTCTGACAGGCGATGACGGGCGCAAGACGGGCCCGCCCTTGGCCCGGGCTTTGCCCGGGCGCCGCTTGCACGCGTCCCGCGGTAGCGGGAGCGCAAGTTCAATTTAAAGGGCTCCTGCCCTGAAAGTACGGGATGCTGCCTCCTCCTGCAGCACCAACGCGCTTCCCACGGGAGCGGGAGCCCGAGTTCAATTTAAAGGGCTCCTGCCCTGAAAGTACGGGCCGCCGCCTCCTCCTGCAGCACCAACGCGCTTCCAGCGGTAGCAGGAGCGCAAGTTCAATTTAAAGGGCTCCTGCCCTGAAAGTACGGGACGCCGCCTCCTCCTGCAGCACCAACGCGCTTCACCTCTTTAGTTCCTCCTCATGAGCTGACCCAGTAATGCATTCTTTCCTTCCTCTCTTCCTACCTAGAGAGTGTTCTTCCACTGAAAGGTATTCGTGAACACCAAAATCAGTGTTCTCTGGATGCAAAGTGTCAAGTCTCTTCCATTGAGTACTTAATGCAGATAGATTGAAAGCTCAATATCAGCTGGTAGGCCACTAACAAATACAGTAAAGTTAATAAACATTTAAGTAAATGTTTGATCCTGATCATCACTCATCTGCCATTCAACCCCAAACGCATTGAGAAAGCAGCCTGAAGTCTTGAGTAGGTTAGTTAAGTAGGACGGTGCTTTTGCTCAACTCCAATATCATATCAGTGTTAACCGTTCATTCATTATTATTTGTGTATTTCACAGATCTGTATAGCGCATGGTTACTTAAGGTATTTATGCACTTTACAATTGAACAAAGATGCAATGCATAGTCTTATATAGAACTGAATAAGTAGTCAATAAACAAGGAAGCCATGTGAACAACAAGGTCTAACATAATGTGCTCTAGAGGTGTGGAGAGGTAGAATGAGGAAGAAGGGAAAAGGGAGTAAGAAGGAGAGAAGGGAGATAAAAAAAACATGAAGAGGGAATGGTGGACCGGTAGAAGGAAGAGATGAGCAAGGTGGATGGATGAACTGGAAGAGGAAGCAACTACTACTGTGAGAGAAGAATCAGGGAGTATTGAAGAAAGAGCCTGCTAGAGCAGCAGGGGTTAATGGGTCAGGTGTAACTTGAACTGGTGAGTCTTTAATAATCAACGGAAATTCAGTGTGGGTGGAACTCTTCTGATGACTGTGGGCTAGGTGTTCCAAGAGGAAGATGCTGCTACAGCGAAGGAATGAAGTAGAGTGAGAAATTCTGAATTATGGTGTTTCCAAGAGAAGGATTTCTCTGCTTCTCAAGTTCATCGAACCGCCTGAATTCCTGAGCAGGTTAGTTAAGCAGGGTGCTGCTTTTGCTTGGATTGCTTTGAAAGCTAGGTATCCCGGCTTGATTTTGATTCTGTCCTCAATAGGGAGCCAGTGCAGGTCAATGAATATTGAGGTGATGTGATCAAATTGTTTGGATGAGGAGAAAAGTATGGCGGGTGCATTTAAAATGTCTTTTAGAGGTGAAATGAGTGGCCCCAGCAAGAATTCCATTGGAAAAATCTAATCGAATTTGTATCAGAGTATGGGTAGCCTTTTTCAATTGATCAGGGTTTAAGAATGGTTTTAGTTTCTTTAGAATTTGGAGTTGGAAGATAGCTTATTTGGTGATTTTGTTAAAGTATTGAACAAAGGTAATGGAAAGGGCTAGTGTTATTCTGATTGAGCAGACCAATGGTGACAGATTTGGGTTGAAATCTGCCAGATCCAGGTTCTGTAGTAGACATGGTTTGAATTTTTTATGTAGAATAGAACAAAATAAATTCTGTCTTTTTAAGGCTCTGTGTGAGAAAGTTGTGGTTAATCCATTTTTGAATATTAAATAAGATTTTTCTTAAGATGAGAATGTCCTTTAGAGTTGTAGTTTTCAGGTAGAGTTTGGTTTCTTCAGCATATTGGTGAATGAAGATGTTTGAGTCTTTCAAAATTTCTGACAGTGGTTCACCAAAAAGGATGAAGAGTGTTGGTGATAAAATGAATCTTTGTGGGGTATGGTTTTATGAGCTATGTCATCTTCATGTGAATCATTGTAGAGTTGGTGAGTTTCCATTGTTTTTCGAGTGCATATATTTTACAAAGGGCGAGAAAGTATGTGGTGTAAACACTTTTTTACAGTAGGGCGGAAAATTAATTGATTTGAAAATAATGCAGTTTTTTGTGAGAAGTGTGTTGACATCAATGATACTAGGGAGATTGTGTAGTTTGCATGACAACTGCCTGCATCAGATTAGGCAAGAGATTTTAAAGGATCATTTCATGGTGGTGAATCGCGGAGGATGAGTGAAAACAGGATGGAAAAATGGTCAGACCATTCAATTTTGATACTGTGTTGGCACTGAACTGTATTGGCGTTGGATGTAATAAGTTCAAGGACTCAAGCTTTCAAATGAGCTGGGAGGGAGGAATGTTGTGGAAAGTCATTTGTTTGAATGTTGGAGTTTAGTGAGTTGAAGAGATTGCATTTGGGATAATCCCTGAGATGTTGAGATCTGCAAGGAAGGTGTTGTTTAATAGTGTTGGTTCTGAAATCAACTATGTGCTGCAGGAAATCGGATTTGAGATTAGAAGGATGATAAATAATGTGAATGTAGCAAGAGAGTGAGTGTGAGATCTTAATTGCAACTTTAAGACATTCAAAGGTTGCAGAGTTGTTAGTAGGTATTTACGTACAAATGAGTGATTTTTGTGTATAATGGCTAACCCTCCACCTTCATGGCTACCAATCTGGCTTCAGATTATGCTACAGCATTGAAATTGCTACCATACACACTGCAGATAATGCCTTCCTTACCATTGATGAAGATGGCCCCTGCTTCCTACTCTTGCTGGACATCTCAGCTTCCTTTGACACAGTCAACCATTTACCCCTCATCCACCCCTTGGAGCCTTGAATGGAATTCACTGGCAATGTCCTTCACTGGTTCTCCTTCTATCATTCTAATCAACACCACCAGAATGTGACTTCAGAACTGCTTTTTGAGGCCTTGTACTCTTGCATCTGGATAGTGGTAATGTCCTGCTGCATGGCCTCCCAGACTCCAAGTGTAGTGCTGAAACAAGAAAATAACCAGCTAGCGTTCCCATCACTTGTTAACTGTATGCTTGCCTTTAGCTCCCCACTACACTACACTTTTGGCTAAGTTAACACTGTACAAACACCACATAGATGCATACTTCCTTTCTATGTAGAGCCAGAGTCCCTGTAAATTATGATTAAAAAATACTAAGATCATGGACACTCTTAAGCTTTGCAAAACATCAAAACATGCAGAAGTACTTTTACATTTTATCATGAATAAAGTGCTTGTAACAGCTGAATTTAAATATTTGATTCGACTTGTATCAATTTTATCCAAACAATGTTCAATCAACTTGGCATGAATATGGGGCTCTGCCTTTTTCCAAACAAGATTCAACTTATGATGAATCTGTAAAATGGCGCTTAGCCAACACATATTTCACTCTTGCCAATAAGACAATGAGCTATTTTAAGGCTCCAATATAATAATAGTCAAGTCTCTCTTGTTAAATAAATTCAAAGGTCATATTTTTGTTTGGTCACCGACCTTCCACCATTATAAGGTCTCTCTATAATAGATAGTCAATGTGTAGTTATGGTAGGGTCAGTGTTTCCTTTGGAAAGACATTTTTTTCTTAATAACATTGGCATCGTTCACTCAATCTGCACAAAACCTTCCAGAAAACTTTATCTGACATGGGTTAAGAATGGTAAGTTTGTGTAGATCCTTCAGGGGGACGGAATTAAAATCAAAAACGTTCCACACTTTAAATTCCATAGGATTTTTTGCTCCCCACTACAGAAAAAAATTGCTGAGCAGAGTTACGCCAAACGTGGCATGAAAGTGGATTTTCATGCAAGGAAGTTAATTTCTTGGTTTGATGTAAATCTGTACAACAGATTTCGAGAAATTATTGTTTAAAAAATATATAGGGGAGGCTGAAACTGTTAAAAAGTTAGAGATATCTGGACCGTTACTTTGCGGATCTTTTGCAGATTTACAAATTAACAGAGGATTTGCAAATGTATTTCAATGTGATCGGAAGAGGGAGCTTTTTTTTCAATCCTTAGCAGATTCGCTAATCTGACAGCAAATTTGTAAATTCACCTCGCTGTGATTGACTGGCCACCACAGAAAAATGTCCATTGCGGTCATCATTACTCAGTGAGGTGCATCCTGCTCATGACCTCACTAACTAGCAAAACCAGCTAAAATCTCAGCATAATAAAATATCAATACATACTAAAACCAATACAAAAATTCTGCAGTGGTAGTTGCCTTACTGATAATTGTAATGATAATGTGATATGTAAACTGACTAGAAAGATCATTAATAACATTTGTAATTACATATGCTATCAATGGTGAAGTGATGAATATTGTATTTGGTGCGTAAATCATGTTTTACAAGGCTGTTTTATGAGTTGTGGATTGCAGTGGTTACCATACATTGCAATTTTCAGTAGCTCTTTTTTTGGTTTAAAATTATAGCCAACACTGTACATTAACTGTGTGTTTTTAAATGAATTTATATATATATATAAACAGGTAGTATATAGTTACATTAGAGTGTACTGTGTTGAATACGTGTTAAGATTATTGCATTTTATTTTGTCTTAAGATCCATCACAATGTGCTTTGAATTAGGAGTATAGTGAGATTTGGTAATTGACTATGGATAGCGACATATATGCAAGATAGAATGTTCTTTTTTCTTTTTTCGTTTCATGTTAATTTCACATTTCTGTACTTTCATTTATTGATTTTTATAGCGCATCCTGCGCATTACCTTGTATGAAATAAATGGGCAAGATTGTTGAGTTCAGTTGCCAGGCAACGCGATTCACTTTCCTGACACGTTCAATGGTGTATACCGTGCTTTACTTTTGGTGGGTCTTTGTGTTAGGCAACAGTATTTGCGTTCACAACATATTAAAGACTACACGCAAACGTTATGTTGCACCGAAAAAGCGAAAGATTGCAGGTGCCGAGAGGGGAATGCCGTAAGAGTACGCACTGACTTTGATACATGTGTTTTGGAGTGTTAATATTCATTTAGTGCTGCAACAAATAGTGAGTTAATCAATACGTTGTATGTTTTCTGATGTTTTTCAGGAATTTGAACAGGGTATAATGAATGTAGATATTATTGGTCAGGTAACGCTATTCATTTTCTTCAAATGTTCAATGGTGCATATAGTACTTTACTTTTGTTGGGTCTTATTGCTAGGCAACATTACTTGCGTTCCCGACACGTTAGAAACTACACGTAAACGTAATGACGCACCTAGAAAGTAACATGATCGCAGATGCCGAGAGAGGCATGCCATAAAAGCAAGCACTAGCTTTGATAAATGTGTTTTGAGGAGTATAATTCGTTGAGTGTCGTAACAAAATGTGAGCGAATTAATGTGTTAGATATCTTCTCATGTTTCTCAGTGAACTGAATAGTGTACAATGAATGCAGATATCATTGGTTAAGGAGATGTGATCACATGGTGTAAAAGGGGTTATAAATCACACGCCAAGATGGCGAAGGTTTGGTTGACAAAGGCGGATGATGCCGAAACGCGTTCCGCTTCATTTTTCTTCTGTGTATTAAATCCTTGGTTCCAGAGACTTTGAGGTGTGCTGTTTCTTTGCTGTGAGTTTTCACGAAGACTGTGCATATATACATATATACATACAATTAGATATATAGGAACAGAGTGTGTGTGTGTGTATATGTGTATATATATATATACATACATACATAGATACAGGTCAAGTCAAATATGTGTAGTTACTTTGCATATAATGTGTATGTTGTATGAGTTAAGTTAAGGCTGAATTATGTCTCTGTAAAGCTACAAGCAAATTTAAAATAGCATAACATGAAAGTAGGTTTGGGGACCAACACATACCCCAATGAGACTCTACCTTATACACCACAATAAATATAGAGAAAACCTTTACAAATGGAAACAATTACTGCTAAAATGGAGTAGACCTTTTAATTTGTCAAAGTAATTCATAAGGTTGTTTCACTAATTGAAGATGGCTTTCTTTATTTCTGTTTTCTTGTGCCAGCTGCAGGAACAGAAGAAGCTCATGAAACTCACCAGGAACACGCCCATGAGATCCCAGAGAGTCTGAGCCTCCAGGATACAGCACAAGCTGACAACGATTTCTATATCCCTCTCTTATTTTAAAAATGTTCTTAGATGTACTTGTTTCTTATAAGCTGAAGGTGCCCAGTTATAGTTCACTGCAAACTACAAATTAGAGAAGTGCAAAAATGGCAGACCAATCATAGCAGACTAAGCGTTACATAACCTGCCTAATTATCTTGATGCTAATAAACAATAATATATGTTTCGCACTATCCAATGTAGTATTGTTTATTGTTGCGTTCTTGTGGACAGCTTAGTTATGTTTAGTACTACTATCTACTCGTCAAAAATACATCTTGGTGTTGGCATAGACCTTATGTTGAGATTTTTACAGTACAAATCTAGTTAGCAAACGATGTAGCCTTGCCCAAAGTAGATGGGTAGAAATGCTTCAGGTCCATGTATAATGCATTGAAGGACTAATTTCAGTGGGGCCAATAGGTGCTAGGAGAATATTGATGGAAAATTCCATCTATAACTGTTTTTTTAGCTTGTTTCTGACACTGAGAGGTGAGGAGTAGAACCTTTGAATTGGCGGGATATTTTTCTACATCCAATCTGTGTAGTTTGAGAGTGCTTATTTCCCGAGGTTTTAGTGTTTTTGCATGACTTGATTTCTACTATGATAATATCATGGCATTGTGTATTGCCCTGGTCTCCTGATAGGTTGTGTTTTTAACCAGGTAGGCTAAATGTTGAGTTACTCCCTTAATGGAGATACCAATGCAGATACAATAGGTTTTAAACTTGATGTTCCTTTAAGGTCTTGGGCATTAAATATTTCTTAAAGACTTGGTTTAGCTTGGCAGCAGCATGCATGACAGTATATGTTGCAGTCAGGTGGGTATGTGGGATGCTTGCCATTACAGTCTCTGTAAGCTGAGAGGAACTGGCCCCAAAGAGTGGTTTCAAAGCTTACCTATAGGCATTTGGTATACATTTTCATACAAATTAAAATTTGTATTACATATGCATCAACAGCAAGCTAATGGATCATGATTTCATGCAAACATAAGTGAACTCTGTGAAGAAACTGAAAACAACTGGTGAACACGTTATTTTTTGGAATACTTTGCAGACCACCTATTGTTTCCCATATCTGAATGGTCCCATATAAACTTTTGGAGACTGGAAAGGAATGATGAGAATCAGCATAATATGGAGGTGAAGAATCTCATGTAAGTAGGCATGATGTTCAGTAGGAAATTATGCTCACTGGTCTAGAAGGCCATTGAGAGGTCAAGCATGGCCAGAAGGCAGAGATCACAATTGTACATCATGAAAAGGACAACTCCCACCCTTGTATAGTTGTTGTCCGAATGCTGTATTGTGATTTGAAAATTGACTGGTTTCATAAAGAAGGATGAGGAGAAGTTATTTCAGTTTTGTAGTGAATACCAACTGTTTTTGGTGATGTTTCCAAGGTAAGGTAGGGTTGAGGTTGACTTATATTTGGTTTAATTCACTGGTATGCTGATTGGCCCGTGTCAGTGGAAGAATAATTTTCCAACTTTGTATGCATTAGTAAAATTACCTGAATGGTGAAAGGATTTACAATGCTGAGCATTCATGTGAGTGATTCTTTTGAAAGGCTTTCAATGAGGGGGGTCATCTTCAAACATGGTAGAAAACTCTTCAGTAAGGAATAAATATGTGAATTCTTTGGAGGAGGTCGATTCAGAGGGTTGGGTTGAAGGGTAAGCAGAATGGTATGAGGTTGATGTTAATTTGCTGCCATTTTACATCTACTTCCATGCTGAAAATCTGTTGCAATTGTCCATTAACCCCTTCGCTGCCAGGCCTTTTCCCCCTCCTGTGCCAGGCCTTTTTTTGGCTATTTGGGGCAGTTTGCGCTTAGGCCCTCAGAACGTTTTGTTCACATAAGCTAGCCAAGCCAAATTTGCGTCCTTTTTTTCCAACATCCTAGGGATTCTAGAGGTACCCAGACTTTGTGGGTTCCCCTGAAGGAGGCCAAGAAATTAGCCAAAATACAGTGAAAAATTTGTTTTTTTCAAAAAAATGGGAAAAAGTGGCTGCAGGAGAACGCTTGTGTTTTTTTCCCTGAAAATGGCATCAACAAAGGGTTTACGGTGCTAAAATCACCAGCTTCCCAGCTTTCAGGAACAGGCAGACTTGAATCAGAAAACCCAATTTTTCAACACAAATTTGGCATTTTACTGGGACATACCCCATTTTTACGATTTTTTGTGCTTTCAGCCTACTTCCAGTCAGTGACAGAAATGGGCATGAAACCAATGCTGGATCCCAGAAAACCTAAACATTTCTGAAAAGTAGACACAATTCTGAATTCAGCAAGGGGAAATTTGTGTAGATCCTACAAGGGTTTACTACAGAAAATAACAACTGAAAAAGAAAAATATTGAAATTGAGGTGAAAAAAACAGCAATTTTTCTCTACGTTTTACTCTGTAACTTTTTCCTGCAATGTCAGATTTTTTAAAGCAATATACCGTTACGTCTGCTGGACTCTTCTGGTTGCGGGGATATATAGGGCTTGTAGGTACATCAACAACCCTAAGTACCCAGAGTCAATAAATGAGCTGCACCCTGCAGTGCGTTTTCATTCTATACCGAGTATACAGCAATTCATTTGCTGAAATATAAAGAGTGAAATATAGATATCAAGAAAACCATTGTATTTCCAAAATGGGCACAAGATAAGGTGTTGAGGAGCAGTGGTTATTTGCACATCTCTGAATTCCTGGGTGACCATACTAGCAAATTTCAGTGACAGAAAGTTCTGGAATCTGAGAAGAGCCACAAATTTCCATCCACCCAGCGTTCCCCCAAGTCTCCCAATAAAAATTATACCTTACTTGTGTGGCTAGGCCTAGCGCCCGAGATAGGAAATGCCCCAAAACACAACGTGGACACATCACAATTTTTGACAGAAAACAGAGGTGTTTTTTGCAAAGTGCCTACCTGTAGATTTTGTCCTCTAGTTCAGCCGGCACCTAGGGAAACCTACCAAATCTATGCATTTTTTAAAACTAGAGACCTAGGGGAATCCAAGATGGGGTGACTTGTTGGGCTCTGACCAGGTTCTGTTACCCAGAATCCTTTGCAAACCTCAAAATTTGGCTAAAAAAACAAGTTTTCCTCACATTTCGGTGGCAGAAAGTTCTGGAATCTGAGAGGAGCCACGAATTTCCATCCACCCAGCATTCCCCCAAGTCTCCCGATAAAAATGATACCTCAGTTGTATGGCTAGGCCTAGCGCCAGCGATAGGAAATGCCCCAAAACACAACGTGGACACATCACAATTTTTGACAGAAAACAGAGGTGTTTTTTGCAAAGTGCCTACCTGTAGATTTTGGCCTCTAGCTCAGCCGGCACCAAGGGAAACCTACCAAACCTGTGCCTTTGTGAAAACTAGAGACCTAGGGGAATCCAGGATGGGGTGACTTGTGGGGCTCTGACCAGGTTCTGTTACCCAGAATCCTTTGCAAACCTTAAAATGTGGCTAAAAAACACATTTTCCTCACCTTTCAGTGACAGAAAGTTCTGGAATCTGAGAGGAGCCACAAATTTCCTTCCACCCAGCGGTCCCCCAAGTCTCCCGATAAAAATGATACCTCACTTGTGTGGGTAGGCCTAGCGCCCGCGACAGGAAATGCCCCAAAACACAACGTGGACACATCACAATTTTTTACAGAAAACAGAGGTGTTTTTTGCAAAGTGCCTACCTGTAGATTTTGGCCTCTAGCTCAGCCGGCACCTAGGGAAACCTACCAAATCTATGCATTTTTGAAAACTAGAGACCTAAGGGAATCCAAGATGGGGTGACTTGTGGGGCTCTGACCAGGTTCTGTTACCCAGAATCCTTTGCAAACCTCAACATTTGGCTAAAAAAACACGTTTTCCTCACATTTCGGTGACAGAAAGTTCTGGAATCTGAGAGGAGCCACAAATTTCCATCCACCCAGCGTTCCCCCAAGTCTCCCGATAAAAATGATACCTCACTTGTGTGGCTAGGCCTAGCGCCCGCGATAGGAAATGCCCCAAAACACAACGTGGACACATCACAATTTTTGACAGAAAACAGAGGTGTTTTTTGTAAAGTGCCTACCTGTAGATTTTGGCCTCTAGCTCAGCCGGCACCTAGGGAAACCTACCAAACCTATGCATTTTTTAAAACTAGAGACCTAGGGGAATCCAAGATGGGGTGACTTGTGGGGCTCTGACCAGGTTCTGTTACCCAGAATCCTTTGCAAACCTCAAAAGTTGGCTAAAAAAACACGTTTTCCTCACATTTCGGTGACAGAAAGTTCTGGAATCTGAGAGGAGCCACAAATTGCCATACACCCAGCATTCCCCCAAGTCTCCCGATAAAAATGATACCTCAGTTGTATGGCTAGGCCTAGCGCCAGCGATAGGAAATGCCCCAAAACACAACGTGGACACATCACAATTTTTGACAGAAAACAGAGGTGTTTTTTGCAAAGTGCCTACCTGTAGATTTTGGCCTCTAGCTCAGCCGGCACCAAGGGAAACCTACCAAACCTGTGCATTTGTGAAAACTAGAGACCTAGGGGAATCCAGGATGGGGTGACTTGTGGGGCTCTGACCAGGTTCTGTTACCCAGAATCCTTTGCAAACCTCAAAATGTGGCTAAAAAAACACATTTTCCTCACCTTTCAGTGACAGAAAGTTCTGGAATCTGAGAGGAGCCACAAATGTCCTTCCACCCAGCGTTCCCCCAAGTCTCCCGATAAAAATGATACCTCACTTGTGTGGGTAGGCCTAGCGCCCGCGACAGGAATTGCCCCAAAACACAACGTGGACACATCACAATTTTTTACAGAAAACAGAGGTGTTTTTTGCAAAGTGCCTACCTGTAGATTTTGGCCTCTAGCTCAGCCGGCACCTAGGGAAACCTACCAAATCTATGCATTTTTGAAAACTAGAGACCTAAGGGAATCCAAGATGGGGTGACTTGTGGGGCTCTGACCAGGTTCTGTTACCCAGAATCCTTTGCAAACCTCAAAATTTGGCTAAAAAAACACGTTTTCCTCACATTTCGGTGACAGAAAGTTCTGGAATCTGAGAGGAGCCACAAATTTCCATCCACCCAGCGTTCCCCCAAGTCTCCCGATAAAAATGATACCTCACTTGTGTGGCTAGGCCTAGCGCCCGCGATAGGAAATGCCCCAAAACACAACGTGGACACATCACAATTTTTGACAGAAAACAGAGGTGTTTTTTGCAAAGTGCCTACCTGTAGATTTTGGCCTCTAGCTCAGCCGGCACCTAGGGAAACCTACCAAACCTATGCATTTTTTAAAACTAGAGACCTAGGGGAATCCAAGATGGGGTGACTTGTGGGGCTCTGACCAGGTGCGCGCTGACGTCACAGGGGGGGAGGAAGGGCTTCCCCTTCCATCCCTGCCTTGGGGGGGTTGGTGGCGAGCACATGGGGGAAGCGCTAGTGCTCCCCCCAGTTCCTGGGTGCAGGACGAGGTGATCTCGTCCAAGGCACCCGGGAACCGGTGCTTTGGACGAGATCACCTCGTCCAAGGCACCCTAGGGGTTAAGTTTGGTGTTGCTCCGTCCAGAACAGGTTTGCCACTGAGTTTTGCTGCTCAATTTGCTTCAGCTAGATAATTTGAGATGGCACATTAAAAATATGTGGCTTTGGTAGTGATGATGAGGTACTTGGTACTTGTTGCAGTGCAGTCAGCAGACTGCTTTCAGGTTTGAAACATCATTCTTGAGGTGGAATTTGTTTTTGCTTTTTTTTTTTTGTCCTCATCACACCATCAGTTCATTATGGTGCTGTTACCTCTGCTGAAGAAACTGACACTCAGAGATTGCTTCTACTTGTCCGCTGACCCTACCAGCACAGCATTCACAGCATTTAGTAGGTAATCATTGGACAAGGCAGATGTTATTGCCATTCAAGCTTTTCTAGACCCTTTCGTGCCATTTCCACTTGACAGACTGCATTGATATTTTTAAGTAGTTCCTGAATGGAAGGGGCATCTGCAGACATCCAGAGCTTACATATCTCTCCCCTCACCAGAAACACCAAATAGAAACCAAGCCTCACCTTGGCACCACTTGGCCCAATATCCAGCTCAGAACCTCTCCCAAAGAACACAATTTCTGGGCTTACCTTAATTTGATAAGCAGTTAATTTGCTGAGGATCTTACTTACTCTGCCTCAGTTAAGTGACAGTGGAGGACACAGCAAAAAATGTGCATATCATCTGCTTGTAGTGCACCACACTTTGGGCAGGCAGGCTCCTGGTCAACTTTTTGCCAGCTTGCTTGAAGTCCAGTAAACCCTGTGGATAGTAAAAAAGATGATTTTCCTTAAGTGGCATAGTGGGTTTACTTTAGGAGATGCTTTAATGTCCCCTACTATACATTCTCAGTCCAATTTGGGACTCACCAGGCACACCAGAATGCTTAAATTATCTACTAAGCCATCCCTGAAGATAAGCAGGTTTGAACTATTGGGTGGACTTGAGAGATGGGATGAGATTAGTAGGGTTGCAAGAACTGATAGCGCTTACTGGGGGCAAGTTTTTGAAGTTTAAGTATTATCAGCTACAGTCATGGTGGGCATCACAGGAGTGGGCTCAGGAGGATGAAGGAGAGTAAGATGATTGTTTACTAAGCAATGAGACGTTAAAACATGAAGTAGCCCTGTGGTATTGGCACCTTCTTGAGGCAGAAAACAAATATCATCCCTAACCATCCTCAATTTGGAAGAATGATCAAATTGAGGGTGATATAAGACAATTGTGACATGTATCTTTAAATACTCTATATTCCGTGGTAAAATCTGCACCACTTAAGAGATGTCCTATCTTACTATCCACAGAGGTGGAATTTGCCACTTATTTTCTAGCTTACGGTTGGATGGTTTGTGGTCAGTGTCTTTTGGCTTTAGCTTCAAAGGGTAAAATTCCAAGTGGGCGTTAGTGTGAGAGTTTGGAATCAGAATGGTGATGAATGTGGTCAAGAGGACAGCAATCTCAGCTGTAAGACCAGGCACCGATTCTGGTGCATGGATATTATCACTGCAGAATTGGGTAGTCTTTGAAGGATTGTTAAACCTGGTAGTTTTAGGTTGTCTATGGTGTATAGTGTTTGGTGGATGAAGATTGTGACTGCAGTGTGGTTGGTTTATGATTTTCAGCTCAAAGGTGATGTCTATTGATGGGTCGGCTCGTTACTTTTTGGCTGATGTTCTCAGCCTCTACTTAGACTCAATTCATATCTCTTTCGGTGAACATCAGATTTCTATGTTTTGTACACAATATAAAGTAAACACTTCATCATTCTTTTTATGTTTCTAGTGGTTTAGATGATATACACAGGTAGTCCAGGAAGTCCTGCTTTTGAACAGTGGTGCTAAAATGGCATTCAGTGTGGGGTTGATGATCAGTGGTACCATTCAATAAAGCCAGAGGGTTCCTAACAATGATGGTGTCTATGATGATGAATATGTAAAAAAAGTTAAACCCTTTCTGTAAGAGTGGCAGGTCCCTTGTTGTCTCCCCTTGACAATAAAAACAAATGGGTTGAGCCTTTTACAACAGGTTTTTCCCAAAACATGGTCAGGGATATTCATTGCTAGAAAACATGTTCTCCATCTGATTGGCAACTAAATTCTATGAAACATCAGAAACAACTTACTGACCTAAGAATCGTATATTACAAGTTACAGTATGATGGTCTCAAGGTGGTCTCTGATTAATAGAGTTGAAATCAACTCATCAAAATGTATGGCCAGTTGAAACCCTGGATACTTAAAACAGAGTTACGTAGAGCCCTGCGCTTAATTATCAGACTCTGGCCCTCATTACAACCCTGGCGGTCGGTGATAAAGCGGCAGAAATACCGCCAACAGGCCGGCGGTAAAGAAAATGGAATGACGACCATGGCGGAAACCACCAACACAGACAGCCACTTTAACACTCCAGCCGCCACGGCAGTAGCAACAAACACCGCGGCGGTAACCAGCAACAGCCAGGCGGAAGATAATGTACCGCCCACACTATTACAAGGCACCAATCCGCCAGCTTTTCCGGGGCATTACCAACGCCATCAAAAGCACGGCGGAAACAGTACACAGAAGGGAAACCACTTACCTCTCGACACCCAATGAGGAACCAGGACGCCATGGAGCCCGCGTTACGGGTGTTACCAATGTTGGTTTACCTCCTCATTTACCAGGAACATCAAAGATGGCGGCGACGATGACAATGGTGAGTAGTGCACCTAGTACACAGGGGAGAGGGGAGGAAAAAGAGAGTGAAATTCACACGTAACACGCAACACCCCCACTCCCACCCACAACAACATACACACACACACATCCAATAACATCACAGATACACCCCATCACCCCCTGGAAGATCGCAAGGACCAAATGAAATGAGTTTAACAAGTGTAATGTTCGAACAATCAGGTAGCCCAAGATAACTTCAAATCATCAGTATATACAAATATTTACAGCAAGTACACAAGTCCGTACACTGTCCCATTAAAGGTTCGTGGACCAGTGGTCCCAAAAAGCATGGGTGAAGCCCACACATGACACCTGCCTCAAAACGGAGAGAACACTGCGGGGGCATCTGCTCGAAAAAAACACAGGCACCTCAGGGGGAAGGGGAGGGTGGCACTTCAGCCGGATGATGGGATGACGCCACTGCTCCTCGAGGGGGCTCCATGCCCACTGCTTGCTCCTGGGGAGTGCAAAGCCACAGTCTCTTGAGTGGATGCCTTCCTCCACTGGGTCTGGAGGGGGCCTGGTGCTCAGTGATGCTTCATCCTGCCAAGGACTGGGGTAGTGGATGCTGTTCTCCACTGGTTCTGGAGGGGGCATGGTGCCCAGAGTGCTTCATCCTGCAAAGGACTGGGGTAGTGGATGCTGTTCTTCACTGGTTCTGGAGGGGGCATGGTGCCCAGAGTGCTTCATCCTGCAAAGGCCTGGGGTAGTGGATGCTGTTCTCCACTGGTTCTGGAGGGGGCATGGTGCCCAGAGTGCTTCATCCTGCAAAGGACTGGGGGAGTGGATGCTGTTCTCCACTGGTACTGGAGGAGGCATGATGCCCAGTGATGCTGCACCAGCGGCGTGGCAGTTCCCATTCCCTCACATGAGTGTCTGAGCCACAAGATTTACCGGTAACAGGTAGCATGATATTCCATGGAGGCAGAGCCACACTCCTCCTTTTAACGACTAAGGCTGCACACTGCTGGAAGTGCCAGTGCTGGTGGTGGGGCCTCATGGAGTGTGTACAGGGTCCAGGACATCTCCCACAGGCTCGGACGCCTGCCCACTAGGGATGCTATTGATGTCCGCTGTAGTGGCACTGGCTGGGCACTTGGCGGTGGCTGCGGCAGTGTCTGCGGTGGAGATGCTGCTGGTGGTGCAGGTGTCTGCACTTGTGGAGGGAGACACCAGGTTGTTTCCTGCAGCCTTGGAAGGCTGCCCACTGGGGATGATGCTGGTGACTGTAGTTGAGGCAGCTGCCGTGCAGGTGGTGGTGAGGGTGGCGGTCGTTGCGGCGGTGCCCACCGCGGTACAGGTTGCTGGGCTGTCTTGCGGAAGGGGTGACACCAATCCCTCACCCGGAGGCTCTGTGCCCTGAGCTGACTTCCCTTTGCTCTTGTGTCCCTTCCCCACCTTGGAAGTCGCTGCTGGGACCTTGGCACTGTCCTCTTTGATTCTGGAAGAGGCCTTGCTGGGTGGTTGGTGCCGCTTTTCTCCTCTGCATGCTGGCTCCTTCTTTACCTTGGCAGGTGGCGGAATAGGGTGGTCCATGGCTTCACTAGGTGGTACACTGGCAGCCCTGATGGGTGCCCCCTTCGATGTTCCCAGACTTGTAGGGACCACACTGGATGAGGATTTGGGGGCTGAGGTGCTGGTCAGGGCTCTAGACAACCTGGCCCAGGGGAAGGACAGGGGGAGGTGTAGGGAAGAGGTCAATGCTAGCCAGGAAAAGATTTTTAGACACACTGGGATGAGAAGATGGAGGGGGTTTGGGAGTGGAGGAAGAAGTAGTGGTTGTAGGAGGTGTACGTCTGCTGAGTTTGAGTGAAGGTGTATGGGTTGGAGGCTGTTGTGAGGTGGATGGCTGTTGAGTGGGTGTGTGCTGCCGTTTGTGTACTTTGGGAGGAGGTCTCACTGACGGACTGGGAGAGGACACAGGGGACGTGTGAATGGTAGTGGGGGTGGTGATTGCACGTGAGCGGTGTGTAGTGATGGGCATGCTGGTGATGGAGGTAGTGGCTGAGGATGTAGTGCATGCAGATGTGAGTGGAGACGAGACTGGGAGGGAGGTGGAGCACGTGGAGGAGGGGGACACAGTGGAGGCAGTGGATGTTGGTGTGTCTGCATAGGTATGGTGCCTGTGTGAGTGCCTGTGGGATGTGTGGTGCTTATGTTTGCCTGAGCCACTTTTGTGTGTTGATGTGTGTGCATGCTGGTCTGATGGTGTGCTTGGGATAGGCTGAGGTAGAGGGGATTGGGTCTGGGTAGTGGAAGTTGGAGGCTGGACACAGGGACAATGGCTGCCATCAGTGCTGAGGCCAGAGCCTGAAATGCTCTCTGTTGGGCCGCCACGCCAGAATGAATGCCCTCCAGGTATGCATTTGTTTGTTGCAAATGCCTCTCAAAACCCTGGATGGCATTCAAAATGGTTGCCTGCCCAACAGTGAGGGATCTCAGGAGGTCAATAGCCTCCTCACTGAGGGCAGCAGGGCTGACTGGGGCAGGGCCTGAGGTGCCTGGGGCGAAGGAGATGCCCACCCTCCTGGGTGAGCGGGCATGGGAAACACGCTGAGGGTCTGCTGGGAGGGTGGTGCTGGCAGGGGTGGTGGCGGCTGTACCTGTTGTTGCGGTGGGCACAGATGTACCCGCCACCGCAAGGGAGCTCCCATCAGAGGAGGAGTCACTGTCACTGGTGTCCACTCCTGTCCCCGTTGTGGAGCTCCCCTCGCCCTCCGTCCCACTGTACAGACTCTGTACATTCACCCTCCTTGGCCATGTGGGTTGCAGCTCCCTCCTGCTCCGGTGCCACTGCTCCTCCGCCAAATGATGCTAATGCACACAAGGACAGGATGACAAAACAAAAAGGGGGTGGAAGACAGAGGAGACACATGATCAATGCCAGCAACACCACTACAGTTGGCGGACACAACACACAGGGAGCAGCCCTATGCACTAGCCCATGCACTAACAGTTCTTAGGAAAATCACCTGCCCATGGGGGACGCTGCCTAACCCCATTTGCTGCACACCTGGAACCCACAGGATCCTGACTAATTGTAGATGCCCACTACCACTATTGGGGTTGGAGTGGCACAGAGCCTGCCTAACAAGGGACCTACCCTAGCAAGTTTGCCCTGGCCTAGGGGAACCCACAGCCCACATACCCCACCCAGACACCCCGTAGAGTGCGCAGTCAGCTGAATGAGACTGTATTCACCCCCTTGTGGCTGCTGTGATGCCCTCAAGTGCCCATCCAACTCCAGATATGCCACCGCCAGGATCCGGAACATCAGGGGGGTAAGGGTGCGAGAGGCACCCCTTCCACGTTGGGAGGCCATCCCCAGCTGGGCCTCCGCTGTCTTCTTGCTCCAGCGGCGCAGGTCCTCCCATCTCTTGCTGCAGTGGGTGCTCCATCTATAATAGACCCCCAGGGTCCTCACTTCCTTGGCGATGGCATGCCAGATACCCTTCTTCTGGTGGTTGCTGACCTAGAGGAAAGGTAAAGTAAGAATGGAACTTACTCCACCGTCCGGTTCTTCTTACTCATTGCCCACCAGTTCCCACCCATGCCCTGAAACAGATACACTGACAATCCTCACATGCAGGTCACAGCCCCCCCACCAACATGTATCTTCCATCCAGACCACTCCATACATTCATGTCCCATCCATCATGCTCACAGTGTACTCACCTGTTTGTCTGGAGGACCGTAGAGTAGCGTGTACTGGGGGAGGACCCCATCCACCAGTTTGTCCAGCTCCTCCGTGGTGAAGGCAGGGGCCCTTTCCCCAGACACATGAGCCATTGTTGCTTCCAGACTGAGGTCACAGCAGCACTTGCAGTGTAGGTCCTCTCCTGTTGAAGGTCAGGTATCAAGTGAGTGAACAGCTAGAAAATGGCGGTCATGTCCGCGGAGGTGCGTTCTGTCACCGCCGGCGTACATCGTCATTGGCTCCTGGAACCCATAGGGCCCAATGATAACCAATGCTGAATTGTACTGCGGTCTTCGACCGCCTACCGCTACGCTTCACAATGCCAGCGCAGTTACCTCATTTCCCCCTGTCCCTCCTTACAGGTCAGGCAGCCGCCATTTTAGGGGGGCACATGGCAGGGCACCTAACTACGTCAAAGCACATTTGGGCAGGAAGACGAACAGACAGCGCCACACACCAATTAAATCACACCCTTGTGCAACCTATGGGGTACATGACCCTCTGCTCACCATTCTCCTCCATAGGGCACATCTGCTGGGGCATATGATGAGATGGAGTCATCCTCTGGTGTACAGACCCCTGGGGACCTGTCTACAATGGAAGACAGACACGTCATTATCATCTACAGACTTGATCGTGCCATAATCCAAGAACTGTGTGCCCAATTGGAGCCTGACCTGATGTCGCTATCTGCCAGCCCACAGGTATCCCCCCTTTAGTGCAGGTCCGATCAGTGCTCCATTTCCTGGCCAGTGGTTCCTTTCAGACAACAGTGGCCATGGCATCAGGGATGTCACAGCCAATGTTCTCTAACGTGTTGACCAGAGTTTTGTCTGCCCTGCTGAAACACATGCGCAGCTACATCATTTTTCCCCAAGGTGGAGGATTTGCCCACAGTGAAAGGTGACTTCTATGCCCTGGGACATATCCCCAACATCATTGGTGCCATTGATGGTACACATGCGGCATTTGTCCCGTAAAAGCTACCATTCGATGAATGTGCAGATGGTGTGTTTGGCAAAGCAGTACATCTCTCATGTGAATGCCAAGTATCCTGACTCTGTGCATGACGCTTACATTTTGAGGAATAGCAGCATCCCTTGTCTGATGGGGCAACACCAGAGGCACCGTGTGTGGCTAATAGGTGAGCCCAAGGTCCCCACACAATATGAATAGGTGCCTGGGTATGGGATAGTCCCTAAGGGTTGGTGTATGTCTAACAGGTATCCCTCGACATTTGCAGGTGACTCTGGTTTCCCAAACCTGTCAAGGCTACTGACCCCAGTGAGGAAACCCAGGACAAGGGCAGAGGAACGCTACAATGAGGCACATGGGTGAACTAGGAGGATCATAGAGCGGACTTTCAGCCTCCTGAAGGCCAGATTCCGGTGCCTCCATTTAACAGGTGGCTCCCTATACTACTCACCGAAGAAGGTGTGCCAGATCATCGTGGTATGCTGTATGTTGCACAACCTGGCTTTGCGACGCCAGGTGCCTTTTCTGCAGGAGGATGGGCCTGATGTTGGTCTTGTGGCAGCTGTGGAGCATGTGAACAGTGAAGAAGAGGAGGCAGAAGAAGAAGATGTTGACAACCGAAACAACATCATCATGCAGTACTTCCAGTGAGACACAGGTAAGAGACTGGCACTGCTCCTCTCATATCAGACTACTGTAGGGCATTGTATAAGTCTGCCTTTTTACCTCTGTGTATGGACCCTGACAGACCACTTTGGCTTTCATTTTCACAGATCTGGGTACCACATTCTGCCTTCTGCTATGTTCACTGCTGCCCAACAACTGTCATACTTTGGTATGTGCAAATGAACATTAACATTGATATTTGTCAAAGAGGTTATAGTAACACATTTGTGAAAGTACAGACTGACTCCAGATTGTTTTGTGATTCAAGGGTGTTTATTGAAGTGCTAATAAGTGGAGCGGGATGTCCAATGGGCTGGGGTGATGGTGGAGGAATATCCATGGTAGAGTCCAGTCTCTTTGGATCACAGGTGCATTGTCCAAGGGGGCATAGGAAGTGGAGCAATGGCAGTTCAAGGTGATCAGGGTGACATAGTGGGACAGAAGGGTGACAATCAGGAGAGTCTTATTTCCTGGTGGGGGTCTTGGCAATGTTCTCTGTCTTGTGCCTGGATCGCAGGGACCATTTGTGGGGTGGTTCTCCTTCTGCAGGGGGTGGGGTGCTGGTGGCCTGTTGGTCCCGTGGCGGGACCTACTGTCTACTAGCACCGGCGGACGTGGAGGGCTGTTAATCTTTCGGGCTGGTGTCAGTGGCCTGGTGGTGTGCCACTGTCTTCCTCATGGTGTTGGCCTTGTCTGCCAGCACCCCTGCTATGGTGACCAGGGTGGTGTTAATGGACTTCAAGTCCTCCCAGATCCCCATGTACTGTTACTCCTGCAGCCGCTGGGTCTCCTGAAACTTGGCCAGTACTGTGCCCATGGTACCCTGGGAATGGTGGTATGCTCCCATGATATTGGAGAGTGCCTTGTGGAGAGTGGGTTCCCTGGGCCTGTCCTCCGCCTGTCGCACAGCAGTCCTCCCAGCTTCCCTGTTGTCCTGTGCCTCTGTCCCCTGAACCGTGTGCCTACTGCCACTGACCACAGGTCCCTGATCGTCCTCGGTTTGTGGGGTTGGCTAGGGTCCATGTAGTGGTGGACACACCGCTGATTGACGTGTCCTGGGGACAGTGGCATGGGCCCGCTGGGTGGGTGCTGTGGTGGTGTTTCCTGAGGGGGGAGGTTCAGGTGGTTTGGGACTGTGGCTGGGGAAACAACTGTCCAGAGGTCCCTGATGGGCCGGGCTGGTCATCTTGATCCAGGTGTGCAGAGCTGCTGTCGTCACTGTGGGCCTCTTCTGTAGGGGGACTGGATATGGCTGGCACCTCCTGTCCGTTGATGTTGAGTAGGGGTCCTGTTGGGGTGTAAATGCATAGTGATTGTATCTGTGTGTGCCATCTTGTGCAATAAGTGTGTTTCCCTCCACTCCTGTGCTTGCATTATCGCCTTGGCTCTTGTGTGAGTGGTGATTGGGTGCCCTGGCTGAGTCTCTCTACTGGACATGCTTTGGTGATGGGTGTCCATGCAGGTCTGTGATGGGTGTCCATGCATTGTTGTGACATGCAGGGCTTGGTATTGGTATGTGTGGGTTGTGATAGTGGGGTATATGTGAGGTAGTGGAGTGATGGGGGTGAGGGTAGGGGTAGGAGTTTGTGATGGCATGCAGGTAGGGTGGGGGATCTAATAGTAAAGATTTGCCTTACCAGAGTCCAGTCCTCCTGCTACTCCTGCGAGGTCCTCAGGATGCATGATCGTCAAGACTTGCTCCTCCCATGTTGTTAGTTGTTGGGGAGGAGGTGAGGGTCCACCGCCAGTCCTCCGTACTGCTACCTAGTGTCTGGATACCACGGAACGTACCTTCCCCCATAGGTCGTTCCACCTCTTCCTGATGTCATCCCGTGTTCTTGGATGCTGTCCCACTGCGTTGACCCTGTCGACAATTCTCCGCCATAGCTCCATCTTCCTTGCAATGGATGTCTGCTGCACCTGTGATCCAAATAGCTGTGGCTCTACCCGGATGATTTCCTCCACCATGACCCTGAGCTCCTCCTCAGAAAACCTGGGGTGTCTTTGAGGTGCCATGATGTGGTGTGGGAGATGTGTGAGGTGATGGTTGATGTGATGTGTGCTGTGATGTGTTGGGGTGTGTTCTTTGAGGTGCGTGGATGGTGTATGAGTAATGGTGTTGTGTGCCTCTGGATGCTGGTGTTGTCTTTGCTATTCTCTATCTCTGCTTCTTCCAAAAATGTTGTTGTAAGGCGCTGTGGGTAATGTGGGTGGGTGTTTTATAGTGGTGTGGTTGTGTGGGTGTGTCATGTGTGTGTATTTAGAATTGTCCAATGTGGTTGTGTTTTGTATATGTGTGTGTATTTTGAGCGCTGCGGTGTGTACCGCCAATGGTTTACCGCGGTTGAAAGACCGCCACGTTGATTCGTGGGTCGTGATAGTGTGGGTGTATTCCTGTTGGCGTAACGGTGTGTGTTTTGCGATCACCAGTTTATCACTGACCTTTGGTGTGGTGGACTTGTGTGGGTGTCTGTATTGTGGCGGATTTCTAGATGTGGGTCATAACACCTGTAGCAGATTTCCTCCGTGGCCATGGTATGTTGGCGGCCATCAGCACGGCGGTCAGCGGCCTTTACCGCCAGGGTTGTCATGAGGGCCTCAGTCAGAGATCTACTCTAAAACATCAGAGTCACTGTGTTTTATTGTACTTTACGATCTTGATAATATACAAACACACTCAACATTTTATCTTGATAATATTGTCAGGATAAATTATTAATTAGCTAAATGTTATTTTGGACTGTAGTATTACTATTTTAATTCAGCCTGTTTTAACATGTCCTTTGTGCATGGGCAAATTAAACACTTAAAGGAACACATGGAAAATCTTCGACACATCAACTTTTGTACAAAAATGTATTTAATAGTGTATGTTTAGGCAATGCACCCTATTCAATCAATCCTTCTTGGCTGAAAATATAAACCACATATAAAATATTACCCTTGGTGCTCATTACTTCGAACAAATCTTACTTCTACCTGAGTACAAACGATTAATCACTTCCTTCTGTAAGGAATGGCCAAATCTGATTATAACTCGCTAAAACCATGAACTGCACTAATGCTAAAATAAAAATAAAAACATTGTCAATGAGACGTATATTAGTTTATTTAGGGGATAACACTTTGGATTTAAATACTAAACTATTGGTATAAAGCAGCAGATCTTAATCTATAGTCAATGGGCACCTGGGGATCCGCAGTGCTTACTCGTGGTGTCCACCACCGCTTAGAAAATTAAAGAGCTTTACCAGATTATTAGAGTGTGAAGTCATATGAAATTGGAAGCTTAAAATTAAGTTGGTGTCTCAGATTGATTCACAGGAGCAGTGCAAATGTGTCAAACAATGCAGTATGGACAATGAGTGGCATCAGTTGAATTTAGGAAAGCCCTAACTTCCCAATTAAAATGAAAACTTTGATTTTTATATTTGTGCAATAAATAAAATGTAATCACGTGTATTTTCTGATGAATGATTCTTTCTTTATTTTGTGTATTTTTTCGAGCTTTAAATCATTGAAATTGCTTAGGCCGGGGACCCTGGCTCCTGGGAATAACTGAGCGGGGGTCTCCAGGTTCTAATAATGATTCAGGGGTGGTCCCTGGATTCCACTAATGATTGATGGAGGTTCACAGCAGTGAAAAGGTTTAGAACCCCTGGCATAGTGCATTATATTGCCACTGAAATCTCTCTAGGCATTCACAATATGTAACACAACACTTTTTACAAAAGATAATAATCGTATTACATGTAAATATAAAATAACGGTCGTTATTTTTAAACCCAGTATTTTTATGTACCGAGGCTTTTCAACGAACTCATAAGGATGTAGAAATGCCCAATAAATTATAGCAACTTGCTAAATGTATTCGTGAAGAGGTTTATTGTTTGCAGTATCTGCGAAGTGTGCACCTTTAAATTATGTTGCTAGCCTTAGGAAATAAACACGTACATGTTGACTGAATCATTCTTCTGTTCAACTGCCTACTTACAGTGGAACTTGAAATGTGTAGTTATTCTGGTATGCCATTAAATCGAAATGTACAGGGAGCTTCTAGGTTTAATAATGTACTGCTATAGACAGATTTTGATTTGAGATTTTTTTATCTATCAAAATCCTGTACGCATGCCAACCTGAGCATAACATGAGCCATCATCCATTAGGTTTGTGATAGTCTCTCACTGAAATTGAACTAGGGCTTGAAGAACTAAGAAAGAGATTAATGATACCCCTGCTTGCATATGAATTATGAATGCGTGTTTGTAGGAATAAAATAGTAAATGACAGAAAAAGGGGTAATCAGTGCATTTATGCTAATGAAGATTTTTGTGTGCAGAACATTTCAGCTTACTGATTGCTTAGATTGCCACTGCCATTCAGCAAAAACACCAAATGCTCACCTCTGACAATCTATATTTTTCTGTGGACCAGGAGTACTTTTGCTGAATCTGCACTGCAAGGGTCATAGGTCCTGCAAGTTCATTGTTGCAGTGCACGGCATTATCTAGATATAGATTGTAATACCTTCCTGTATATATCCTTGTTCATTGACACCCTCTGTCCTGTTCCTTTGGGCAATATAATATTAATGCAAGATAGAAAAAGACAAAACTGCGTCTCTCCATATACTTGGGGCCAGATGTAGGAAGCCTATGCATTGTGCAAACTGTGAAAATCGCAGTTTGCGCCATGCAAACAGCCTAACGCGATGCTCATTCACAAATTGCGAGTCGGTACCGACTCGCAATTTGTGAATGCGACTCGCAAATAGGAAGGGGGGTTCCCTTCCTATTTGCGACTGCATCGCAATGCAGAATTGCTTTGTGACCGCGAATGCGGTCGCAAAGCAATTCGCAGTTACCACCAGTGTCACACTGGTGGTAACTCATTCGCAAAAGGGAAGGGGTCCCCGTGGGATCTCTTCCCCTTTGTGAATGTGGGCATAAAGGTTTTTCCAGAGCATGCAGTGGTCCAATGGACCACTGCCTACACTGAAAAAACGAAACCAAATGGTTTCGTAATTTTTTTCATTTTGCAACTCGTTTTCCTTTAAGGAAAACGGGCTGCAAAATAAAAAAAAAACTCCTTTATTGAAAAAGCAGTCACAGACATGGAGGTCTGCTGACTTCAGCAGGCCACCATCCCTGTGAGTGCAGGGACTCGCTATGTGGTCGCAAAAAGCGAACCACCTCATTAATATTAATGAGGTGGGTCTTTGCGACCCCATAGCGAGTCGCAGACGGTGTCTGAGACACCATTCTGCATCTGAATTTGCGATTCGGAAATTGCGAGTCGCACCAACTCGCAATTTCCGAATCGCAAATTTGGACCTTACTACATCTGGCCCATAGTCATTTTTAGCTCATTTACTACCCTTATTTTTCCAAGAGAGAACCTGAACACAAGCAAACCAGGACCGGTTTCACTCTGATTAGGACTCATCAGCCAGGTACAGGTTGGTTCCAGTGGCACAGTGAGCACAACACCGATGTCTGGACACACCTTTCATCCTTGGGGTGTCAATTGCAACAACAACAATGTGATGGATTGAATGCTTGAATTAATCTCAGCCACTGGCAACTGCTGGGGGCACATCAAAATCCTTACATTTTCCCCTGCCTTGCCACCTCAGTTTTGACCCAGGCATATGGAAATCAGTCTTGCCCTGTTCCAATGGGCACAGTTCAGCCTAAACTGCTAGCCCAGGTCCTCCCTGAACTGGAACACATGCACCCTAAGACCACTTTTGGCCTGTTTAAGACTCATCAGACAGGTGCAGCTTAATTTCAGTTTCACAGTGAGCACAAGACCCACCTCTGGGCATAAACCCTCACACTTAGGGGCTTACTTACTAGTTTTTGACAGAGGGCAACCCAGAAAGTCACTTTGCTGAGCTGCCCTGAATCAAAAGAAAAGGGCTGGAATGTGCTGTATCTATGAGATACAGTGCATTCCTGTCCTCTTCCATTGCTCTGGTGCACAAGTGGCTGCCTTGCGCCAATGCAGGCACCGTTGCACCTTGGTGTAAAGATGCCTACTTTGAGGAAATTATTGTTTTTGTGCAGAAAGGGAGACGTTCCTGCACTAAAACAATCAATGGAGGTGTTTTACTCCTTCTATGTGTACTGCTGAATGCAGCACACATAGAAAGAGGAAAAACGAGGAGAAATAAAGTTATTTCTCTTTGTTACACCTCCCCTGGGAAGGGCAGACTTTTGACGCATTCTCAAGCTCACAAATCCTTGTAAATCTGGGAATGAGTCCAAATCCATGGGTGTTGTGTGGGAACACCCACACAACACCCGTGGAAACCCCTCCCCAATGCAAAGTAAGGCAATACAGTGACTTGCGCTACATTGCTTTACTCCATATCCACAAGATTATTAAAAGCCACAAAAAGTGGCTTTGCCTGGCCTTGTAGATATGGATCTGCAGCCAGCGCCCCAGTGCTTCACAGAAAGTGACATAGCGCAAGCCGCTTGTAAATATGTCCCTCAGGGTGTAAATTGCAACAACAAGATGATGGATAGAATACTTGAACTATTCTCAGCCACTGGCAATCCCTCAGCCCGTAGCCCAGTCCATCCTTTTTCGCTTACCACATCACCTCAGTTTGGATCCAGCCATATACAAATCAGTATTGAACCCCAATGATTACATTTAAGGGAATCAATTTGGTAGCACCACCAGTCATCACAGTAGTCAAGAGAGTTTCAAGCCCCAGTCAGCACTAGTGTCTTGCACACATTTTCTTAAAAATATTTATATTGGATTATGGACTGTTGTATTATACCACCTTTTCCTCCACTATTGGCCATTTGCATTCCTAGTACATTTTAAATCTTATTTATTACCCTGCTTGTGAAATAACCTGATATACCTGATTCAATCCTTTAGGGCAAATACAGAACCCGATCTAGAGTTTGGCTCACAGACCATAATTTCTCCATCATGGCAAAACTGATCAATCCATCAGGCCACTGGTCAACGGTATGCCGAGTTTGGGGGATGCACCACTATTCATCATGATAGCGGAAGAATCGTCAGCTCTCATTCAGTCTTCTGTCACCAGTTGCCGCATGTCCATCGTTGGATAACCCTCCGTCAAGGTTGTTATGGCGGACATCTGCCACATTTACTATTATCCACTATCAGACTGAGGAAGTAGAAGCCACATTGTGAAGGATAGCAATGGAGGATGGTATTTTCAATGGCAGACGCATCTGTCAGTGTTGAAAGGGGCATCCTTCAACACATGTTCAAACTCAACTCATCAGCAACACCTCCAGCTTGCATTGCAAAAGGAAATCCTTAAACCACTCAAACTATTTTCTACTGCGGATAGCAGCAGAGATCATGAGTACCAAATTATAAAGATTTACTGCAGGAAGACAACCCAGATTCTCAGAAAATGAGCTAACTGTGATGGTGGAGGAGATATTTACAGTTGAACATAAGTTATTTGAACCAAGGGTCCAGACAACAACCAGAAGCCAGAGAAATTAAATGTGGACCAGGATTGTGGACAAGGTGAATGATGTTTCAGCACCAGATACTCACACCATGCTTCAAAGCATTATAAGGACAAATCTGATCATAAATTCTGTTTGGCTTACTTTCAAATAGATAATCTGAAGTTGTTGGAAATTTAGCAAGATAATATGAATATCACCTATCCTTTCAATGGACATGTAACTCAGAAAAAATGTTGATTAACATAATATCTGGTAATACTATATAACACTGACTGTGTGCCCCTCTACAAGTTATAAAAGGATATTGAAGGGCAGGACATCCAGTCACAAGACTTCACTCTGCAGAAATAGGCCACTCAATATACCTTAGGAATGTTTCTTAAAATTAAAATGTTGCCGCTCAATTCCATTAGTAGGGTGATAAAAATTAGGAATCACCCATCTGGTCTCAAAAACATGACTGAAGGACAAATGTTCAATAGCTTATCATTAAAAACTACATAGTAACGGTAATAATTTCCACAAAGTGACAATATTTGTTTTCTTCCTATTTTCTTCAAGGTGACGCAGTAAGATCACAGCCATTTGCCTCAACTGCATTGCCCACTCTCTGTGAGGATACAAAATTGCAAGACTTCAGTTGAGGCTGCCCTCCTGCTAATGAGGAAAACCTTGAGTGCTCAAGTGGGCATAACTCCGGGGTCTAAAAGGGTGAGGAGTGCAGCCATTGACAAGGAAGGCACTGTTTTACTGGTATCTGCCAGGTCACGACCAGCTAACCAACGGACCAGCCATTGCAGCTTGGCTGATAAATAGTATAGTTTAAAGTTAGGACACCGAGCATGCCTGATGTTGATGGTAGATGCATTTTCGTGAGGGCCACTCTACGTCTATTGGTATTCCAGATAAGACTTCCCAGTAATTAAGGTACATCGTGGAATGATGATTGTCAAGGGTTTATCATGTCAGTGATAAAATAATAAAGCAGGAGGTGAGCATTACCATTTTTACTATGGCTATGCTTCCCTTCACAGAAAGTGGGAGTGTTTTCCAGAAGGCAATTTGAGCCCTTAGAGAGGACACCTTCCTGGTCGGCTTGCCCTCTGTAACATCTGAATCAGCCTGATATACATTGACGCCAAGATATCTGAAGGACTGGTCTTTCTAGCAGAGGGGCGAGCCACCTAAAATCACCAGGGAACAGGACGTCAATGCCGTCAAGGGAAAGACACATGACTTTGCCCAGCGAACTTGAACTCCCTAGAGGTCTCCAAAGGTGAAGAGGAGGTCATCAAGGTCAGTACGAGGGAAAGACAGATCTTTGATGTAAGTTAGAATTTTGTCTGCATAAAGACAGATGATGTGGGAATGATCCAGGAGGTGGATGGCCCATTGTATCCCCAGATGAAATGCATGAACACCCAGCAGTTCCACCACAAGGACAAAAAGGAGCAGGGAGAGCTGACACCCTTGGCAAGAACCTCACCCCTAAGGAACAGCGTGAGATATAAGACCTCTCATGCTGACATGTATTGTGAACCCTTCATAGAGTAACCTAATAACCTTAAGGCTATGGTCCCAAAAGCCAAAGCAATGGAACACTGAAAAGAGGTAATCCCAACTGAGGGAGTCAAAGACATTCTCCAGGTCAAGGACCAGAGTGGCCGCCCACTCTCCCTGAGAATTCAAAATCGCAAGACTTCAGTTGAGGCTGCCCTCCAGCTAATGAGAAAAACCTTGAGTATTCAAGTGAGCATAACTCCAGGGACTAAAATGGTGAGGAGTGCTGCCATCGACAAGGGAAGCACTGTTGTACTGGTATCTGCCAGGTCACGGCCAGCTAACCAATGGACCAGCCATTGCAGCTTGGCTGCTAAATAGTATAGTTTAAAGTTATGTGCACCGAGCATGCCTGATGTTGATGGTAGATGCATTTTCATGAGGGCCACTCTACGTCTACTGGTATGCCAGATAAGACTTCCCAGTAATTAAGGTACATCGTGGAATGATGATTGTCAAGGGTTTATCATGTCAGTGATAAAATAATAAAGCAGGAGGTGAGCATTACCATTTTTACTATGGCTATGCTTCCCTTCACAGAAAGTGGGAGTGTTTTCCAGAAGGCAATTTGAGCCCTTAGGGAGGACACCTTCCTGGTCGCTTTGCCCTCAGTAACATCTGAATAAGCCTGATATATCCATGGCAAGTACCTCACCCCTTAGGGACAGCGTGAGATATAAGACCTCTCATGCATACATGTATTGTGAGCCCTTCATAGAATAACCTAATAACCTTAAGGCTATGGGCCCAAAAGCCAAAGCAATGGAGCACTGAAAAGAGGTAATCCCAACGGAGGGAGTCGAAGACATTCTCCAGGTCAAGGACCAGAGTGGGCAACCAGGGCCA
Organism: Pleurodeles waltl; assembly: GCF_031143425.1. Lineage (NCBI taxonomy): Eukaryota > Metazoa > Chordata > Amphibia > Caudata > Salamandridae > Pleurodeles > Pleurodeles waltl. The sequence continues at coordinate 81,547,270 of NC_090437.1, read as the reverse complement.
GACGGGTTGGGCCCCCTCCATGATGCAGAAAACAAATCTGATGTTGGGGGAAGTTTTGCAGCTGGGGCCAAATCTGCTTTAGTCCTCTTCAACCAGGCGAGAGAGTTCTCTGCATGTGGGAAATTACAATTGTTGTAAAAACCTTGTGATCCATGTTCAATATAGCAACTGGATGTTTATTTGTAGAATTGTGCTGAGAATCCATCAGTTCTTGCCATCAACTTGCTCGGGATCTCTCTGATGGCCTCTCTGACATCCACCATGGTGAAGGGAGCATTTATCTCGAGCCTCTCAACCACAGAGAGGGATGGAAGTAGGCTGCCTCCAAGAAGTTCTGTATACCAAGCTTGGACCTCCAGGAGCAGGGAGTAGGGTATTGTGTATGTCCTCTTGCGAGTAAAGGTCAACACCATCAGCTTGCTGGATATGTGGTATTGGGGTTGGTGCAACTCATTTTGAATCAGCTAGGCCATGAGTTGGCCTGATTTACTGCCCTTTGTGTGTGATTTGGCAAAGTATGCCCAGGAAAATCCAGGCAGTGCAAACGCTCAAGCGTTGTGGCCACCCGTTCCCAAATCAGAGTTAGGGAGGGTCGGAGCCCCGAGTTATCTACCACTCATTTCTCCATATCTATGTAGGTCTGTTCTGTTGTCCACAAGGTGTCCGAAAGACCACTGTGCTCACTGCATAAGATGCAAAGGCAGAATCCTCAAAGAACCACCTTGAATGGCTCCCATTTTCTGGATGGGGAAAAATAGGGAAATAGACCCATCGTTATGGTCAAAGTAATCCAAGATTTGGTCAGAGACCATGGACTGAAATACAGAGTCTTCCAGAGCAGGTGGTTGCAGCTTCTAGGCACAAATTGAGGGCAAAGGGTTCCCCATTGCAGGCCCATCAATAATGGATTGTGATCTGACTGATCCCTGCCTAAATAATCAGTGGAGGAGACCAAAGGACAAACTTAAGTGGAGCATTTAGTGCTCCAGATGCACATAAAGGTTGTTGACAGTAGCGTAATATGAATACACCCTGGTGAATGGACTGAGGTGTTGCCAAAAATCACTAAGAGACCACTGAAGAAGCTAGGTGGCTTGATTGTGAACAGTAGCCATTGTGATGGCCGTTGGGAGTGTGGGGTGGGAGCAGGCAAGGGAGGGATCTAGGACACAATTAAAGCCACCTCCTATGATCCACTGCAGGTGGGCCTAGCATGCCAGGTGTGTGGACTGATGATGTAGAAATGTTGTATGGTCAAAGCTGGGGGCATAGACACAACCTGCTTTTAAGAAAGGGGTGTATTCTGTAGCAGCAGGTGGGTGTGTGCATACCTCAGATATTCCATAGTCCACAAAAGAACTTGGAAATTGTGTGGGGCAGGAATATTAATGTAGAGTACTGGGGTCGCCCACGTAAAGGGTGTCCAGTAAGGGGAGGACATGGGGTGAAGGGTGGTTGTGATGTATCAACAGGTCATCTACAACAAGGAACGTTGTGGGCGATTGGTCGTATGGTCACCATTCAGACCATTGTAGAACAACCCCGAAACGGGGATCTGGGTGAGCTTGGTGGCTTAGTGAGAGTGGGTCAGTCTGTGCTCATGAGCTAGAGGAGCATGTAGGAGCCGGGCAGGAAGGCACCTGGGAAAGCTAATGGGGGACTGCAATACAAGTCTCATCATTAAGTATTACTGGGAGTACAAGGCATATGCAGACGGATCAGCCCAGCCCCACAACAGGCATCGTGTCCCGGATGATCAAAATATGTCATCTGCAGTTTGTGGAGATACCTGAGGAAGGGGTCTCAGACCTTGTGGGGTTGCAGTCTTCCCGGGTCTCATCCCCAGATGGGCCTAAAGTGGCTGGGTGCATACTATAGAATGTGGTGGCAATGTCCAAGGCTGAGCATTGGCCATCCTTGACCTGTGTTGGGGATGGTGTTGCTGACGATCCTGCCATCTGCAGGGGTCCTTCCCATTATCAATGGCCATGTTCCTGGGGCTCTCTCCGGGGGTGGGGGTAGTTCATGAGGCTCACCCACAACCAGAGGGCCGCCTCAGGCCTCCACCAACCTGCAAGAGTCCCCTAGGTCATTATATAAGTGCAAATTTTGATCCGCTGTCATTTTTCTATGTTTGCCCAGAAATAGTACGGCATATGCCAGGCTCAGGTGACAAAGTTGACACTTGATTCCCAGAAATTAGGCCCTCTTCATTTGGACTGGCATGGAGTAGTCTGGAAAAAATAGGATGCAGTGGTTGTCTCTGAGGATTGGGTCCAGTTCTCTGGCCCTGCGAAGGATAGCATCCCAATCTTTCTAATGATGGACCTTTGCTACGATGGGCCCGGGGTTGCCTCTGGTGGCTATGGCTGCGAGGGACCAATTTGTGGATTTAGGTTTCTAGGAAGTCCTCCATTTGTTGGCCCTATGCCAGGCCTACCACTCTGTTGTTCCATGAGTGGCCCTCTGCATCTTCCACCAGGTGTTCTAGGAATTTGACCAATTCCCCAAGGTCTGTTACCTGGGCATGAAAGTCAGCTGCTTGGGGTGTAGGCGCAGCAGTCTGTGATCTTGCAGTGATCATTTCACAGGAGGGTCAAATTTGCAACCCCTGAATCGATATTGGGTTCAAGAGAAGCCCTGGAGGCCTCAATAGCTTGAAGAATGGCATCCTAATTTGCAGAGTCCATGGTGCGGCATGTGGGTTCTGTTTGGGCATGCATGGGCTGGCCTGGTTTGTGCAGTTTGGTGCGCCCCATCAGATCAGGCTGATGGGGTGGAAATCTGAGTTTGCAGCCCTCACATAGAGGAGGGGGTAGGACAGGCAGCCACATGGGCCAATTTACATCCACCAGCACAGGGAACAATGCGCATGGGGCATAGCACAAGCAGCCTACCAGGCCCGATTCAAGTTCCAGCCTCCATGTGGATTCTGGATCACTGTACCCCCACCCCTCCTGATGATGCCAGATGAGACAGAGTGCCTCCAATCCAGGGGTGGGCAGATCACGCTGGCATAGGCTTGAAGGGCCTAAGAAAAAAACACAGAAAGTGCCTCAGTGCTAGAAGTCAAATAAAGGCATTGACCTTTCAGGCCCGACGGAACATATGGTGGATTGGTTGAATTCTCACAAGCTTCACCAGTATGATAGCCACTCCACAGGTAGTGACCTGCAATTGCAGGAATAGCCTTCATCTGGCCCTGAAGATGTCCACCGGTTTCTCCCTCAGTCTCCCACAGCCTTGCCTCAGGGGCGGTCGTTGGGAGGACACTGCAGCCATGCAATTGATAGTGTTTAAGGCCCATTCAGTATGATGACTTCAGCAAGTGTTACAACGCATGTTGGATCTTTTCACACTAAGGAGTCAGCCAGCCTGTAACCCTGTTTCAGCAAGTAAATAAAAGCATTGGTATAGCCAATAGGTCTGGCCTTTGGAACCTTATAAGTATTTAGCCATGCACCACCTTAAACCTTTATCAGAAATAAACTGCGTTTGTGCTTTCCATCTTACACTTGGCATTAGAATGTAATGGTTAGAACATCCCCTAGAGTGCACCACAATAAAAATAGCATTTGAAAGAAAAATGGTTATGAAACTATACAGACAGTCCCTAGAGGGTATAACCAAATGAAAACAGAAGAGCAGAGAGCATTGCAGTGTAACCATATTTTCAGCCCCTAGAAGGCACAGTGTATTACACATTTTTTAATCTAGCAGGCCAGTTAGAATATTATTACCAACAAGGCCCTTAGAACATGAACTACTCCCAACTGTAAAGCAAAAGCTACAGCCATGAGAGAGCTTAAAAAGACATTGAATGGTGAGAGAGGTTCTGATTTTGGGGTGCCCCCAACTTAGTGTGGGAAACCAGAAATGAGCTGGACAGAAAGAGCACATCGTGCTAAACGTCTTGGTGGTGGCCTCTTTGTCCTAGGGCCACCATAGGCTGAGTTATGGGCAAACATATATTGTAAAAGGAATGCCCGCAAAGCATTATGGGGTGAGTTTCTCGAGTGAATTTTATAGTGTAGGCTCTCCCGTGATACTAGGGAGAGCCGAGTTGAGGGTTTCTCTTATGCTCTTTCTTTTTAAAAGGCACCAGTATGTACATTTTTCAACTGCTAAACTTGGGAAGAATCTAGGAACAGGGCTGCAAATTTAACTGATGCTCATGTAAAGCGCTCCAATCTTCTGGTCGAGTGTGCACTATATAAATAAATAAAAAAGAATCCCCCTCCAGCGTGAAGCCTTTGTCGCAAAGAAACAGTGGGATGTCAGAGGAAGAAACAACGTACTGCCACGAGAGAAGCAGAGAGGCAAAAGAAAAAGGTAATGCACTGACACTTAGGTATTATGGCCGATCGTTCAATAAACCATGTAACAGGGTCAGTCTCTAAGGCAGTAACAAAATAGCCTCAAGGTGAGACAAACGTAAAGCATTTACCTAACAGACCAAAGGCATTTTGAAAGGCAAGCCAAAGAACAATTTAAAGTGATGGGCGTGTGATGGGCGTGGTGAAAGCCCACAGAAGTAGATTACAGCATGTCGAGAGGCAGCGCATGCATGTTGCCTAGGCTCAACCTAAAAATGGACTATGTTTGCTTTCCGTATTTTCATTTTGGTGTGGAAACGACATGTTTTAAGCTTATGATGTATGTGCCATGTACTATTCTTGGTTCCGCTCCTTTAGGAGCTTGCAAGGCACCATCAGTCTAATACTTAGCATCAAGTCTACTAGGTGATTTTTGATGCAAGCAAAATGTTTTCTGAAAAAGTGCTCCTAATAAGTACTATCAGTCTGCAATGGTTACTCGTGCAGTGTCTTAATTTTAAATGCAGTTTGTGCTACAACTAGCACAGGAGTTTAAATAGAAATTATTAATGAGCAATCATGTATTATGAGTAATGGATTTGTGTAGAAAATGTAATGACATAGATAAAAATAATGCACGCATTTGAAAATGTGATCACGATGAGTGGCCACCAATGTTCACAAAGTGTACTTATTAATGGTTTATTAAAATGAAATGATCAGCATATGTTTGAATAATGTAGTAATATGTCATATTGAGGGTTATGCATTACGTATTAGCTTTATTAATTGAAAGCCTTAACTTAGCGGAGGTCTGTTGCACGGCCTCATGTCAAGCTGATTTTCTTGCGCATGTAACAATACGGCTGTCTTCGAGAATTAAACTGTGATTTTATGACAAGACCGGAGGCTCCTATTATGCGTTTCTTTTCTTGCTTTATTAAATAGCAGCAAGGAAAAACGAAGGACTACAAATCCCAGAAGGCGAAGAAAAAGAGCCAGTGGGAAACAAAAGGTAGTTCAAGCATGGCAACCAATCAGGGCATGTGTATAACATTATGACGTCACTTGACTGCGAACAGCCCTCTTTTCTTGCTGCTTGCATCCAAGTTACGTACCCTTATTTCTCTTCCTCACATTTATGCTTATATTTAGGTATTCTTTACTGATTGTATTTACATATATATTGTTTATTTACTGTGTGTTACATGCTTCTTGTCAGCATTCCGATATTTCCGCTTCAGTCGTCAGGTTGCCACACGCTCTTGAAACGGTTGCTCTCCTTGCGTGCGTTATTTTTGGAACGTTTTCAACTGTTCTTCAAGTTGCGGGTGCCATATTCCTCCCGCACTTCAGGAGCGCTGACATCGGTTGAGTCGGCTCCTTTTTCTCCATTCTTCCTGCCTCTTTTCGCTCGACCTTCCCTCAGCACGCCGGTCCGGTTTCGTTTCCTCAGATTTCAGCCCCGCCCATAGGTGGAGTTTTTGCTTCCTCTTCATTTTAACCCTGTGGTTACTGGTTTTTCCCCTCAGACTTTGATGAAGACATTTGTTTACATTTTACAAACCATGGAGTCTAGCAGCTCTCCCTCACTTCAGGTGGACCCTGATGAGGTCTCTGCAATTAAACAAGACATTAATGTCTTCATTCAGAATTCTGTTCAACAGGCAGTCAACAGTTCTATTAAAAAATTATCAAAAAACCTGGAATCCTCAGTTTTACAAATGATTAATAAGACGATTTCAGCCCAATCTGCGGAGGAATGCAGACAGCGCCTTTCTCCAAATTCACAATTTACAAATTTACAAAAATTGGTGCTCAAGGTCAGTGAGGTTCCCTCACATATGGCAGAGGACGCGGCGCCTCACAAGGCTCCTTCAAAGGAGAACAAGAATCAGGATAATTTAAAATCATCTTTAAAGAGTAAATCTAAGTCTAAACACCTTATGACCCCTATAGTCATTACTTCAATTCTTGATACTGATGATGACATGCCTGATATGGATTCAAATTCTTATTTATTTGACCGGGATGACTTAACCTCTTCTCCTATCCCAAAGAAACCCAAGTTATCTTCACTGGAGTCTTCCAATGTCAAGCCTCTCTTGGATTGTGAGGGATTACCAACGTTTGATCCATCTTTAATCCTTCATCCTAACTCTACTGAGTGGATTCCTGCATCTCATGTAGGTGACTATGGGGGTCATTCCGACCCCGGCGGGCGCCGCCCGCCGGGCGGAAACCGCCCAAACACCGCCCCGCGGTCAGATGACCGCGGGGGGCATTCTGACTTTCCCGCTGGGCCGGCGGGCTATCTGCAAAAGATCGCCCGCCGGCCCAGCGGGAAAGCCCCAGCAAAGATGAAGCTGGCTCCGAATGGAGCCGGCGGATTTGCTGAGGTGCGACGGGTGCAGTGGCACCCGTCGCGATTTTCAGTGTCTGCCAAGCAGACACTGAAAATCTTGCTGGGGCCCTGTTAGGGGGCCCCTGCACTGCCCATGCCAGTGGCATGGGCAGTGCAGGGGCCCCCAGGGGCCCCACAACACCCGTTCCCGCCAGCCTCTTCCTGGTGGTGTAAACCGCCAGGAACAGGCTGGCGGGAAGGGGGTCGGAATCCTACCGCCGCGGTCAGAATTGGCCAGGAAGCACTGCCAGCCTGTTGGCGGTGCTTCCGTGGTCGTTGGCCCTGGCGGTCAATGACCACCAGGGTCAGAATGACCCCCTATATGTCTGCCAAACTAAATTGCCCTTTAGACAAACAGACGAGGGCCAAGTTGAAATCTGAATGCCCGCGCCCTTCTCTTTCCCATAAAACCACCATTACTCCTACTATCGATCAACCCCTTATAACATTCTTCACGAAGTTTGGTAAAGATCCTCGAAAAGGTGTGGACAATGCATGGTCCTCTTGTCAGGACAAACTTTTAGATGTCATTGGTCCTCTTACCCATATTTTTTATATGGCAGAGGCGGCCAGGATAGAGGGCTCTTGTATTGACCCTGAAGAACTTTCGTTATGGGTTCAAAGGACTGTCTGCCTTCTTGGCAATGCTAACTCTGCTCTTTCACACGAAAGAAGAAAAGGCCTACTGCTCAAACTTGATCCAAAATTAATTAACCTGGCGACGATACAACCTCATGTCAGAACAGAAGGTTTACTTTTTGGTTAAACATTTATCAAAGAATTGGGCAACTATGTGGCCACCTTTACATCTTTGGGCAAGGCTGAACAGTCATTAAAGAAAATGTTTACACAACGTGTTTTTGCCAGGGCTGGCAGAGGCAGGAACTGCTTTGCCGGCCGCGGTTACTACAATCAAGGTTCCAGAGGCTCTTACAATTCGTCCTACCAAGATTTTAGGCCACAATTTTACCCACAAAGAGCCAGAGTTTTCCGTTCCAGAGGCTACAGGAACTCCAGACCTTCCAGTCAATCAGGTAAGCCTACCCTTTGGTCATATTCCTGTAGGCGGCTGTCTTCATCACTTTCTCCCACAATGGCTATCCATCACCTCCGATCCTTGGGTTTTAAACACTGTTCAAGGTTACATGATCAAGCTTTATTCAACTCCTGTCCAAGTAGTCTTTCCTCCACCTCCATGTTATTCGACAGAGATGTCCTACCTTATCTCTTCAGAAATTCATTCTCTCCTGCAAAAACAAGCAATAGCATTTACCCAGCCAGATCCATCAGGTTATTCCAGCTCCATCTTCTTGGTTCAAAAGAAGAACAAGAAGATGCATTCAGTAATCAACCTCATGTTTTTCAATCAGTTTGTAGTTTATCGTCATTTCAAGATGGAAATGATCCTCCATCTCAGAGATACTCTCCTCCAACACAACTGGATGGTTCGGTTGGATTTACAGGACGGCTACCTTGTTGTTCCAATTCATCCGGAGCACAGGAAGTTTCTCCAATTTCAGTGGCTCGACAAACACTTTCACTTTACATCTCTACCTTTCAGTCTCTCATCAGCTCCATGGTGTTTCACCAAGCTCATAAAACCGGTTGTAGCTTTCCTCAGAGCTCAGGGCGTAAGACTTATTATTTACCTAGACGATATTCTCATAATGAGCCAATCACCTCAGTCTCTCATGGCTAACTTGAACCTAACATATTTTCTGCTATCAGACCTAGGTTTCACCATCAACAATGAAAAATAATTTCTCCTTCCTACTCAACTTATAGAATTCTTAGGTTTCCAAATAAATTCAGTCTCTGCCATACTTCTTCTCCCTTCGGCGAAGATAAAATCTATAAAATCAGAGATTCTCCAGATCTTGTGAGGCTCTTCAATTTCTCTAAGATCGTTTGCCCGCATAGTCGGTCTCCTGTCCTCTTCCATTCAGGCAATATTTCCAGGTCCTCTGCATTATCGTGTTCTTCAGAGGTTAAAGATTCAACACCTAAGAAATGCCTTTCTGATTTAGATTCTATCCCTTTCAATCTCAATTCTCGAACAGAACTCCAGTGGTGGATAGACTATTTAGATGCCTGGAACGGAAGAGCTATCTTTGCATTAGCCCCAGATGTGGTATTAGAATCAGATGCAAGCCGAACAGGCTGGGGGGCCTGATGTGGTTCAATATCGACTGGAGGTACATGGTCTTTAGAGGAGTCCAGATTGCATATCAATTGTTTTGAGATGCTTGCCGGCTCCTTTGCACTCAGAAACCTTACAATAAACAAGGTTCATTGTGCCATCCTTCTCAGGATGGACAATATCTCGGCGGTCAGTTACATAAATCATCTTGGAGGCACAAAATCCAAACCCTTAGCAGAACTCGCAAAGGGCTTTTGGGAATTCTGCCTCTCAAACCAAATTTCTGTTCATGCAGAATATCTTCCAGGAACTCTCAACTCCATAGTGGATTGACATTCTCACCATCTTCAAGATTCAAGCGACTGGAAACTTCAACCCTCGATTTTTCAATCAGTTCAGAACAAATGGGGCCCTCTGATAATCGACTTGTTCGCATCTCGCCTCAATTCTCAACTTCCTCAATTCTACAGCTGGCGACCGGATCCGTTGACCATAGCATCAGATGCATTTCTACAGGATTGGTCAAAGTCCCTGAATTTCCCCTTTCCTCATGATCAACAGGGTATTAGCATAAGCAAGACGAATGCAGGCCACTCTAGTACTCATAGCTCCATTTTGGCAATCCCAGATTTGGTTCCTAACTCTCTTGGAACTTTCAATAGATTTCCCTTTCCTCCTTCCTTCTTTTCTGGATCTTCTGTTGGATCCTTTACATCGTCCTCACAACCTCATTTGGGCAATCTTCTCTCTCTTTTGGCAAGGATGATTTCGGGAATCATTTCCCTTTCATTTAGTCAGAAGCTTCAGAATATATCAGTCAATCCTGGGCCCCAGGGACCCGAAAAGCTTACAAATCAGCTTGGTCTTTATGGCACAGCTGGTGTCTGGGAAAACACGTTGATTCCCTTTCAGCAGATTTGACCTTCATCGTGAATTTCCTTGCGGCAGAGGCTAATTAAAGGCAAGGCATTTCGTACTATCAATCTGTATAGATCAGCTATATCTTCCAATCATGTTTTTGTAAACGGAAAACCAGTGGGAGAACATCCTCTTGTTTGTTGACCTTTAAAGGGAGTAAATTTTTTGAATCCTCCGTTACCTAAATACAGAAAATTATGGGACGTCAATGTGGTTTCAAATTTCCTCTTGTCATGGCCTGATAATACTTTGCTTACGTTGAAGATGTTATCCGCCAAACTAACTATGTTGTTGTCTCTCATTTCCATGAAGCGTCTTTCTGATGTTAAAGCTTTATATATTTCATCTCAACAGTTTACTCCTTCTGGAGTGTTTTTCACAGTGATAGGTCGAACAAAAACAAATTTAAAGTCAGATTTTTTTATCCATATTTTCCAGATCATCCCAAGTTATGTGTTGGACAATGTTTAAAAGTTTACGAACAAAAGACTGCAGGTTTAAGAACATCCTCAGTTTCCCAACCCCTTATCTCTTTCAGAAAACCCTACAACCCTGTTTCTTCAGGCACGCTAGCCTGTTGGGTTAGATGGATTATGTCATTGGCAGGGATTGATACCTCCATGTTTGGAGCGCACTCTTCCAGAGGAGCTATGGCATCCGAAGCCTTTTGGTCGGGTTCCAGTTTAGAGGACATTCTTAGATCTGCAGATTGGTCTAATGATAATGTATTTAGAGTTCTTTATTGCAAACCTGTTGATACTGTTTCTATGAGTGTAATTAATTCGCTTTGAACAAGCATAATAGGAGCCTCCAGTCTTGCCATAAATGTAGATTTTCCTAGTTTTAATGACGGAAAGTCTTAATTTTATTAAAGACACGGAGACGAGTATTATCCCACCACTTGTTTTAACTACTTTTTATTGTTCCCATCCCTTCAGTGTCATCATCCTCGGCTCAACCTTTCTCGTAAATCAGCACCTATCGGTTTGGATACAGGAATGTTGCCTCCTCATTTGCCTTCAGCAGCAGTTGGATTAGCGGCTCATCCGTCTGTTCCGGTTCGTCTTCCGTTTCCTGGACTTATGAATTTTTGTTCGGATTTATTATCCTTTATTATGGCTGTCCTTATTTTGTTCTCTATTTTTCCTTTGTTTGGTTCCAGCTGACTTTGTGTGCAAGAAAAGAGGGGTTTTCGCAGTCAAGTGACGTAATAATGTTATACACATGCCCTAATTGGTTGCCATGTTTGAACTACCTTTTGTTTCCCATTGGCTCTTTTTCTTCACCTTTTGGGATTTGTAGTCCTTTATTTTTCCTTGCTGCTATTTAATAAAGCAAGAAAAGAAACGCATAATACTTGCCTCAGTGTCTTTAATAAAATCAAGACTTTCTGTCATTAAAACTAGGAAAATCTACATTTTCTTATGTACTGTCTAAATGTGCTCGTAGCTAAAAGTCTTTCTCATGAGAACCGATTGCTAGAAGATGTTATTCTTGCTAAATGTAACGATATGAGTGTAATGTGTGTAAGACTGAATTTCTCAGGAGAAGAACAATAGAGACACTGACTGTAGTATAAGCTGCAACAATATTGTTACCTGATGAGTTGGATGATGAGGACACTACAAGATAAGCCAATCAGCGACATGTGAATGGAGTAGTAGTAGAAATTACAGATTTTAAGTTTTAGTTTATTGGACAAAGTGTGAACATGCGATCCCTTGACCAATAGGGACTTCGGAAGTAGTTTCAGGAAATTTAACTCAACAGGACTGCACTGAGAAGAAATCATCATTTTTGCCATCGCGCTTTTGCCTTTTACCACCGTCATAATTTCTTGTGCGTCTTGACAAGAGATGTACTTAACTTTAATGCTTAAAGACTTTGCTTTTCTGAACTTTGATGCTGAATCCTGATGCCTTGCTGACTGAATTTATGTCCTGATGACGAAGATTATATTAGCTTGCTGATCCAATTGAGGAGAGGTATTCTTTTACCCATGTGTTTTGTTTTGTCTATTTTCTTTTTCTTTCTAGGTACCAACCACACTGTTTTGATGGAGCCATAGGTAGATGTTTTTCCAAATTTGTGTCTAGTAAATTGTTTTGCATGAAGTCGAACATGCTGATGCTAATCCGATCTTAGATAAGGATCCTCACTAATGAGAATTTGCTACAGGGCGTAGTGTTTGATGCCTTTTCTTTGCTGAATCGAAATGTATGTGATATCATTTGCGCACTTATTCTTGTTATTGGTTTGCACTGTAACATTAGAATGTGTAGTAGTTCAAGCTTTGATTAGATTGCGTTTCTTTTGCCTCTTTGGACAGCCAGTGATATTTCTGTATGTGTATCATTTGATTTTGAGATTATTTTACGTGAAGTTAGCATTGTTAAGATAGGGAAATAAACATTCAAACTTTTACTAAAAGGTATGGTTATTCATGACCTTTCAGTCATGGTATGTGACAATTACTGACTCCATCCATTACTAATGCAATTGATTATCTTTGATTTTTGATGATATTGATTGATTATTGATCTGCCTGTACTGGATCTATGGTGGGAACATCTTAATTGCGAGTCAAAAGTTTCATCGACCTATTTGCGTCCCCTTGTAAGTTTAATTATCAAGGTCAGACGCGCTAACACTCCTATCTTTGTGTGTTTGTTTATTTTGTAAGTAAATGTATGTTTTGTCCTAGATTAATTCTTTTTCACTTTATGCTTACATTCTGAAATACACCATATACAATACATTGAGTATCATTGCACAGTCTGAAATAGAGTGAAATACTGTTTTCAAACAAAAAGCACAAACTGGACAAAAATGTATTTGAGTCTTATTATTGCATGCTCATAAATGTACATTCCTCACCTACGGCACCTTCTCTAGGTAGATCTTATAATAATATGCTTCATTGTCCTTAAAACATCAAGTAATACAGTAGGATGCTTGGGTCCCAGTAAGGAAAAATTGTGGACCTATTACTTGTTCAGACCTCATACCCTGCACACCTAACACCACAGTTTATTAAACGTATTACAAATATTACTATTAGCTTTGTCTCTATTTGTAAAACATGTACAAAAGCATGGACTGCGGTGCAACGTTCTAAAAAAACATTAACAAAACCAATAGATTCAGAGAGGCGAAACCTATTGGTTTTAAAAATGCTTGTGTACAAGTACTGTGCATACACTTTAGATTTTGCGTTCACCAAAGGTGGTAACCCTGCTACTCGTCTATCCGAAGCCTCCCACCTTCTGCCAGAACTTAGCCATGGTATGGGGAGGCATATGTGGATTCTGCATTGCACCAGGTGTGAGCGCAGCTTATGCAGATCGTTGGTTGTCCTTCTTCCTCCTATTTATTTATTTATGTTTTATTTTTGTAGTTTTATATAGTGTAAAGCAGGTCTCAAGGGTTTCAAAGTATTTTACAATATCAGAGAAAAATACAAATGTAGGCCCTCATTATGAACACCGCAGTGAAAACTGCCGTGTTCATGCTGGTGGTCTTCTCAGTGACTGCCAGAGCCCCTGGAACCCTGCCAGCCGTATAATGTAATTCCTCTGGGCCGGCGGGGGGAAACATTGTTTCTGCCCGCAAGCCCAGAGGAATGCCTGGCCGGGACATTGACGGCAGCTCCACGCAGAGCCACCGCCAATGCCTCTGTGAGGCGGGTGCAGCTGCACCTGTCGCGCAGATCACTGCCCGTAAATCAGGCAGTGACCTGCGCGATGGAGCACTGCACAGGAGCCCCTGCACTGCCCATGCCAACTGCATGGGCACTGCAAGGGCCCCCACGGGTGCCCCAGTGCACCCCTTCCGCCAGCCTTTCCCTGGCGGGTTTCTCTGCCAGGGAAAGGCTGGAGGCTAAGGGATCATTATCCTAGGGGCAGCACCGCTGCCCTGTCGGCTAATGATGCCGTCCACCGCCAGGCAGCCTCGTTCTTAAACAAGAAAACTTAAATAAGGTTTACATCCATGCAGTGGGATAATATAGGCTTGAACAAATCTCCCTGTAAGAACTAAGGAAGAAGTTGTGCACAGTGGTAAATCCGGTGGAGTGGTTTTTGACCTCAGGGGGCACATTCCCTCTGGAATTGATAGTAATTTGCAGTAAGTGGCACTCCATTTAAACAATAGTGGTAAAACTACCACCGTTTGGGACTGAGAACATCAATCTCTAGGCGCATGGGCCCAGATTTAAGAGGGCCTAGTGCCCCCTTGTGCTACATTAGCATCATTTTTTTACACTAATGTGGGTCAACAAGGCCAACTTTGCCATGCCAGATTTACAAAGTGGTAACTGCTTGCACCAAATTATGCTTCCGCCAGGCATAATGTATGCTAGGGGGCGGTCCCGCATTTGGGGGACATCAAAAATGGTGCAATGGAATCTATGAGATTCCACTATGCCATTTTTGCCGGCTATTTTTAACGACTGCACAGAGCAGGCATTTAAAGGGGACACACCATTGCTTTCAATGTCCCCCTACATACTTTGCAGGATTAGCACCAACATTTTTGGTGCTAATCCTTCAAGGTACAATAGCGTCACAAATGTTGACCCATTGTCCCTAACCTGTGCAATGGTGCGCCTTATGTTTAATACGGCGCACACATGGTGGCGTTAGGTGGGTGCTAATTGGCGCAAGAAAAGTGGCATTGAATTATATTCAGCGCCACTTTTCTTAAATGTGGGCCATGGTTTGCTACTTTCCAAAAATGTAGGAGGCTCGTATCTGCCTCAATAAATACAGCAGGGTACATTTGTGTATGTGATGGGCAGTACGAAAGGATATAAGGCCTGATGCATCTCCCTGCAGAAGGAAAATGGTGGGTGTTCAAACTGGGCACTAACTTTTCTGACTCGTCCAACATTTTGCGGTGTTGGTAATGTACTTACCAGTCACACTGTAAAATGTGAATTTTCAGATGGTCACAAAACTTCCTGCCTAATGAATATTAATCAGGCAAGATCCAATGTGCGCCCTCTTTGAATGGCTTTAAAAAGGGGAATGGACACCTTCAAAAGGTAGCAGACTTCTGTTCCTGAGTTTTATTTCTGACAGAATTTGTCCTAAAAAAGCAGGATGTGGACCCTCAAGGGACATGTGTACATGTGTTACTTTAAAAAAGGGTTTCTTGTCAGAAATGTCAATGGGAGAGCATGTAGGGGCCTGATACCCATTGTCTTCCCCACTGAGTCTGTGACAATTCACAATGGGAATCAGTTATCACCACAAGTCAGGTTCTGGTATCTGACCTATGGTGCCATTGTTTGTGAACTCAATTAAGTTTGCAAAGCATTGGTTCATACCACTGTGACACCCTGTTGGAGGCTGGCCATCTATGTAGTGTGCAAAGCTAGGCACACTGTGCAGGGGGTCTAAGCAACCACACGTTGGTTTACAGAGGTAAAAACTAGACCACCTAATGCTCTAATTTTTATGGTAGCTCAGTCGAGCAGTTAGGCTAATCTTGGAGAAGTGCAAAGCATTTGTTGTACACACAGTATCAATAAATGAGACCACACACTCAAAACAATAACTTGAGACCAATTTACAAAACAACTTCAGATTTTTAAACACATTTTAAGACGAAGATATTTAAAATCGGGTAAGTACTTTTTAAGTTATGAATTTTTTAAGTTTTAATAAAAATATTCATTTTGTGCGTAATTGTGCACCGTAGAAATCAGTGGAGAAAATATTTGAAAATGTACATAAAATCAGGCAATGCATTTACCAAGGTCTTCTTTTCCAAGTTTGTCGAAGTCATTGGTGGACACTATGGACAAGGTGGAGAAGTTTGGGCGCCTCCTGGTTTCGGCGGGAGCAGCTGCAGAAAGACTTTGGAGCTGGTGCCAGGCCATTGTGGGGACCACTTGGAAAATCGCTGCACAGCTGGGCTTAATGGTAAGTCTGGTAGGTCCTCTTGGACTGTCGAGGCCGCAAGGGGAGACCCTTAGGGCACAGCTGGTTCTTTGGTGCAGGGCACATGGCTGCCGGGTGCAGAGTGAAATGGTGAGTCAGGAGCTTTAAGCAAAGGTGTCCTTGGAAGAAGGAGGTAGATCTCTTTAAGGGTTGCTTGCAGGTCAGCAAGGGCATTCAGGTGATAGGTCCTGAAGCCCCTTGACTGGGGCTTCATCCTGGTCCTTTTTCAGTCTTGAATGGAGTATCCATCTGAGTGTCCGATGTGAGGTCACCAGTAGCTTGGGCTATTGCAGTCCGACCACTTTAGGGGGCAGTGCCACCAAACTTGGCACACTGGTAGGGTTTGTCCTCTTGGTCCAATGGGTGAAGTTTGGGCTGGCCTTAGCATCTGGTTCCTTGATCAGCAGCCAGTCAGTGAAGAGGCCTACAATGGGTCTTTGGTTCCTTGATGTTGTGGAGTGATGCCTTCCCACTGAAAATAGATCTTTGGCAATTTGGGAAGAGTGGAGGTCCTCTGGGGTTTTGTAGAATCTGTCCAACATCGAAGCAACCCCTCAGTGGCGATTGTCGAGTCATGGGTGCAGCAGGCAGGGTTTGGTGCCTTTTCTTGGTGCAGCAGGACTTCAGTTCTCGAGTCTTGGGTCATCTTTGTTGCTGGTCTTCTTTTGTCCTTTGAATCTGATTTCTTGGTCAAGGTGTAGGAGGCTGGCCTGGTTTGTAGTGGATATCCAAGGTACTTACACCTTATACCAGGTCCAGT
This sequence comes from Pleurodeles waltl, assembly GCF_031143425.1. Lineage (NCBI taxonomy): Eukaryota > Metazoa > Chordata > Amphibia > Caudata > Salamandridae > Pleurodeles > Pleurodeles waltl. The sequence continues at coordinate 81,530,787 of NC_090437.1, read as the reverse complement.
TATCCCTTATTAGTGAAATGTAGGCAGTGTCTAGAAGCCAGGCTATATAGAGGTAGCTGTAGGCAGAGCAGCCAAGGTTGAACTAGGAGACATGCAGAGCTCTTGCAATACCACTGTAGTCACACAATACTTACACACAAGAAAGACAATACTCAGTGTTACCAAAAATATAGGAACTTTATTTTAGTGACACAAGTCCAAAAATATCTTAGAGGCTATACTCCCTTAGGACGTAAGTATTATGCACAACATATACACTAGTAACCAAAATCAAGTAAGTAAACAGTCATAAAATAGTGCAAATAGTGAAAATCACCATAGGTTACAAAGGACCTAGGAGGAACACAAACCATATACTAAAATAGTGGAATGTGAATGCCTGTTTCCCACCTAGGCAAGAGTAGCGTGTAGAGTGATGCTGGGAGTGTAAGAAGGCACCAAAAGTAAGTAAAGTACCCAACCCCAGAGCCCAGGAAGCAGGAGTAAAGGACAGCAAGTTTCTTCAGAACACACTAGAAGTTGTGATAAAGAATTATGCAGACTGCAAGGCACCAGCGATGGATTCCTGGATCTGAAGACCTGCGGAGATAGGAGATCAAGTCCAAGAACAGCTGAAGAGTCCAGTAGTAACAGGAGCCCCTGCTAACCCGGATGAAGGTGCAAAGGTGGCTTCGCCGGTTAGAAGAAAAAGTCAGAGATGCACCAAAGAAGACAGCTGCAGGTTCCTGCTTGGTGAAAGAGATGTCCCACGTAGAGTAGAAGGATGCAGGATGGTTTTCGTCATTGGATTCCATCAACAAGCCTTGGCTCATGCAAAAGATGCATTTGGTGGAAAAAGATGCTACCTGGACCCAGGAGGGACCTGGGGGTCTCATCTTGGACTGAGGAGACAGAGGGGGCTCTCAGCACTTCAGAGAGCCCTCAGAAGACCAGGCAGCGCCCACAGGAGTCCAAGGATATGAGGACCAAGGAGTTGCAAATCGTGGTCATCACAGCACTACACAAAGGGATCCCACGCTGCTGGAGTACAACTCAGGGAGCTGAGCGCCACAGGATAGAGTGCTGGGGACCTGGGCTACGCTGTGCATGAAGGATTCCTTGGAGAAGCACACAGAAGCACTAGGAGCTGCAAAACACACATGCACAGGGCTACTGTCTGGCTTGGGGAGGCAAGTTCTTACCTCCACCAAATTTGGACAGCTGGACCTTTGGACAGTCTGGTCACTTCGGTCCACCACCTGTGTTCCAGGATCCATACTTGTTGTTGAAGGAGGGGGCCCAGAGTACCTGTCATCGCTGCAGAGAGGTGCCTGCTGAAGCAGGGAAGTGACGCCGTCACTCCACAAGCGATTCCTTCGGTCCTTCTAGTGCAGGATGAAGACAGGGAGGCCTCGGAGCATGCATGATCTGGAAACTGTTCCAGTTGCTTGCAGGAGCTGATGTTACAGAGTTGCAGTAGCCTTCTTGGATACTTTGTTGCAGTTGTAGAGTTTCTGAAGCAGTTCTGCGGTTGATCTGATGGTAGAAGGTGAAGCAGAGGTTGCAGAGGAGTCCTGCTGGAGTCTTTCAAAACCGAATCTGAGGAAACACCCACAGGAGAGACCCTAAAAAGCCCGCAGAGGGGGATTGGTCACCTAACCAGGTATGGACCTATCAGGAGGGGTCTCTGACGTCATCTGCTAGCACTGGCCACTCAGATGCTCCCAGAGCTCCCTGACCATCCTGAAAACAAGATGGCAGAACCCAGGGACACTCTGGAGGAGCTCTGGGCACCACCCCTGGGGTGGTGATGGACAGGGGAGTGGTCCCTCCCCTTTCCTGTGTCCAGTTTCGTGCCAGAGTAGGAACTGGGGGTCCCTGAACTGGTGTAGACTGGATTATGCATCTGAGCCCTTCAAAGCACTTCCAGAGGCTCTGGAAGGAAAACCCTCCCATGCCTGTAACATTATTTCCAAAAGGAGAGGGTGTAACATCCCTCTCCTAAAGGAAATGCATTGTTCTGCCTTCCTGGGATTGAGCTGCTCAAGCCCCGGGAGGGAAGACGCCTGCCTGTGAGGTGGCAGCAGCTGGGGCTGCAGTGAAAACCTCAGAAGGCTGGTATGGCATTACTGGAGGGCCACGGTGGAGCCCCCAGGGTGCGTGGAACTGGCCCCCAACACCAGAATCAGACTGGGGGTACAATTTCTCAATCCTAGATACCTCACATGGCCATATTCGGAGTTACCATTGTGAAGCTACATATATGTATTGACCTATGTGTAGTGCACACTTATAATGGTGTCCCTGCACTCACGAAGTCAGGAGGGAAATTGGTCCTGGACAATGTGGTGGCACCTCTGCTAGTGCAGGGGTGCACTCACACACAGTAACTTTGCACCTAGCCTTCAGGAACTGAAGGTTAGACATATAGGTGACTTATAAGTTACCTGGTGCAGTGAAAATGGCTCCGAAATACTGCTTGCACTATTTCACTCAGGTTGCAATGTCAGTCCTGAAGAAGTGTTTGTATGAGTTCCTTATGGGTGGCAAAAGAAATGCTGCAGCCCATAAGGATCTCCTGGAACCCCAATGCCCTGGGTACCTAGGTACCATATACTAGGAACTTATAAGGGGGGTCCAGTATGCCAATTTGGAGTGGAGTACTGGGTTACCAGTATGTAAGTACAAATTTGGAATCAGAGAGAGCATAGCACTGGAGTTCTGGTTAGCAGGACTCGAGTAACACAGTCAAGCATACTGACAAAACAGTAACACATACTGACATGTAGGCCACAAACTATGAGCACTTGGGGTCCTGGCTAGCAGGATCCCAGTGAGACAGTTTAAACACACTGACAAATACTGACATACAGGCCACAAATGGGGGTAACCATGCTAGAAAGAGGCTACTTTCTCACACTAGGGATGCCCACTAAATACTGTATTATGTGGGTGTTTTAGGGAGTACCTAGTAGTGACCAATGGGTCATTTAACTTAGGGTGGCTACACCCAATAAGTGACCACTTCCTGTGAACAGAGATCACTTCCGTACACCTGACTGGCTATTCTCCTTCCATGCAAGATGGAGGAAAAGGAATTGGATGGGTCGCCTTACATGCAACACCTTGGGGGTGGTGCAATTCAGGACTGACCACTCCTCCTGTCCTTTGTCTGGTTTCCCTCTGTTGCTCCTGCCAAAAGTGGGGGTTTGCCACAGAGGCAGCCATGCACTGCTAGCATCAGGCCTGGGGTTGAGTTTCAGGGGTGGTCAGCCTTTTGACATTCGCTAGCAGGGTAGTGCACACTACTGAGGGAGGATGTGTTAGCACCTCCACCCAGGAAGGGCTTTGTTCTGAGTCCCAGAGAGCTGGATCTCTCACACCTGGGGCTCAGAAACTTGTCTGTGGTGGCAGGCTGGTTGTGACCAGCCAACAACCATGCCAGGGTAATTAGCTTTGCAGGGGACACTTCTAAGGTTACCCCTGGGTACATTTTGTAAGAAATCCAATATTGGTACCAGTTTGGATTTATCATTCTGAGTTGTTTGATACCAGCAAACCAGGGTTCAGAGTAGCCATCATGTAGCTGTGAAACTCGTACTGGCCAGTGTCCAGCACATGTATTAAAATGGCTGCCCTGTTCACTTACTATGTCCCAGGTTTGACAAGGACACAGTATAGGAATATTGTTCTTGCATCTATGCCCACTCATATCATATAGTGCACCTTGCCTTAGGGCTGGAATGCCAGCGAGAGTGGTGACTTACCTATAGGGAATGCAGTGTGTAGTGGGAGGGCACACAGGTTGTGTGCCATATCAAGTTTGTCTTTTGGGATTGCATCAGAACACTCAGCCTGAAATACCAGTGCTGGGTGGTTCCGGATGCATGGCCTTTGAGGGTGGCATAATCTGTGCTGCTTAGTGCCCCATGCCCTGGGTACCTAAGTACCATTTACTAGGGACAGATAGCAGCTAAAGGTGTTGACAATTGTGCCAATGTATCACAACAGTTTTAGGGAAAGAGATCTGGCCCAGGGAACCTGGTTAGCAGGGGCCCTGGGCACTAACAACTTTGAGACTACATCAAATACCAAAAAGGGGAGCTAACCATGACAAAAAAGGCCTTTTCTCACATACCCAAGCAGGAAACAAAGAGACTCTCTACAGCTCACTTCTATTTTCAAGTGGTAAATTGTTACAAAACCACTTTTGGTAGTTAGAAATACTTTTCTGACTCATCCGGTGCTTAGCTGTAGTTGCAGGTGGAGCCCACCGGCACCCATTTTTCCTCAACAGATTTTGGTTATTTTTCCTCATCCATTTCGGTCCACGTCAAGACTGAGGAAAAACACACAAAAAAGGGGCAAGAAGGAGGAAGGGAAAGATGAAAAAATGAGACAACAGGAGTAAGGAACGAATGGAGGAAGAAGGAAGAACTGCACCAAAGGAGGAAGGATGGATGATGAATGGGGGTGTAAGGAAGCAAGAACGGAAAGAAGAAAGGAGGTATGGCTGGAAGTTAAAAAGGAAAGAAAAAAGATGGGGCGTAGGAAAGAAAGGAGGACGGGGGAATGGATATGAATATGAAAGGCACCTTCGGTCAAGGAGGTACAGAGGGAATTATGACAGCGTAACATTCCAAAGAAATTGAAAAACAAAAGATTACAATACGGTTCTGTGTCCCTCATACACGATTTATGTTTGTAAAGCACATGTTCACCTGAAGGGGCCAGGACACTGAATTAAAAATGTTGTTATCCAACTCAATGGCACTAATTTTATCGACCTCAGAAACGTGAGAGACTGTGTGGCCACACCAAGATTTAAATTTATGGCCCCCAGAACAAACACAGATTCCTGGAGTGGATATATTGGCCAGCTGATCTACCAGACTCAGCAAAGTATTGCTTGAACTAGAAGGTAAACAAAGTGAAATTGAAGTATTTAAATTACTCTTCATAACTAAATCTGTGGAATATGGCTGTAATCTTTAGGCAAGTGCATGGAGGATTGAGCATTGTATGAAATCTGGAGGAGGCAATTTATAACGAGGGAGATGTCAGACACAAACACAGATGCTTCTCACGAGACAAACAAAATAGGTGAGGAGCTAAAAAACAGACTGTATTGAGACCTCTTTTATTCGGGAAGTGCAGCTTAAACATATAAAGACAGCCAACTATGTAGTGACAACCCCGCTATGGCAGCTAACAATTGGAGAACATTACAATGCTGCAAAAGGGGCCTGAAGGAGTGAGATAAAGCAGCAATGAGTGCCTGGGGGTCAATTAAGGAGCCATGAGAGGGTATCAAGATTACGCAGCCTTGGTATTCTGCATTCCAACCTTCAATAGCGCATGCAGCGGCCAGTGAGCAAAACGTTGGGCCAAAGTACTGGGCTGATCATAGTCACTTTGTAAATAGTAAAACGCTATTTAGAGGTTGTGAAGCCTGTGGTTCTGCGAGTCACGTTGTTTGCGATTAAAAAGTGTTTTGTATGAGGTTCATGGTTACAGGAATTCAGGCATTCAGGCATTGTGTAACTCCCTAATGAATGCTTGACAGAAAGATTACTTCTCTTTATGACGTGGAAACTAAAGACACAAATAATATTCCTGTGTAATATTAATGATAAACAGGTCAAAGTTTGTTTGGCTCATCACAAAGTGTTGATTCACTGTCAACCTCGCTCCTCCCCCAACGTGAGAGTGGAAGCAGAGTCCCTCACGTGATTTCGGCTGAACTTTTAAAGTCAGAAATCGAGGAATAAAAGCTTCTCAGGCTACGTGAGAGGGTGACATAGAACAGCAGAGACTTTGGAGTCAGATTTGTTTTCATTTGTTCACTCTTGCCTAGGACCACTAACCCTGCACTGAATTTGTTCGACCTAAGAGTACATTGTAAATCTATTGTTACACTGCTGTCGTAACCCTGCGGCTCTTGATGGACGTAAATGCAGCTCTTTTGAATGGAGACTTTAATCTTCTACGGGCCTGTGTGGAGTCGGGTGCCGATGTGAACAGAAGAGACGAGAAAGGCCGCACCCCTTTAATAAACTGCTGTCTTCACGATGGGCAGGACTGGGCTTCGGGGGCAGCCAGACTCCTCCTCACCTATGGGGCCAAAGTTGGCTACTGCGACAAAAGTGGCCGCAATGCTTTAACCTACGCTGCGCTGTACATGAGAGAGCACCTTGTGGAGCACTTCTTGGAAGCGCTTGATTATGACCTGAACCACGCAGACAAGGCTGGCTGTACAGCGCTCTGGTATGCGGCCACTTCGGGGTGCACGTCCATTGTGAGGAAGCTACTGGTGTCTCTGAGGAAGTACGGCCTGGATGCGGAGAAGGCCAATAAAGAAGGGCTTGCACCATTGCAGCAAGCCTGCCGCCTCAACCACTCGGCATGTGCTGAGCTGCTGCGAAATTCGCGGAATGTATCTGAACTGATGAAGGGTGAAGCTTCCACCAGGACACAGAAGCAGAGAGGAGCGCGGAGAGATGCGGATTCACTGCAAGCACCGGCATCCCTGAACACATTACCTTTTAAAACGTTGCCAGCACAGTTGTGGGAGAAAGGAAGTCGGGCCCGGAAGAGCCAGAAGCTTGGTACCAGCCAGAAAATAAATAGCCGTTGCCAAGCCAAGCTTAATATTACTGGTGAAGAAAAACGTGGTGGCATCGAAACGAAATACACCCCCAACAAAATAAATGAGTATCCAAAATCCAATCCAAGAAAATTGGCAAGTGTGGAAAAACTACCAGTCTCTGACACCAGCGACTGGAGACATGACTTTCAAAACCTTTTTGAAGTCCTTCAAAGTCAAATCAGCCCATGCTATCGGCCAAAGGCAAGATGCCTACCATGGCAGAAAGATACTGGCCAAGGCATATCTTCCACTATGGAGATGAAAGCTGTGTCCATGGAGTCATTGATGTCAGGGAGAATGGGGAGGAGTCGGAGGCTTTCATTCGATGCATGCAAAGATGCCTTACAGAAGCAGAACATTCCTAAGGAGAGTTTGAGAAGACGGTGCAGCATGGGCGTCATTCCTCTGATCAGACTGCAAGGATACAAAAAATCCTGTATAAACGAAGATGAAATGCAATAGACAAGAGTAACAAATACTTCATTCTAGTCTCCTGACAAAATAAAACCTCTACCACAACCTTGTACAAGATAATATATGAATGTGACTGATGTACGCTAGGAAAGAAGAAAAAGAAGTGAATGAGCCAAGAAGGTGATGAATTTGACATTACTCTGTAAGCATAAGTCACTAGAACAGTGCTCCTCTATTGTCTAGACAAAGGAAATATGTAGGTGAGGAAGGGCTATGAGACTAACATATTCCCCAAAAATCATCATTATGGAGCACACAATGCCTGAGCTGTAGAATGGTTGACTCATATTCCTCATTCTCCTCTCCCTCGTCTACCTAAGGGTATGTCTGCAACTGGGCAGGAATAACATTAGACAGTCTTGATGTCCCCATGAGGAATCTGCCACTTCACTCGGAGATGAAATAGCCCAATTCAAATTAACAGCCACCATTTTGAGCTATGAGTTCTAGAGTCCACCATGCCATGCTGCTTCCTGACCGCAGTTACATTCAGGTCTGCACAGGCAGAGGCACTGCAGAGTAGCGTGAGAAACACAATAAGGCCATCATCACTTGGTTGATAGGAAGCTTCTCTCCTCTGTGATTACCCTGATCAATAAAAAAAAAAATGTAAGTACATTCTTTGCACTTACCTATGAACTACATTGTTTAGTGACTCCTACCTCTCCTTTCACTTTCACTTCCCTTCTGTTCAACCTACCTCTTAACTGCACTTTAATTAAGTAGTTCGCCACTTGTACCCTCTCTGCATCTTTTGTTATCAATCTGTGTGATACACCTTGAGTGATCAGTACTCCTTTCACCTATACTTTGTACCTACATGCCAACGCAGAATGCTTACTCTTCCTCTACATTGATCATCCCTGCTTGCATTTCCCTGCCCGAGGTGAGAACACTCATCAGACACACATGCATTTTCCCACCTCTTTCTCATCCAGCTCAGCCTTCCCACTATCTCTCAATACACACACCACTTCTGTAGTCCTAACATACCATCCAAAATTAATGTCTTATTTCCCTTCTATAAACATCAAACAGTACATAAGTCTCTATAACAAAATCTCATCTCCACACACTAGCTGACACTACCTCTGGAACACTCGAGCAGTGTGGGAGATACCTCATATTTCTATTGTCCACTTTGATTCCTAACCACCCACCTCACCTCAGTTTAGAGCAGTCACAGAGGCCCAAATACATCAAAAGACTTGGCCACATCTGCTGTTCTCCAGAGACCATGAGTCTTTCTTTCACAACCCACACACCCTGTTATGCAAGGTGAATTAGGTGCTATCTTGACCCTGTAACACTCCTAATGATGTCACCGAACCTAGAAAACTGCAACTTTGGTCTCAAACCTTACCAGACCAACTCTTCTTCAACCAGCACCCTCGCAGTCAATGCACACTCTTCAGTGTCATTCCCAATTCCTCATTGCCTCATTTACATTTATCCCAATTCGTTTTGGAATTGCCTGAATCCACATAAGGTCCTATTTGCGTCCTCTCTCCATCATCTCGCCTATCCTATCCATCATTCCAAGCTGAAACCAGACCCAATCTGTCTTTCCTAGGTACTCCATGACCTGTAACCTTTGCTAGATCCCACTTCCTTTCCGAAACCATTCATCCCATCCTCAGTACACTTGTGTAGGTTCTCAATGGAGATTACACATACAAATGGAGAAATACAAAAATGTCAAAATATTCTACCACCTATAAGCAGTCCCTCTCAGCCAATCGTTGTAATGGCAGTTGTTATTCTGACATACATCCCATCAGAAGTCACAGATTATAAGGAAATAAGAAACTTCTGTTTATATAGGGATTACAGAATCCGAAGTATTATAATAATTAAAAAGCAATATACATAGGCGTAATAATAATGATACCCACTTTATACATAGAGCAATATCAACAATACACTGTCCTAACTGTCGTTAGGAAGTATTGGTCCAAAGTGATGGTGTTATTGAGAAAAACAATAATAGATCATATGAAATTCTAGGAGAGTCTCAAATTAGGAAATTGGAGTATGGGAAGTTTACCTGAGTAACACTGGAGGTACCCAAAGATCTGTGTTCCTAAGTAATTTTGAAACATTCAAGTGATCGGTGTATACTATGAGCTCCGACAGAATGGCTATCCACAAGGACAGAACTAGCAACTAGGTGGACCAACTTATCATTGCTCATAGTCTCCACCACTGTCTTTTAAGCCTGGCATCTCTTGCAGAAAATATATACCAAAGTATGTATTGCTCAAGGGAATGTGAAAATGTATTCTGTTTGTGGTAGGCAGGTTGTAATAGCATGTTAGCATGACAATGGTCATGACATGAATTGGGAATTCTGCCTCCAACTGTTTGTAGACAGTGAATGTTGATTTCACCCACGGCTGATTTTAGTGCATGGCAATTCTAGGCAGCTGTGTTGGGCTCCCCCAGCAAAGTTAGATTGCCCCTAGAAGTAGCAAAAAGAGCATGTGTTGCATCAATTCTTTCAAATGGAGAGCAAATAATATGGCAAGAAACCATGGTCCTTTTTGTTTACTTGTAAATTTGGAGTAAATGTTACATTCTGAAACAATTGAAACAGTATTCACACGCCTACATTTTCCGCACAGAGGTCCCCAGTAGGTGGAAATTTCCCCATGGGGACAAAAGTGCATGTGCAACAGTAAACATGTTTTTCTTTATTTCTTCACTGGGAAATATTTTTCTTAAGGAGGAACATCGCCCCCTTAGAGCTAATCAGTGTTGTGTGCTCCCTCCCTCTTCCTCCCACCTTGAAAACGCAGTTATCCATACCCAAACAGGGGTAAATGTATAAGTGTGTCTGGGGAGAGATACTACCCCCAAATTGTTGGCACACACCAAAAAATCAACGAGTTTGCAATTTTTGACTAGCATTTAAAGATCGAACACCATATAATTACATCAACCTCGTCCCTTGTTATAAATTTGCTAACATAACAATTCTAGTGTGGTAAAATGTCAGTGACCACAAATCCTACTTGCTAGGGTAACATTGCACCATTCCTGACTGTGAATTCCTGCAAAGGCTTTTGCCTTTCAAATGTTTTACCTGCCTATAGGTCAAACTTAGGTGTACAAAACATTTAAGAATTGGAGTTATTGAGATGATATGAAAAGTAAATTGAGATGTGCATGGGAAATTCACCAAGCACACATTTTTACGAATGGTGCCCAAAATTGTGTGTTGCTTGTGTTGCTATAGATCAGAGATTTATTTGTTTTCAGGGACTTAGGAACAGGTTTTTTTCCCTATGAATTCTTGTAAATGCTGGTGAGCGGAGCCTTGCTAATTATCTGCTTTGATTGTTCTTTCCTTTTTACCGCCTTTTTTGACACTAAGATTTTACAAGCAATCCTCAATTATTTTATAAGATTTTTAAAATAAATAAAACCAGTGGTACAGTTTTCCAGAACCACATATGAAAGGCTACAAGAATAAGGTAAAGGGAAAAACCTGACATTAACACCGTGCCGGTCGGTGCTTAATTTGTAAAGAAAAAGGTGCCTTTGCCCAAAGCCCTCCTCTTAAACACGCAGCTGCTGCAATTAAATGTGCGAACAGGGAATACTGAGGCAGCGTAATCATGAAGCCACCCGGGCGTCTTCAATCCATTTACAGCCACTCCCTGTCCCTTCAGCTCACACCTGCAGCTTTCTGCTTTCTCCCATTGTGACGCTTTTTCGTTTTTACCTTCCTCTGTCTTTCCCAAACGTGTCTTTAGTTAGCAGCAGTGCTTTAAATGGGCCGGTACTCACAGGTACTGAGTACCAGCACTTTTTATTTTTACCACTTTGAGTACCGGCACTTCTCTGCCTGCAATGAGAGTACCGGTACTCATAAAGGCTCGTTGCTGCTCGTGCTTCTGAGCTCGAGGCTATGAGAGTGGAGCCTGCCTGGACGACACTGTGACAGCCAAACTGCCTTTGTAGCCCAGAGCTGAGCCACTGCTGAACTATTCAGCATAGTCTAATTTGCATAATGTCCAGTTGCCCAGGATCACACACTATGTTTTAGGACAGAGCATGGCCCATTAAGGCCCTGCACTGCCAATCTCGTTCAAACTATCTCGTAAATTAGTGAACACACTGAATCCAGGAAGCCCAATAACAGGCGCAATTAAGAAAGCCACAAGCCACGGAGGTAAGTAGTTTAAAATGGCTTTCATCCCACCCGAGTCTCTTGCGTGAGTGTCTGTGTGTTGGCTTGCTTGTGTGTGCCTGGTTTGTGTAAGAGAAAAGCGACAGAAAGAGGGAGAGAATCGGGACAATCAGGATTTATTTTAAAGAAAATATGTGGAATGCTGTGTGTGTTCATGTCTGCTTGTTTATTTCTGGGTGTACGTGCACTCAAGAATATTTAGGTATTGTGCCAAATGCAAGCATAAAGTACGAAATTAACAAGCTGAAAATTATTACAAAACAAGGAATATCATCATATTTGGCCTACTTTTTGTGTGATGTGTTAACCTATTCTATTAATACATTTCTCATATGGTTTGGTGTGGTCTGCAACTGGTATAGAAGTAATTATTAATCCTGCGATTCTAGTCAGTTTCCAGGGGCACACCGATTATTAACTTGCTGGGGCCAATAGTGCTGCTGTTGATGGCTTGGATGCATTCCTGGTTTAGGGATTCTTCCATTTTGATTTAGTGCCTATTCCCAGCAGATCTTCACGCCACTCACTATTAACAAACGTAAAGATAAAAGGCCTTCCCCATTTCACCTGTTAAAGAAAGGCTGGCCCCCGAAAGGCACTCCTATCACTCCTTATTTGCAGTGTGCATTCACACCCAGTCTGGGCCTCTTGCAGTGGTGCAAAAAGTGGAGTGGGCAGCCCTGCAAAGAACATGGAGGGCCCCCCTCCAGACTAACCCATGCCAGGTGCTGTGCTGGGGGGCCTCCTGGAGCTCAGCCCCAACGTGCACTGCCAGGTGTGCTGGGGCCTTTGTTGCGCCAATGGTCTCTTGAGGTGTTTTGGTCCACCCCTGCTGGGCATTTTCAAATTCAGCAACTAGAGAAGAGAACTAGGGGCACTTTCAGTTAATTTATTTTATAAATCAACTCAGTATTATATCAGTTGCACTGCAACTTCATGCTAATCACTAGTACAATCACTACATCTGGCTAACAGTGAACATATTTTCTGTGTTGTGTTGAGGATACACCTGCCTCTACATCAGGTACAGTCAAATCTACTTCTTAGCGAAACTGGTAAACACTTAATAAGATGCAGGGTCAATTCCCTGTACATAATGTTGGTGCATTAGTAGCACTTATCTCAATACACAGTGCTGGCCCAGTCCAGCTAAATAAAAAGCGGTACGCAAGATCTCTCAACATTGTGGCATTAGCACAAAAATTGGCCCTATTATCACAAAGCACCCACACACAGTATTACAGCACTTGTCCAATATATAGCAATGGCATATGCATACTGTCTTGTCAATGCCCAATATACCACAGTACTGGGATCACATAATACTGGCCTAGAACTCTGTCCATGTCTAATATCACACACAGTGATGTTGAGGGTGCACCGTTCAAGATCTGTTAAATTTGTTCCAAGGATCCTTTGCCATGGTCATTCAACCTAACCTTTCCCTTTAAATGCAATGGACTGTATACATATTTCTGAGGGCCGTGCTGTTAATTAATATGTATGTAGTGTGCCACATATGCAGAGGGAATCTGCACATATGGTGTGTTTAGGACCACTGTCATGGGCAATGCAAGAGCAATAAGAATACTGGATAGATGTATCATCATGTCTCACCCTTAGCCCTGCCTCTAGCCCCGCCCAACAGCCACACCCATAACTCATTTTAATGAGTACCTGCACTTATTTTTTCCCATTTAAAGCACTGGTTAGCAGCAAATGCTTGAGGCAGAAGACTAAGCCCCGGCCCTCAAAAATAAGTGCCGGTGCTCAGCACCGGAAACAACAAGCTCAATGGGGCCTCTGGGGGGGGGAAGAGGAGGAACAAGGAGTTCCCCCCCGGGGTTTTTGGGACAGGTGGCACGACCCGGGATGTGGTTGGACGTCCGGGGTGCCAATTAAGGTGGGTGGGATGGGTATGTAAACGGCCATTTCTTTGGTGCAGGCACCATTTTGGAAAGGTGACCTGGTGGCCAGGGTGCAGTCAGGTGGGCTCTGTGTTTTTCTTTCAACGTGTCTGGGTCGTGTAGGTGGAAAAAAAAAAAAAAAAAGGATTAAGATATATATAGATACTTAAATAAGCGTTCTTAGCTTAGCAGGTGTATTTCCTGGGCGGGATCGCGTTGATATTCGGCAGGATGGAGGTTGAGGCGAAAGTCCTGGAGGCCGTCGCGCTGTTGCGTCAGGCGGGCCGGATGGATTTACTGAAGGATGGAGCCCTGGCGCCGGGCCGCCCGGAGCGCAGGGCCTCCGCGGGAGTTGCGGCTGCGGTTGCCGCATGCTCCCCGCCGCGGGTGGCTGGAGCTTGCAAGGTGAGAGGGGCGTCCCGGGGGCGGGGGCGAGGGGTGGGCAAGGGGAGGTTTTCTGGGCGGGAGCGTGGTCGGGGATACCCGAGGGTTTCCCGGGAGGCGGGACACGGTATACTGCGTCAGAGCTGGAAACCAGCTCGGAAGGGGAAGGCGGGGCCGTGCGCGGCCGACTCCAGCGAGGTTCGTAAGGCCAGGGGTGCTGTGGGGGGCCCTGGGGCATCTGCAACCTCGAAGGGGTTGTCGGTTGCGGGCAGGGGGCGGCGGGGCAAAGGTGTGGCACCTAGTGGGGAGGAGGCAAGGGGCCTGGATTTGGGGATTATACACGGGGAGGGGGAAAAATGGGGGTCTGTAAGGAAAGAGGTAGAGAGGAACCCCAGGGTCCCAATGTCTAAAAAATGGCCGACCATGCTCCAGTAGAGCAGTGATGAGGAGGGAGAGAGTACAGAGGGGGGCAGGTGGTACGAGGGGGAAGGAACCGTAAGGGGCAGATCTTTGGGGACCCCAGGAAGGATTATAGGTATGGCATCCCAGAGTGTGAGGTCCTGGGGGTGGATGATGGTTTGGATGAAGAGGGCCTGGAAGGGGAGGAGGGTCTAGGGGTCGGAAGTCAGTGGGATATTGGTTCTTCCCCCGGCACACCAGACCTTGTTTGGCAGGGGCCTTTGGATTACGAAGATGACGACCCAGGCGAGCAGGACGCGGCTCGAGTGCACTGGGAAGAAGGGAAGGCTGGCCCTGGGGCAGCTAGCCGGATGGCATCAGCAGGATGGAGCAGGTGACGTTATGGGGCTGCGGACGCTTCTTCTGGGCGGTGTGGAGGAGAGGGTATTGCGCCCCCCGTCGCTGCGGCCCAAGAGGAGCAACGTCCGGGCCCGTCCAGAAGGCGGTCAAAAGACAGAGGGGAGTATTCCGGTTGTGTGAGATGCGGTGGCTCGGGTGTGAGTGCTGTGGAGCGGGAGGAGAGGTCAGAAGAGAGTTTGGAAGAGGGCGAGCTGCGTAATAGTGGTAGCGAGTATGAGTGGTGGGAGAGAGGAGGGCGGGGAACGTCTAACCCTGTCCGTCAGTCATTGCAGGTACAGCGGTCGGGTACGCGGCACGGGGAACGTCGCAGAGAGTGCAGGGGAGGAGAGGCGCGGATGGTTCAGGAGCAGCCCCCGCTGCTATCTCCAGGTAAGACTTCTTCATGCTCAATGATATCGGTGGCGTCGGAAGCGAGAGAGGAGTCAGTGCATTTAGTAAAGGGAGTGTATATGCAGGACACGGGGTCTCAACGGAGAGCGATGGGAAGGCGACGAAGGAGGGGAAGGCCGCGACTTCGGAAAAAGGGGGGGAAGGTGCAGCGGTTGTGGGGGCAGAGAAGGGAGCGAAGGAGGAAAAGGAAGGGGAGCCGTCGGTTAAAAAGGTGAAGTTGCCCTATATGGGCACAGCAAAACCTCAGGGGGCGCACTTAATGCCGGCGACAAAGGAAAAGATTTGGAAAGGGGAGTATGTGGACATATTAAAATTGTTACATCGGGAGATCAGGGCCAAGGAGGGCTTCAAAGAAGAAGAATGGGAGCTTTCTAAGCGGCCAAAAGTGCCAGTCACGATAGAGAATTGGACGGCGGCTTTCTTGATATTCGCTAGCGTGTATTGCGAGCGATTCCCGGAGAGGTCTGTATCTTTATTTAAATATATGGATATCATAAGGAAAGCGCAGCTTAATTATGGTGGATATGCGTGGCGCCAATATGATGAGGAATTTCAGGTGTGCATGGCTGCGGACTCGAAGGTGCAATGGGGGGAAATTGATACAGACTTGTGGCAGCACACCATGGGGCCAGCGAAGTTTGGAAAAACAGTGTTTACGGCCAGTGGGTTGCCCATAATATATCGGCCCTTTCGGGAGTGCCCCACCCAAGGGGTGGGGTCCGGGGACTCCAGCCCCAATAGATCTAACAGTGCAGGGACCGGACGGTCGGGAGCGTGCTGGGATTACAATAAAGGAATATGTACCAGAGAGTACTGTAAGTTCCGACACGAATGTACAAAATGCGTGGGTCGACATCCAGTCACAGCGTGTAGTGGCCAGCAGAACGGAGCCAGCGCAGGGGGAGCTGCAAGCGGGAGTCAGGGGGCTACTTATGGAGGAAAGGAGGGCCAGCACCAGCGGCAAGGTGTGGCAGGAAAAGGCTATTACGCCGGTTAAGGTCGACCAGTTACAGGCATGGCTGGAGGGTTATGGCAGGCAGGATGAAGCTGATTTATTGGTTCGTGGTTTTTGGGAAGGGTTCAGGTTGGGATATCAGGGTCCGCGGGAGCGTCGTTGGGCGGAGAATCTTCGATCCGTGCGCGGAAGGGAGGAGCAGGTCCAAGGAAAGCTGATGAAAGAGGTAAGGGAGGGACGCATGGCGGGCCCGTTCTCTTGTTGGCCCTTGGAAAATCTCATTGTGTCACCAATTGGCATAGTTCCCAAAAAAGAGGAAGGACAATTCCGGTTAATTCATCACTTGTCCTGGCCGGAGGGGGCCTCAGTGAATGATTTAATTCCGGAGGAATTCACAAAGGTGTTGTATGCGTCGGTGGACGTAGCGGTCCAGATGGTGGATCAGCTGGGGCCGGGGACTTTGATGGCAAAGACTGACATTAAGTCAGCTTTTCAGCTGCTTCCGGTGCATCCGGATGACTTCGAGTTGTTGGGCATCCAGTTTCGGGGGAGCTGGTACGTGGACAAGGCACTGCCTATGGGGTGCTCCAGCTCGTGTGCGCTGTTTGAGCGATTTAGCACGGCCCTACAGTAGATCTTTGTGAAAATTACGGGTCACCAAGGGGTAACGCACTACTTGGATGACTTCTTTTTTGCGGCGCCAGCGGACAGCCCGCGTTGTGCGGCGGTGCTGAGCTGGTTTATGGACATCATGGGAGACCTGGGTGTGCCCCTGGCTCCTGAAAAGACAGTGGGGCCAGCTACGGCGCTGTCGTTTTTGGCGATTGAACTGGATACGTTGGCAGGTATAGCCAGGTTGCCTGCCGATAAAAAGATGGACATGATCAGACGAATTGATGAAATGTTGCGGAGGCGCAAGGTCATGGTGAGGGATGTGCAGGTGTTGTTGGGACATTTGAATTTTGCGTGTAGGGTGGTGCGAGCGGGTAGGACGTTTTGCAGAAGACTTTCTCTAGCGCTGGCGGGGCACGCGCTTCCCCATCATCATGTGCGGTTGAAGGTGGGAGTGCGGGTGGACTTGCGCATGTGGGCAAAGTTCTTGGAGTCATTTAATGGTATTCCCTTGAAGGTCTGGCGGGAGTGGGAATGGGATGCCCAGTTGTTTTCGGATGCGGCGGGTTCAGC
The DNA here is from genome assembly GCF_031143425.1 of Pleurodeles waltl. Lineage (NCBI taxonomy): Eukaryota > Metazoa > Chordata > Amphibia > Caudata > Salamandridae > Pleurodeles > Pleurodeles waltl. The sequence continues at coordinate 81,513,850 of NC_090437.1, read as the reverse complement.
AGGTTTTGGGCTGTACTGGGAAGGGCGTTGGTGCGCAGAGGAATGGCCATGGGAGTGGAAGCATGGCGGCGTAGCATCGCGTTTTTGGAATTTTTTCCGCTGATTGTAGCAGTGTGCTTGTGGGGCGGGGACATGAGGCATTCGCAGGTGCTATTTCGTGTAGATAATTTGGCGGTTGTGCAGATGGTCAACCGGCAGTCGGCGCGGGAGGCAGGATTGTTGCAGCTGCTACGCATTTTTGTCCTTCAATGCTTGCGGAATTACATACATTTTAGTGCTATGCACGTTCCGGGGGTGAATAATGACATCGCGGATGCTTTGTCTCGTTCGCAGTGGGAGCGTTTCCATGGATTAACCACGGGCGTGGCGTTGAGAAGAATTCACATGCCGGAGGCTCTGTGGAGAGTAGGCGATCCCGGATGCTTCGACTGGTTATGAACTCTTTGGCGCCGTCTACGAGGCGGGCTTATGCGAAAGCATGGGAGGAGTTCCTGGGATCTGGGGCTCGATGGCGGGCATGACAGGAAGAGGTTGTGGAATATGTGATACAGTTCATTATGGATTTGATTGGTAAGGGTCAGTCGAGAGTCACGATTTCGGGTAAGTTGTCGGCACTCAGGTTTATGGGTAAGCTGGTATGGGGCTACCCGCCATCAGCGGGGAAATTGGGAATGAGAATATTTCAGGGTTGGGAAAAATCTTTTGGGAAAAAGGGTCTAGAGCGCCAACCGATATCGCTGGCAATGCTAAAGCGCTTGATAACGATGCTGGGAGATTTCTGCTATGATGATCATAAGGCTATTCTTTTCCGGACATTGATGTCGTGGATGTTTTTCGGTGCATTTCGTGTATCGGAGTTACTGGGCCTGTCGGAGAAATCAGGGATCTTATGGAGGGAGGTTCGGGCGGTGAGAAAAGGTTTGGCGCTGTGGGTTCGGCAATCTAAAACTGATCAAAAAGGCGTTGGGGTCACGGTCGTGCTTCGTCGTTATCCCTACAAGGCAATTTGCCCAGATAATTTGGGTGCCCAACTGCGTTCGAAGTCAGCGGTTTCGGAGGGTCCGGTTCTCTGTCATGCTGACGGTCGTAAGGTGACTGCGGCGCAGCTTCTGGCGGTATTGCGGAAAGGGTTATCGGGTATGGGCTTCGATGCAGAGAGATTTGGGACGCATTCCTTTCGCCTTGGGGTGGCTACAGAGGCAGGAGGCAAGGGTTGGGATAGAGAGGAGATGATGGCGTTGGGTAGATGGAGGTCGGATTGCTTTAGGCGGTATGTGCGGGGTGGTGATTGTTAAGGGAACGTAGGGAGAGGGAGAATGGATATTTTCATATATTTTCTCTTTTTCAGGTGTGGTCCTGGGGCCACAAGCGGCCTACTTGGAGATATGGGTGATTGGGCACTCCTTTGTGAAATGGGCGCAACGACAGGCACGAAGGACTGCTGCAGGGGGCAACCTGGGATTTGATGCAGAACGTTATCGGGTGACGTGGATCGGGAAAGGGGGAATGAAGTGGGAAGAGCTGGTGCCTCAGCTTCAGGCAACGCGAGGGAGGGGGCATTGTCCGGATTTACTTTGTGTTCACTTGGGGGAGAACGATTTAGTAAGATCTACGGGTTTGAATTTGCTGAAGGTCATGAAAAGGGATCTACAGTTAGTGAGCGAGCAGTGGAAAGGCTGTCACATTGTTTTTATGGCGTTTATACCGTGTCGGGTGTAGAGAGGAGCCAGGAAACCGGGGGCCATCGAGAGGGCCAGACGTAAGATTAATAAAGAAATGAAGGGATTTTGCACGGGGTGCGGAATATCATTCCTGGAGCATGCAGACATACGGTTTGAGGACGTGGAGTTCTTTAGGGATGATGGGGTGCACTTATCTTTCGTGGGAATGGAGTTATACCTCTTACAGTTGAGGGAGCAGCTCAAGAGTTTACTACAGGAGCACTAGTGTGGGGGGGCAGAAAAAGTCAGGGCCTTTTTCTGGTGGCGGGGACAGCTGCAGGGCAGCTATTAAAAGCTCGGGGGTAGGACGGGGGAACATTAATTAGACATGACAGGCAGGAGACTGCTCAGTAGCGGACAGGTTCAAAGAAGCGGGTAGGTCGGGAGAAAGTAAAGGAGACGAGAGGAAGGAAAAGACAGGTCGAGAAGAAGGGGGGGAGGGATCGGGGTAGGGGAGGGGAGGGGCGGGGTTGGTGACTCGATGTCTAGTGAGGTCTTAGTTTTTGTAAGGCAAAGGCCAAGGGGGTAGGTCTAGGGGCACCTGTTCCAATAAAGCGGCCTTTTACACACACAAACGAGTCTCGGTTTGGTCATTCTGTCCCAATGGGGCCTCGGGGGGGGAAGAGGAGGAACGAGGAGTTCCCCCCTCCGGGGTTTTTGGGACAGGTGGCACGACCCGGGACGTGGTTGGACGTCCGGGGTGCCAATTAAGGTGGGTGGGATGGGTATGTAAACGGCCATTTCGTGGGCGCAGGCACCATTTTGGAAAGGTGACCTGGTGGCCAGGGTGCAGTCAGGCGGGCTCTGTGTTTTTCTTTCCCCACCCTCCCTCCCTCACGTTATGCTGATTTAGGGGTTTTCTTGGAACAGGTGTCCGCTGTTGTTAAGTAGGCGTCGCTTGGACAGGTGCTTGCCAAGGCGGGGACAGCTGCAGGGCAGCTATTAAAAGCTCGGGGGTGGGACAGAGCTGGCAGGGAAAGTCAGGTATTAGGACGGGGGAACATTAATTAGACAAGGACAGGCAGGAGACTGCTCAGTAGCGGACAGGTTCAAAGAAGCGGGTAGGTTGGGAGAAAGTAAAGGAGACGAGAGGAAGGAAAAGACAGGTCGAGAAGAAGGGGGGAGGGATCGGGGTAGGGGAGGGGAAGGGGCGGGGGTAAGTGACTCAATGTCTAGTGAGGTCTTAGTTTTGTAAGGCAAAGGCCAAGGGGGTAGGTCTAGGGGCACCTGTTCCAATAAAGTGGCCTTTTACACACACAAACGAGTCTCGGTTTGGTCACTCTGTCCCAAACTAAGCACTGGTGCCGGTGCGACATCGTGAAACCACCCATCAACTTTCCTTTATCGTGGCTCTGCGCAGCTAGTTAAATCCTCCTGCTGTGCCATATCATAGGAGCCAGCTGCAATTCTCCGCTTGTTTCGCCCGATTCACCTGATCCTAAGCAGACGCCGCAGAGAACATTGGCTGTGCTTATTCTTGGCTGAATACTGAGGCTAAATCAAACAAGTATTATTTCGCTCCTTTAGCGCGCTTTGATTTACAGCGCCCCTTGCACTGATCTGCTTCCAAATGCATTACAATACTTTATCATGAAGTGTACTTTAACACAGTACTTTGCCTGCCTTCCCTGCCCTTAAAAAGGTGGCACATATCTTACAGTTCTCACCTCGTGTATTGTCTCTGAATTGAGAATTGGATTACAAAGGACTTTCATTTAATTTCCCCTTCATGTTCTAGGTTGTAACACTAAGTAATATCTCAGCCTCTTGTCACTGACAAGGAAACCTTTGATATGTCCTCCTAACTCTGTGTTACCTTTATTGTGACTCTTCAATACTCAGCACACAGTGATATGCACACTGAACTAATTGGGCCTGTGGATTATACAACAGTGGCTGAGATGTCAATGTCATGGAAATGAGCTAAGGGCAGGACCACACATCAGCAAAATTGAAATCTATATTTCAGAGCACTCTACAGGCAGAGTACACGATTAAACAAGATTTATTCCTCTTGCAGGCATTTTACGAACCCCACAAACTTGTACTTTCTGCCCAGGAGAATAAACAGAACAATTGACCCAAAGCCAGCTCACACTACAGGGGGCGGATATTCCTAAACGTCTCTACCACCATTCCAATTGTGAAATGACCAAAACTTAAAACATGGCAGAGAAAGAATCTAAATCCTCACTAAATGGCTCCAAGGCCGACCATCCAGGCCCAGAGTCGTCAATAAAAGGGAAGGTGGATATTAATGCGACCATGGAAATTATTTTAAAAAAAACTAGCTGATGTCCAAGATCTGGCCAAGAGTACCAAAACGAATATTGATGCAATGCAGCTAGAACCCAGCAATATAGGAGCAAATATTACAGTCATATTAGCGACAAGCTCTTAGATGCACAACAACGAATTAGCTTTATGGAAGACGCATCATCCAAAATGGAAAAATAACTCAAAATGCTTGTTTTGTCTACAAAAAACTCTTCTCAAAGTAGTAGTGGAACTGGAAGAAGGAACTGAAAGGGCAATTTATGAATTTTTCACATTCCAGAAGGTTCGAAAGACTCCAACACCTCCTGTACCACATTCCTTAAAAAATGCCCCCCTCAAGTCATAGGTATAACCTTCTCCAAAGACTTTGAGCTACAACGAGCCCATTATGTGCTTTCATTCTAGCTGACAAACAAATCAACAGTGCAACAAATTGTTTGCAAACTGCTACGCTTCCAGCATACAGAACTGATCCTCATCTACATGTGCAAACATAATCATACCCTATAGAATGGTCATAAAATATTCATTTCCCAGGACTATTCTAAATCTACAGTCGACACAAGAAAATCATTTTTGGCCCTCCAACCTTGCCATATAAAATGGAACCTCCAATTTTTATTTGCAGGTCCAGCAATATTTAGAGTCCTTGTTGATGGCAAACGTCATCTCTTTTCAGACACAAAGGTCCTTATCACATTTCTAGATGAACGGGACATGGATGCCCAACTCTCAAGCTCAATTAAAGAAAAATCTGATTTCCTGGAATGTTTCTTACACAAAGACTCATGTTGGTCTCAAGTTTGGGTTAGTAAACATAATGATTGTTTCAAGGTTAATACCCTTAATTGAGCTGACTGTTTATTCTTAGCTATAACTATATTACACCCAATTTTACTGTGTACATTTTGTTACACTCTGCTCAGGCTTATAGCAAATTCCTCTATACATTCATATCTCACACTCATGTTCATTACGTTACAAACAATAAAATGTGTGCCATATCGAGATCTCATATATCTCTGGTCTTTTTCATACTGGCCCTTTCGCAATGAAACATATCCTTATTCAACATTCAAACCTACCTTACATGTTATATGTAGTTAACTCATGATGCTCACATGTGTCCAGAATACACTTCTGAATGTCTTTCAGACTATTATGTATTCATTGGTTTTGTGACCGAAGGTTGATGCCTCTCTGTCGTCTCCTCCAAGTGACTTCTTGTGGGTGGGGGAGGCAGCGAGGACTTGTCTTTGAGGTTCTTTGGAGGTTTCTTTTCTTTGTTTGGTTTCCTATGTTCTTTTATGTTTGTGCTTACCATATAAACTAGCTGTTTAGCCTACATCACAGAGTATGTTAATGATAAAACATTGCTCACATTTACCCAGTTTCCTGCTCAATATACATAATCCAAATATAGTGAAAGTGCCACAACCTTGTAGTGTAAGTAGAATACTGATTACACATCTACCATATTTTCAATGCAAGACACCTTATTCTTTCTACATTTTGACACTTCCGTTAAGATAAACGTCATCAAGCACCAACTGTTGAAATATGGCCAATCTAACACTGATTACAAATCTGAAAATAATTTCACTGAGCGTTAAGGATCTAAACCACCCAGTGAAGCGTAAAAGATTGTGAATTATCTTGCTAAACTTAAAGCAGATCTTATACTACTACAAGGAACTAAAATTGGGCAGACAGGAAATACCTCACTTAACAATAAATGAACAAGTGATGTCATACGTTCTCCTGCAATAAATTGAAAAAAATGGAGCAATACCTATTATCTCAAATAATTCCAACCTCATTTTAATATCGCACGCTACATGTAACGAAGGTAGGCGAATATATACAAACCTCAACCATAATGGAAAACATGTTCATCTTCTCAAGCTTTATGGCCCAAATGCTGAGGAATCAGAATTCTGGGATTCTTTGTGTCATACCCTAAAACATATCCCTGGAGATGAATTAACAATCATTGTAGGAGACTTCAAACCCTTGATAGACAATCAAAATCTCCAATACATTCATAAAAATTTCACAAAGCCTTGTTAAATGTCTGCAATAGGTTCCATGCAAAAGATTGCTGGAGACTACAACACCCTGACACCAAAGATTACACCTTCTTCTCATTCCCACATTCCTCGTATTCAAGAATTGACTACTTACTAATATCAGGTGCTTATACTCATCTCATCAGTCAGACCGGCAGCTTACCCTGACTAATTTCAGACCATTCTTGTATATCTGTAACAACATCAGGGACTAAACCCAAACCCCAAAATTACATTTGGTGCTTCAATGATGAATCAATAAAAAATAATGACACCATTAACTACCAATAGAAACAACCATACTTAATTGTATCAAAGAGAACAATCCACATGATATTGAAGCACCTATTTTTCGGGATGCTCTAAAAGCTACAGCCAGGGGCACTCTAATTGATATTCAGGCAAAACTAGATAAAGAAAACAAAAATAAGATAAGATAGACTCCCTAGGAAAAGACATTAACAAACTTGAGGCCCTCCACATAACAAATCTTGATCCCAAGACCCTTTCTATTTTAATGAATAAAAACTGTGAATGTAACAGTCTACTAAGCGCGGAGGCTGGGATCTGGATTAGCAAGTTCAAAGGCCTAAAACTTTGTGAAGTAAATAGAGCAGAGAAAATGCTTGCATCCTATTTGAAGAACAAAGAAAACCAAAAACAAATATCTTCCATCAAGTATGAAAGAAGAAATATCGTATAGACAGACCCCCTAAAAGATTCTGGACGTGTTTAAACACTTCTACAAAACTTTATACCAAGGTGACTTCCAGGTATCTTCTGAGGCCTGCAGGGCCATTTTAGTTAACCTAAACCTGCCTTTCTTCACCAATGAAGATATAGAGAAACTTAATACTCCCCTCAATGCAGAGGAAATACACTTAGCACTAAAATCCCTTAAATGTAACAAAGCACCAGGCCAGGATGGCTGTACAGAAAACTTTTACAATTCATTTGCTTCCTCTCTAGTACCTACAATGCTAGATCTGTTTCAACATTTAACTGATTCAGGTTCCGTATCTGGAACAACAGGCGAAGCCACTACAGTGGTCATCCCAGAAGACGACAAGGACCTAAATCTGGCTACAAATTATAGGCCAATTTCCCTAATCAATTTGCACACTAAGATATACGCCAAAATCCTATCCAAACGCTTCAAACCTCTGCTATCTAAATTGATTAGTGGATCTCAAGCTGGCTTTATGAAAGGTTGAATGTTGAATGATAATACCAGACTACTATGCCATGTACTAAAAAGAGCAAAAACATAATGCTCTGAAACAGTGGCCATCACACTAGATGCAGAAAAGGCATTTGATAAGGTTTCATGGATCTTCCCTAAGGAAACCCTATCTAAATTAAATCTTGGAGTCAACTTTATTAAAATGGTTATGGCTTTATGCGCCACTCCTAGTGCTAGGGTGAGAACAGGTGGCCTGATCTTCTCATCTTTCAAATTAGAAAAGGGCACTAGACAGGGATATCCCTCCTCCCCCTCTTTATTCATCCTCGCATTAGAACCCCCTTTTACAATATGTAGAATTACAGCTCCATATCTGGTGTTAATTATAACTAACTTTTAGTTAAATTAGCAACATATGCAGATTATATTTTAAATGTAACAGAAAATGCTGGCTCATCTATTAAAGCACTTATTAATACTATGGAAACTTATGCTGAGGTGGCAGGCTAGAGTCTCAACGGGGACAAATTTGAAGTGGAAGGCCTAAATAGCATTTGCTTTAAAGATGTTATTGGAGATTCTGGGCTATTTATCTTGGCAAACTGGCTACCTAAAATATCTTGTAATTGAATTTGGCTTAGACCTAATAGAGTCCTTACAACAAAATGAGAAGTTGTCCTTACAGACAGTCCAAAAGCTTCTCGATGATTGGAACCTTAAAAGTATTACATGGTGGAACACATTGAGACTTTAAAAATGATGATTGCACTGACAGTAAATTATGTAATATTCATGATCAGACTCTCTCTCTGATGATTTTCATTGTAGAGTTGACAAACTTATATGTTTCTTCATCTCACAAAATAAGCGCCCCACAATTTATATAAAAAAACTTCGACTACCAATCTCTCTTGGAGGAGAAAATCTCACAAACGTCAAATCCTACCAAACAGCCTTCCTGGCCAAACAGGGCTCTGTGTGGTTTTATTCCCCATTAGACTCCACCCGATCATGGCTCCTAGTCGAAAGAGCAATTTAAAAAGATTTCCACCTCATTTCACTTCTCACCACCATAATTAAGCCCTCTTTGACAGCCAGACAAATTTTTCAAAACCCCCAAAAAAGACCTACTACAATTGGATTTGAAAATAGATATCACGATAAAGCTATATTACTTAGTTTCTTTTTGGAATAAATCACTAGTCAAGATTAGGGGCACTCCACTTGATTGGATAGGGATTTATTTTCTATCACAATTAGATCCTAAAAACAACCCTTCTTCTGTCAGAGAACTACAAATTCAATAAAAGCTAGATAACACAGACTCTTAGATTTTTTTCAAACTTAAGTCTTGTATAAACCAAAACTGACCCACCCTTCCATAACATCTCCCTTCCTACTCAAATATCCAGTACTAACCGACAAGGACACCGAGGGGCATATTTAGAAGCCCCTAGTGCCACCGGAGCGTCCCTTTTTTGATGCTCCAGTGGCGCAGTATTAGGGCCCATATGCACAAGTCCATGAAAAGCCACCTTGCATGGCTTTTCAGGGCCTTGTAAATATGGCCCCTTTTCATGCATTGCTCTGTGTGAAAGGGGAGTTCTATGGGTGGTGCTGTGGGTGTTCCCAAGTTTTAGAAATGGGGTCTGTAGTTGGCAGAGGTATTCACCTTTGTCCAAATACAGACCACAATCCTAGTCAGGGTAAGTCACACACAGTGCAAATTATCCTGTGCCCACCATCTGGTAGCTTGGCACTGAGCAGCCAGGCTTAACTTGGAAGGCAATGTGTAAAGTATTTGTGCAATAAAACATACAGTAACACAGCAAAAACACCACAGAAAACACCACACAGATTAAAAAAAATATATAGGATATATATCTGGTTAAATTAAGGTAAAAACGATAAAGATTCAATAAGCACAAGTTGAGATATCACTTTTGTAAGTCTAAAAAGAGTCTTAAATCTTATAAGTCAACAGTTGTCTCTTGTTTGCACGAAGTACCTGGTTTGCGTCAAAATTACCACGATCAGAGACCGCAGAGAAGGAGATGCGTGAAAATATAAGGCGCGTCGGATTTTCTAACACAGCACAGATAATGAGTTGTTTCTTTCCATGCTGCAAGGGCCTTTGTGCCATTTTCCAGTGCCCATTCTTGGTTCCTCACTGCAATGCGGGGATCTTTGGACCCCCAGGGACGATGCGGGGAAAATCCTGGCGTTGCGTCGATCCGGTAGGCAGTGCATCAAATTTTCTGGGGCACAGCATGCACTGCGTCGAATCTTCACTCAGGAAGTCAGGCTGCATTATTCCACCTCAGCTGTGTGTCGATCCGGTAGGGCTGTGCAGGGAATTTCCAGTCACAAAGCAGGTGCTGCGTCGAGCTTCGCTCGGGAAGTCCGGCTGCTTCATTCCAGTTCGGCTGTGCAGTGATTTTCTCGTCGCAGGGCAGGCTGTGTGTCATTTCCGGCAGGCTGAGCGTTTATTTTTGGTGAACAAGGAGGTTCCTTGAAGAGATTAAGGCCCTCATTATGAACATGGCGGTAAACACCGTCACCCGCCATGGCGACGGTGAACAGAAGATCGCCATTGGTGGTGAACAGAAACCCGTCATATAATGATGCCAAAAACAGAAACCGCCAAAAAATCTGCTACCTCCAGCCACCGCCAGGGGTCCTTAATGGCGGAAAGGCTGCACACCCCACCCCGCCACCACCAAGGGGACAAATTCCCCGCCCTCCAAATAATGATGCACAAATCACTGCAGCGTTTAGCGGATGCTGAAAAGCATTGGCGGTACGGACCGCTACAGCCAGAAAGTGGACCAAACAGCAAGAAGTGCACACATTGGCAAAGTTTGAAACCCACACACCTGACACACATCCACAACACTAAAAAACACTTTCATACACACCCCACAATCTTCTGCATCACCAATAGGACAACTAAGACTGACAACACAACACGCATACAGAGAACGCAACATCACACAAGTCACACACCCAGTCACACAACAACACCCTCACCAATATCCACACAACACACCACCCACAACACACACCATGGCACCCCTAAGGCCCCACACTTCACAGATAGGGAGCTAAGAACAATGGTGGACGAAATACTCAAGGTCGAGCCACAAATCTTCAGGGCACAGGTCCAGCACACACCCATCACCAGAAACCATCCACGCACGAGGGACGACATCCGCAAGAGATGGAACGACCTGCGCGGGAAGGTGAGGTCTATGGCATCCAGGACACTACATTGCGGTACACCCCCCGACTACACCGACTGGGAGGAAAAGGTACTGGCCATCCTGCACCCTGAGGCCCTCACTGGACTCACTGGCGGAATGCACTTGGGTAAGTCATCTACAATTACCCCATATCCACCACACTTTTAATGCATGCACCACCCGACCACTCCAACTACCACCAGGACCACTACCCCACCCAGGCCACAATTACCACATCCAGTCACCCTGCATGCCCACAAACCCACTAACAGGCCCACATCCCTCCCCCTGTGCACAGCCCCCTACCCCTGCAAGAAATCACAATGGCACTACACCACCCACAATGCACCTCCACATCCCATGCAAAATGCAATGGCAACCCCACTATAGGTACCTGCATGACCCAACAGGGGAACAAACTGCACAAAATAGGGCAGAGCTGTGCATCCACATTCAAATTAGTACATGTAACATACATGTCCATTCCCCCCCACAGGCACCACCACCCATACCACCCTGACAGAAAGGCCAAGGAGCGCCAGCGGCCCACATGGAGACAGAGGCCCCACTCAGGACACTGGAGAGGGAAGTGTGGACAGTGAGGAATACCCTGGACCGTCACACAGTCCTGGACTGTCACCCTCCAGCAGCCCCACCCAGGACACCACTGGCACCCCTACCACCCAGCCACCAACAACAGCTCTGGCCAAACGACCCCACACCAGTGTCTCCCGGCCACAGACTGGTGGAACACAAGTACAGAGGTCAGAGTCTCCACCTACTAACAGGAAGGATGACGATGGTCCCAGTACAAGTGATACTGCCAGACCTGTGCAGGGGACACAGGCACAGGGGAGTCAGGCCTAGTGGGAGGGTATTAGTGGCCCAGGGGGGAGGCCAAAGGATTGATGCTGCAGCCCAGGAGGTGATCTCTGAGGTCCTGGGAGCATACCGCAATACACAGGACAGGATGGGCCAGATCCTGGCCACCATGGAACAGAGTCAAATGCTGCAGCTAGCCCAACATCAAGAGACCATGGACCAGTGGAAACAACTGAATGCCACCATGTCCACTATAGCAGGGATGCTGCAGCACCACTACCTAACCCAGCCTGAGACCCCCACCAACCAGGAAACCCCTACCACTGCCCAGGACACAGACCAGCCATCAACATCAGCAGCAGCAACTGGACCGGTGGCACCGGCAAAGGACACACAGGAGAACAGCACCCTTACCCGTGCAGTCCAGCACCAGACCCTCAAACAGTCCCTCAGACCCAGATATGGCACTGGAACACGTGCCAAGGCCAAGGCCCCCACCTAGAAGTGACTCTGACATGGACTGTCTCCCAAGTGTGCCACTGTGCCACCAACATAACAACTTGCAAGGGACAGATGGACCTATACCCACTGCCACTAATCGCCGAGCCCATGTACCTAGTATGGGCATCCACCATTATCCCACTCCCCATCTCTGTAAAGTGCAGCAATGCATTTAGGACACCAAATAAAACACATGCACACCAATTTGTATGTCCCCTGTCATAACAATGAATACATTGTAAATGTGAATGCATTTGCCTGTCAATCCTATAATCAGACCTTTATTGTAGCAATGGCACCCCACGCACAACATTGTGTGGAGTCAACAGACATGTACACCATGTTTGTTTTCATGGCACATGCCACCTTATTCTTCAGGTAACAGTGTCAATGACTACAGACCTCACATCCCCATAGTGAATAAGTCAGACAGCCGTTATGCATTGCAGACAACATAATCAGCGAACAGTACCTCATAGTCACTGGAAGTATAGGTGGATCAGCTGGTTCCTGGAGTGGACATCTTCCCCCTCATCATCCTCACCATCACCCTCATCCCCTCTCAGAGGAAGCAGGTCTGGATATACAGCACCCTCCTCCTCCAGTAGGGGGATAGCTTTCCTCACAGCCACGTTGTGCACCATGCAGCAGGTCACCACTATTCTACACATTTTCTCAGGGCCATAGCACAGGGAACCCCCAGAGAGATAGAGGCAACAGAATCTAACCTTCACGAGACCTATAGTGCGCTCTATCACCCTCCTAGTATGTCCATGGGCCTCATTGTAATTTCTCTCTGCAGATGTCCTGGGATTTCTCACAGGTGTCAGGAACCATTGCATGTTGGGATAGCCAGAATCACCTGCAAAAGTGTTTCAAACAGGACTGTAACAAACTGCCATTACTTGCAGACAGCTTGGCTGTCAGCTATGTAAAGATCCAGTGCAATACACACTCACCAATGATCCATCCTCTGTCCCCTTGTAGTTGATCCATCATGTGTGGTACACTTCTGTTTCTAAGGACAAATGAATCATGGACTGATCCTGGAAACATGGCATTCACATGTGATATGTACTGGTCTGCAGTACACACCAATTGTATGTTCATTGAGTGGAAGTTCTTCCTGTTTCTGTACACCTGTTCATTTACTCTTGGTGGGATGAGAGCTATGTGGGTGCCATCGATGGCACCTATTACATGGGGTATGTTATCAAAGGCATAAAAGTCAGACTTTATGGCAGGAAGTTCAGCCCTTTGGGGAAACTTTACAAATGTCTGCAGGTGTACTACAAATGCATCCAGGAATTTGGACAGGATGAGGCTAAACATTGGCTGTGAGAACCCTGCACCCATGCCCACTGTCACCTGAAATGAGCCCGTGGCCAAGAAATGGAGTACAGAGAGCACTTGCACCTCAGTAGGGATGGCATACTGATTCTGATTAGCTGGTCTCAGTACTGGATCCAGTAATGCACATAGCTCATGGATTGTTGCACAATTGAGTTTGTAGTTGACAATGATGTGACGTTCCACCATGGTCTCAAAATCAAAAAGAGGTCTTTACACAGATGGGGCTCTCCCTCGCCACATGGGTCTGTACCTAGGGGGAGGAGAGAATACATGTGAGGGACACACATACATATGCACAACATGTTGTGTATGAGTAACTGCTGTACAATATGTAGTTACTCACAAAAGCTATGTATGATGAACAACTGTAGGCACATGTATGAAGTGATACGTCTGGACTTTAGTGGGGAACAGGACCAGGAAATATCAGCGTTGTGCTAGCAAAATGACAGCCTCCTGCCATCAAGATATGTAACAGTGGAAGTGACCTCATTCCGCTGGCGGTTATTGTTATGGCGCAAGGCTGTGTTCACCGCCGTGCAGCTATTCATTGGTTAACCTGGCTGTCAATGGGGTATCTGGGCCTATCATGATCGCTGCCGGCAGTGACGGTGTACACCGCCACGGAGCGTATGCCATGTCGTCATCACAAGTTCTCCTGACTCCCGGATCCCGTGCATGGAAGTATCCACTGAGTGTGGTGCTGTGTCCGGACGACTCTTGTTGCTCAAATGAAACGTGTTACTGGGGAAAGGGCCCTGGCCTTCACCATGGAGGAGCTGGAGAAGCTGGTGGATGGGGTCCTACCCTTGTATGCCAAGTTATATGGGCAACCAGAGGTGCAGGGGAGTAGGTGGATGACGTGCATGAATGTGTGTGATGGTGGCGGTTGCCTGTATGCATGTGTGGTCGGTATCTACCTGCACAGATGTAGATTGTGAGGCAAATACCGTGAGTGAGGTAGCTGAAATGATCTTGTGAAGTGTCTGTCCCATAGGGGACGTATAGTCAGCGGTATCACATGGCCATATCCTGAACTCTGTGTTTCTTTTCTGTGTGTCCCATATAGGTCAGCGCCCATCATATAAGGGCACTCTGGCAGGCCACTGACGGGGAGGTGCAGACCCTGGGGGTCAACAACCGGCGGAGCACCCACTGCAGGAAGCGGTGGGAGGACCTGCGCCGCTGGGCCAGGAAGACCTGCGAGGCCCAGCTAGGGAAGTCCTCCAAATGAGGAAGGGGTGCCTGTCGGGCCCTGACCCCCTAATGTGCCGCATTCTGGCGGTGACATATCCAGATTTGGATGGGCGCTTGAAGGTTGCACAGCAGCCACAAGGAGGTGAGTACCAACACCATTTCATGCCTCTTTGATGGGTGTCTGAGGGTGCTGTAGTATGTATGCTGTCTAGTGTCAGGTACTCTGACAGGTGTCTGCTAGGAGTCCTGCCCCCATGGACACTGAGATGATTAGGGGCAGGTCTGCAGTTCATCAGGTTCTTGTGTCATGTGGGAAAAGAGTTGTATGCTAGGGTTGTGGCCACTAGTCAGGGGCATAGGCATGACTATAGTTGTAGGTGCTGTGTGTAGGTCTGTAAGCTGTGTGGGAGTGTGTGTGCACCAAGTTTGTACATCCATTCAGGTATTTACAAATATCTCTCATGTTTTTTATCCCCACCCCTGTACTCTTGTGTTGTCTGTGTATATCAGCATCATCTGGCGAGGGAGCAGTGGCACCGCTGAGTGGGGATGCAGCGGCCCTCGGGTCCAAGGAGCCAGAGTCTACCGACGCCAAGCGGACCAGTGGGTTGGAGGGCGAGGAGAGTACCACGGGGGAGGCTACTACCACTGGAGGTAGTGACTCTGATACCTCCTCTGATGGGAGCTCCCTGGTGATGACGGACCCTAGTGGGTCCACCCATTCTGTGTCATCTTCTGCCACCCTCATACTATCACCGCCCTCCCAGTTGCTTCCCATCCAGTTGCTGCTCACCCAGAAGAGTGGGTGTCTCCTTTGCCCCAGGCACCTCATCCCCTGCCCCAGTCAGCCCTGCTGCCCTCACGGAGGAGGCTATTGAGGACCATCTCTGTAGGGCAGACAACCATTGTTAATGCCATCCAGGGGCTAGCATCCCAGATGCAGCATTGCAATGCATACCTGGAATGCATTTACAGTGCCATGTCTGGCCTACAGAGATCTTTCCAGGCTCTGGCCTCATATTTGATGGCAGCTTGTGTCCCTGGTCTTTCCCTTCCCTCTCCAACCACCTCTGCCCCTTCCAGAACCCCACTCCCTTCACCCATCCCAAGCACACGTTCAGACAGCCATGCATACACCTCAACACACAAGAAACACACACAGAAACACAAGCACCACACTTCCCACCACAGGCATACACACAGCCAACATACCAAAGCACACATGACAACATCCACTTCCCCCAGTGTGTCCACCTCTCCCGCCTCCCTGTCTGTCACCTCGACATGCACACCCACAAGCACTGCACCCTCAGTCACTGCTTCTGGCCCCATTCTTGCAGTCACCACAACATCTGACATCCAGTCATGCACCCCAAACACCACAACTGCACTCACCACAACGACATTGACTGACAAGTGCAGCACACTCACCAGACCTGCAGACACCCAGACAACATCCATGTACACTGGCAGCCTGTCTTGTCCCACTGTGTCCACCCCCCCTCCTCCCAAAACACTCAGACGTTCCCAGACCCCCCCCCCAACACACATCCACCACACCTCAGCATACCGTACAGGCACCTGCATCCACGTCCACCACACCTACACCAGTTACAAGCACTCCCTCTACCTCCACTCCCACACCTTCCTCCATGTCCTCCTCAACTGCTGTTAAAAAACGTTTCCTGTCCCGTGTTGACCTGTTCGAACCTACTGGCCCACCCATTCTCGTCCCTAAACGGGCCAACCTCCTTGCCCTGTCCACTCCTTCCATTTCGAAGTCTGCCCCAGTCCGCCCTTCCCATTCCTGTGCCCCTTCCCCAGTGAGCACGAAGCCCCCATGCTGGCCCAGGTCCATCTGCCACCCCTGTTCCAAGTCCGCTCCCCTACCTTCCAAGAGCGAACCCAAGCCCCCACCACCTTCCAAACTTAAGCCCAAACACCCCCTCCTAGATGTAAGTCGCCACCCCCGTCACCCCCTGCCCCTGTTCCCTGAGGTGCCTGGCTGCCCCATTGATGTCCCTTTATAGTGGAGTACCATGTGCACATGTGGGAGTCAAGTTCTGGCCAATTGGTCCCTTCAGCCTTTTACAGTTGGACTGGCCAATGGCCTTATTTGGACATTACATTTTTTCATTATTTATTAAAGTTTGAGTGCCCAGTGCTGCTGTTGGCACAATTTGGATACGTGGTTCGTTGTTTCAATGTTGGGGGGTGATGTGCACATGTGTGTACTTTGGGCAGGTTCTATTGGCCGTGTGTCGGGTAAGTACCTCTTGCTCTGGTGTGTATGGCTTGTGATGGTGTGAGGGGTTGGGCGTGCATTGCATTTGTGTGTGCAACTGTGTCCTTTCTTCCCTTGTTTAGTAGGTTGAGGTACTTACCGTCGTCGTCTTCGTCGGCGGTCACAATTGTGGAGGTTTATGGCAAGGAGCAGCACTGGCATGATTTCCAATTCTCTCTCTGTGTCTGCTTCAGTGTGTTGTGTGTGCCTACGGTGAGTGTTTCCTTTTATTTGGTTCGTTTCCGCCAGGCTGTGCGTGGCAGCGGTTCCCGTCCCGGAACTGATGACGGTCTTGTGCTTAATTATTTGTTGGGCGGGTGGGGCCTCTGTCAGCCTGTGGGCGGCCTCTTCCGTCGATGTTGGCACTCCTATGCTGGCGGTGAGTGGTTTTCACACTGGCTGTTTCTCTGTGCTTCATTATTTGGCAGTCCGGACCGCCAGCCTGTTGTCGGTAGTTACCACCACCGCTGGCGGTGTAGTCTTTCCCGCCGTGTTCATAATGACCACCTAAGTCTTTTTAGCCCAGAGACTTCAGCAAACAGGAGGCAAGCTCAATCCAAGCCCTTCGAGAACAATTCCCATCAAAGGGCAGCAGGGCAGCAGGGCATCAGCAGGCCACAGTCCTTCACAGCAAAGCAGTCCAGATGAGTCCTTTGGGCAACCAGACAATTTCTCTTGACAGGTTGCAGGTTCCGATCCAGAAGGGTCTCATTTGGTGAGGTCACAGACCCACTTCATATACCCAAAAATGCCAAGTCTGTCTGCCAGGGTCCCAGTTGGCAGTCCATTGTGTGAGGGAAGGCCAATAGCCTTTGAGATGTAAGTTTCAGGCCCTCCACCCTTCCAGCCCAGGAATACCCTTTCAGTATGCAGATGAGTGCAGGTGTGACTGAGTATCCTGTGTTTGTGGTTTTCTGGGTGAAATGCACAAGGAAGCTGTCAACAAGCCCAGCCCAGACCAGGATTGGAGACAGGCTGTAATACACAGCTGGATTTTAATTGCAGAGAAATGCTCACTTTCTAAAAGTGGCATTTCTAAAATAGTAATACCATTCTGTCCATACTGCAGATTACCTGGTTACCCCTTTCTAATCAGAATCTGCCAATCAAACAGTGTATGAGAGTCGCCTTAATGCTATCCTATGAAAGGAGCAGGCCTCACAGTAATGGAAGATCAATGTAAGCATTTTCCACTACCAAGACATATAAACCACACATGTACATGTCCTGCCTTTTCACTACGTAGCACCCTGCCCTATGGATTACCTAGGGCCTACCTTAGAAGTGACTTATATGTAGAAAAAAGGGAGTTTAGGACTTGGCAAGTACTTTGAAAGGCCACATCGAAGTGGCAGTGAAACTACACGCACAGGCCTTGCAATGGCAGACCTGAAACATGGTTAAGGGGCTACTTATGTGGGCGACACAACCATTGCTGTAGTCCCATTAGTGGCATTCAATCTACAGGCCGTGGGCACATATAGTGCCCTTTCCTAGGGACTTACAAGTAGATAAAATATGCCAATTGGGTGTGAACCAATGTTACCATGTTTAAGGGAGAGAGCATATGCACTTTAGCACTGGTTAGCAGTAGTAAAGTGCACAGAGTCCTAAAACAAGCAAAAACAGTGTCCGAAAAGTGGAGGGAGGCAGGCAAAAAGTTGGGGGATGATCACCCTAAGGCTGTCAGGTCTAACACCCTGCAACATCTATGGAATCTGACGCATTCCCAGATTTACAAGGCTGTAAATGTGTCAGACTCGTATGTCACCCCAGGGTTGGCATAAAGATGGCACACCGAGGAGAAATATGTTTATTTTTATGTTTTTATGTTAATGTTTATTTCTCCTAATTTTTTCCTCTGACTATCTGTGCTGCAATCTACAGCACACAGAGAAGTAGGAAAACACCATTAATGATTGTTTATGTGTAGGAAGGTATTCCTTCCTGCACATAAACAATCTTCCCTTTAGCCATGTGCAAGGGTGCCTGTATTAGCGTTAGGCTTCCAATTGTGCGCAAGAGCTGAGGAAAGTACAGGTATGTGTTGTATTGTTGTAATACAAAGCATCCCTGCACTTTCCTAATGGCTCAGCTAGGTGGTGCAAGATTTCTTGCGGTCCCGGACTGCATCATTATTTTTGTAAATATGCCCCCATCTCTCAAAATGCTAAAAACATTTACAACCATCTTCTACAGGGCTCGATCGTGATACTCAAGAGCATTGGAACCAAGATACTCCCATACCTCAAAAGAATTGGAATTTGATTTGGAAGTTGATTATTTCACATAAAATCATACCAGCTTTATCTCAAACCGAGATCTGGCTCTTTCATAGACTTTTTTGGACCTTCCTCTTGCCTACCTAAAGTTGGCCTTAAGATTGACCCAACCAGTTGGAATTGTAAAAAATCCTCTGAAGATTTACCACACTTACTAGATTTCTTTAGTGCTACCAACACATTTTGGGACAGCTTATTCAATGTCCTTGCATCACTGTTTGGCTTTCACCTTAAACATGAATTCAATACAATCATTGTGAAATGTCTTGATCCCCTATTATCCTCTCATAATGATGCCCTGCTTGGATACCCTATTAATGGCAGCTTGTAGATCCATCCTTCCAATTGGAAAAATATGACAGACACCTCTTTTAAATCCTGGCTGGACTGGATTACACATAGAAGAGGCTCTCACAACATAGCCTTACAACATTCCCCTTGGAGATCATAACATAGACCCGTATGGGGGACACCTGACATCTTTTTTAACAATAAACCTCCTTGAACTTCCTTTCCCAATACACCACTCATTCACCCCTTTGCCTATCAATTAAATACATACTGGCTTTCATTAGGGATCTGAATATAGTGCGCTCTCATATTTATTGCTATCAAGATCCTGTTATACTTCAAACTATGAGACATTGTATGTATAATTTGAGTTTATATAGTATCTTTAATTGTTCCTTCTTCAACTATAACTAACTTCAGGATTGTATAACATCTGAACATCTCACATTTGTAACATTTTTCTTTTTTCTTTCTCTGTGCTATGTTATATTGTAAATATTTGTATTGTTCACATTCTGTTGTATACAAACACTAATCCTCTATTACATCCATTGATGTTTCTCTTCACATTATAGTCTTTCCTTGCATATTTTTTGTATTTTTATATTTGTAGATTTTATCCGATAACTAATTTAAAACTAATCTCCTCTGTATTACCTTTTGCTAGATTCTATATTTGGATTGTGTTTTGTTTCCGGCAAAAATCCAATTAAACTTTTTGAAATAAAAAAGAAGGCACAGAGCAGATGTTTTGTATTTGTATGTGCCACATCATTTCTATTAATTTAAAAACATTTTATCATATTTTTTGTTTCGCAATAAAAGACAGAGGCATTTGCATTGCGTTGCTCACAACAGTTGCAGCTTGGGAGAAATTGAGTGGATCTCAGAATCTAACGACCATGGGGGTTGTCTTTCCAAATGCAGCTGGATGCCTCTGTCTGTATAGGGCACAATCTCCTCATATTTTAGGATACTTGAAGGTGCATCAGCTCACTAACTAAATTGGGCCTTCCATTGCCATGCAGTGGTCCAACCCTTTCCTCCAGACATCCAGTGATGGAGCCTACGTATTCTTCCAATTTAGGGCAATATCTCTCTTTGCAGCTATGAGGGCAGGCCTCCGAAATGCCACCCTGTACCTGTTACTGTTAAGGTCTATACATTGATGTAGGAGAGGAGGGGGTTAATACCACACAACCCCACACTGTGTGTAGCAAGTCCCCACTGTATAACTCACAGCGGAGTATCAATTAGACCTCTTCCCCATAACCTCTGACTTATGAAGTATGTGTGATGTAGATACTGCAGCTGGATCATATGAAGTGTGATGCATTTGCAGCCTCTCTCAAGAAGCGCGTCTCCCTCCAATCATCATCTGTGATAGTGCACAGATCCCCCTCCCAAGCCTCCTGTAGCCACTGGAATGAGCCAGGCGCATTGACCAAAAGGGATATGTAAATGTGGGAAATGTTATGTTCCTGTAACTTATCAATCAGCACATTAGCCTCTAAGGAATTGAAGACTGGCAGTTTTGTGAGTGTTCTAATGGAAAGAGTCAGTGCATGAAAAATATGCAGGTGCCTAAAAAAATTGGCTAAGGTGAAATTGAAATTCAGAATGAAGATCAATGAAGAACTTTATATGTGTCCCTTGCATTACATGTTGCAATCTAGATATCCCAATAAAGTCCCGTTAGCAAAAATCCAATAGTTGAGTAACCTGGGGCAGCCTACCTCCGACCCACTTTAGAGTCTCTTTGCACCTCTGATAACGCGTCCAAACCTTATTAATTTAACTTACAAGTGGACTCGTTTTAGGCCAATTAATCTTTTGACCACGTATGGGGGATTCCCAGAACGAGATATCCGTTTAGCATTTCAATCAATAGATCAATAACCTCCACAATATTCACAATAACTAATCAATCAAACTAATCAATATCATTTAATAAGAATAAACACCCCATGACCTTTCAGCCACGAATAACCACATAAAATCTAGTAAGAGTTAGGATATTTATTCCCTATTAGTTACACTCTAGTATCATATTTATTAGTCGCAATATCAATAAGCACATCAATACTACTATTAATTGGCAACTCAAATAAGACTTTATCAAAGCATAGGTCATGAACATTAGAACAAAGCATGACTTTAACATGGATCAACTTTAGCAGAGTATCATTAGTACATTATTCAACAAAGCAAAGATTTAGTCATTTGTCTATTTGCACCCGATTTTAGTGAACTCCTTAGCTAACCTCTAATTAGCATCAGCATGTTGGGCTTCATGCAAAACAATTTAGCAACATGAATTTGGAAACATCTAACTATGGTCTCTATCAAATGAGCAGTTTGTACCTAGAAAGGAAAGGCAAACAGACAATAAAAATTTTCATCAGATAGTTACCCATCCAAATGGGGCCGCATACAGTGTCAGTCTTCGTCCTCAAGACATCAGTTGATTCGCCATCAGCCAGGACGAGCAGGTAAGCCTCAGCAAGGTATAGCAAAGGCTCTTCCCTCACAAGGAGGAGAAGTGCATATCAGGCAGGGGGTAAGGCGAGGATGGTTTAAAGTATCAGACAGCTAAAGATAAAGGGGGTCATTCTGACCTTGGCGGTCCATGACCGCCATGACGGAGTGCGGCGGAAGCACCGCCAACAGGCTGGCGGTGCTTCCTGGGCGATTCTGACCGCGGCGGTAAAGCCGCGGTCGGAAAAGGGGAGCCAGCGGTTTCCCGACAGTTTTCCGCTGGCCCAGGGAACCCGCCATGGCGGCGCTGCTTGCAGCACCGCCACGGGGATTCCGACCCCCTTACCGCCAGCCTGTTTCTGGCGGTGTCTACCGCCGGAACCAGGATGGTGGGAACGGGTGCCGTGGGGCCCCTGGGGGCCCCTGCACTACCCATGCCACTGGCATAGGCAGTGCAGGGGCCCCCTAACAGGGCCCCACAAAGATTTTCACTGTCTGCTTAGCAGACAGTGAAAATCGCGACGGGTGCCACTGCACCCGTCGCACCCCTTCAACTCCGCCGGCTCCATTCCGAGCCGGCTTCATTGTTAAAGGGGCTGTTCCGCTGGGCCGGCCGGCGGTCTTCTGGCGGTCGCCCGCCGGCCCAGCGGGAAAGCCGGAATGACCGCCACGGTCTTTTGACCGCAGTGCGGTCTTTCGGAATGGCAAAGGGTGATGAAGAATGGCTCGATAATGGCTGATTTCTCCTTGTGTCACGCCGTTATATTAAAGTTGTCGACCAAGTCTCTGATTTCCCATTGGGCAATATTTGGTGCATCATTATCTCCGTCCAATAATCCGTCACACACCTTACTAGAATTTTCACCTAAGACAGTTCTAATGCAGTTTATTGGCTCCTGTGATTGACGTCTTCAACTGGTAGAATGTCAGGTAAGAAAAGTTACACTTGTCGCTCCAGTCAGTAGTTCCATTGTCTTCTCCCTAGTCTAGGCGACCTTGCACCTGTTGTGAATTACACTGTTGCATTCGGCAAAAATGTCTCCTTGAGCAAGGCGAGTCCCATGCCAAAGAATTTTCTACGGCTACACACATATCTTTAGCTTCTGGAAAAGTACAGCTTTGTGTCCTTCAGGAAAGCAGCACATTGTACATTAGAAAACACAGTTAATGTGAGACCAGGCGGCTAGGCCTAGACCCTTGATACCTAAGGCCTAGTGAGTAATTTAGCAAAACCTTAACACATAACTCTTAATTAGGATACGTTAATACAAAATCATACATGAGTACATTATTAATTAATTATTAGTCAGTTTCATTAATCATCGTATACATTGGTGGCCACTCCCCGTGGGCACATTTCAAACGCGTGCATTAGTATTACATTAACACATTTTATGCGGTTTCATTAGACATTATATTGCAAGCTTTTCATGTTAATATTGATTATAAAAGTCACACTCCAACAATCCCTCCTCTGATGACTCTTGTCAGCACACAAACCTTTCCTTCACAAGTTATTCATCTTCGAAATTCCCTCATCTCAATTTCTTCCCCCACTTTTGCCCCTTGGTGTCCTTCAGGATCATAGCACCACTTGTTCAGGATGACTAGAAGGGCAGCTCTGTATTGAGCAGCTATGTCAGCAGAAGCTGTGTCTCGATCATACACGGACTTATGACATTTTTGTAATGTGATTCTGGCTACTCTATTCTGCCAAATAAAACCATGAAGGGTAAAATTAATTCTATTAAAGAAGCCGTGAGGGAGCATATATGAAAAGTTTTGTAGTTGGTTTAGTAACCGTGACAAAGTCACCATCTTCATGTATTGTTGAATGGCCTAGAAGGGACAGAAGAGGTTCTGACCAAGGCGCAACATCAGGTGTAAGCCCGTCAAGCAGTGACTGAATATTGTCAGTCTAAGCCTTAAGGGGACTAGTTTAACAAATATGCTCAGGCACCTGAAGCCTCCCAATGTCACCTGAATATCTTTGGCCAAAGCAATGCCGTGAGGGGGCGCATCTACAAAGAATAGAGAGGATTTGTTTTTGTTTATACAGAGCCCTGAATAACTGACAAAGATTGGAAGGACCTCCATCAAGCAAGGGGCAGACCACTGTAAATTACTTAAGAATACCAAAACATAATTGGTACATCTTTTCTAGTCAAACCCTAACCTATTCTCATTATGAAGCGCCACCATTTTGGAGATGATGTTGGAAAAGCTGATAACAACCATAACATTGTGCAACAGTGCATGTGGTCCTATGCATTATACATTATGAAAACCTGCCATTCTACCAAAATGAGACAGATATAGAAAAGAAACACATCTGATTCAACAAACATGGAACGTGGATTCATACTAGTAACAAGGGATGGCTACATAGCTGTTAGAAATTGGGTTTCTGGTTGGCAGAGTGTTAGACCTGGCATACTTAGGGTGGGACTACCCCAGACTTTTTGCCTTTCACCTCCTGTTTTTAGTTGTATAATTTTGTTAGCCTGTGGACGCTGAACACTTTTCCACTGCTAGCCTGTGCTATAGAGCTAAAGTGCATTGTCTTCTATCCGAAACATGGTGTATCCACAACTGGCATATTTAATTTACATGTAAGCCCCTTGTAAAGTAGTAAAACATATACCCAGGGCATGTAAATTTAATGCTACTAGTGGGCCACCAGCACTGGTTGTGCCACCCACTTAAGCAGTCCTGTAAATTTGTCTCAGACCTGCCACCACAGAGCCTGTGTATGCAATTCCACTGCCACCTCGACTTGGCATTTAAAACCTCTTTCCACACCTTAAACTCTCCTTTTCTTACATATAAGTCACCCCTAAGGTAGGCCCTAGTTAGTCCATAGAGCAGGGCGCCATGTAAGTAAAAGGCAGGACATGCACTTTTTAGTTTTACATGTCTTGGTAATAAAAAATCCCAAAGTCGTTATTCATTACTCTGAGGCCTGCTTCTCTCATAGGCCAGCATTGGGAACTCCTTAATATACTTTTAAGCTACAATTGCTGATCAGAAAGCAGGAGCTGCATCATGATTCAAATCATCAGAATGGTAATGATAAACCTTCTTTACTGGTAAAGTCAGATTTATTATTATCATTTTAAAAATGCCACTTTTAGAAAGTGGGCACTTCTCTTCCCTCACTGCCCTCTGTGCCTGGCAGCCTGTCTCCAATAAACATCCGGCCTGGGCTTGTTGACAGCTAGATTTATCCATTGCTTTCAGACACCCACAACACAGGATACTCATATGCATCTGCATTTATCTGCATTCTGATGGGTCTTCATAGGGAGGAGGTTGGGAAGGGCTCAAACGTACACTTCAAAGGGTAGTGACCTGGGCCCACACAAAGGGCTGACTACCCCCACTGATAGTCTGGAGCCAGGGCTGGGGTGAAAGAGGGACTTGTGCACTTCAGAGAGCTCATTTGAAGTCATCCCCTACATCTAAGACACTTTAGGGTATAAGTACCGGGTCTCTGATCCCTGAAATCAAATCACTGCTGGACTTGGGAGAAACTTTGCTGGAATAAAGACTGATGTGCTTTATGGATTGCCACACTGCCTGGACTGACTATTCCAAGGAACTGCTTTTCTGCATATCTGAGCTGCCCTGCTGCCTGCTGACCTTGGCACTGCTGAGGACAAGGACTGGACCCATCCTGTTGAACCAGAGGATCTCCAAGGGCTTGCTGCCTTGCCCCCTGTTCTTCTGCAGTCTCAGGGACGTCA
This sequence comes from Pleurodeles waltl, assembly GCF_031143425.1. Lineage (NCBI taxonomy): Eukaryota > Metazoa > Chordata > Amphibia > Caudata > Salamandridae > Pleurodeles > Pleurodeles waltl. The sequence continues at coordinate 81,488,404 of NC_090437.1, read as the reverse complement.
AAAACTGCTTGCAACTCTCCTGGTGCTGCTGGACTCTGCCATCTGTGAGTCCTACCCTTGCCTGAGGTACCCCTCCCCAGTCCCGCACCTCATAAGTGGGTAATGCAGCTAAAACCATCAAAAAGTGATGCATCACCTGAGTGTGGCAGAAAAATCAATGCATCGCATCTGCCTGATGACAGCAGATTCACAGGCTGAACGTCTTGCCGCCGATGCTCAGCGTGGCCCACTGATGAAGCGTTGCATTCACTTTCCTGGAGTCCACAGACTTTGAAGTGTGTCCTGAGTGTAGCAGGAAAACCAAAGCATTGTGCCCTCACAATGACACTTTCCTCCTTAGAAGGTACTGTTTCAGCAGGCCCAGCGTGGATTTTGTAGCCTACCTAGCCTCAATGGCAGGCAGCCTGGATTTTGGCTTTGCACCGGTCCCTTGCTACCTCAAGTAACTTTTTGACCACTAGTGACTTCTAAGCACTGTTTTTACATTTAATCTTTAAAACTTCATATCTCGACTTCTATGTATTGGATTTGTGTCGTTTTTCGTTTTGTTTAATTCAGATAAATGTTCCCTATTTGTACACACCTGTGTGGAGTGTTTTTGTGGTGTTTTAATGAATTACTGTATTTTAAGTGTGTTGCACAAATAATTTACACACCGCCTCTTCAGTTAAGCCTGACATCTCTGTGCCAAGCTACTAAAGGGTGAGCACAGGTTCATTTAGGGAGTACATCTGACTTACGCTGACTAGGATTATGGTCCCTGCTTGGACAGGGTTCATACCTCTGCCAACTAGAGATCCAATTTCTAACACTGAGGTATGCATTCTGTCCAAGCAGGAACCACAATCCTAGTCTGGGTAAATCACAAACACACCCTTAATTATCAAGTGCTCACTCCCTAGGCACAGAGCAGTCAGGCTTCATTTAACAGGCAATGTGAAAAGTTTTTATGCAACACTTCAAACAGTAAAACAGTGAAAACACCACACATAAAGATACCACACCTGATTAGGAAAATAGAGCTTAAATTAATGAACAGCACAAGACCAAAACTACAAAAATCTAATAAGTAGAACTTGAGATATATATATTTTTTAAATAAACTGTAATGCTTAAAAGCATAAAGCTCCAACAGGGGCTATCTGGTCATGCTAGACCGGGCCAAATCTGAAAGTTCAGGCCGACCGTGATGGAGAGCAGGTTGGATACTAGGACCAGCCTTGGCCTGTCATAAAAGTACCTTGTTTGTGTTGACATCGAGGGAGATGTGAGGAGCGGGGAAGTGATGCATCATCTTAAATTTGGAGGATGTAGGTGCTGCGTCGGTTCTGAGCCATGCAGTCAGAAATGAGTTAAAAATGGAGGCGAAGTGCCATGCAATCAGCAATGTAATGTCCTTGATCCTTGCAGCAGCGCTGATGCATTGGCATCGATGGAGATGTGCCGGTCCAGAGCGGCACAACAGCATCAATCCATTGATTTGTAACTGGAGCAGCACTTTATACCCACTTCCAAGGGTCCAGGACTGCATTGGCACCACTTGCCAAGGCAAGACCCATGGTTTGCTGAGTCCAGGTGCTGTAGCAGGTGAGTCATAAGTCTTTTATATCCCTGAACCTACAGTCCGGAGCCAAGCAGCAAGCCCTTGGAATCACTTTGTTTCTGGGTTGAAGAGATGCAGGTCCAGTCCTTCACACTCCCAGACAAGGAGGGCAGTAGGTCAGCACAGCAGAGCAGGATTCCAGCAGAGTTGCAGTCCTTTCAGCAGCGCAGCAGTCCTTCTTCTTGGCAGAGCATCAACAGGTCCAGACGTGTCAGTACACTTCTCAGTAGTTGGTGCACTCTGTAGTATACTCAGTAGTTGTTGGTGTCTGAAGTCCAAAACTTATACCCAGGTGTGCCTTTGAAGTGAAAGAGACTTCAAAGAGATGCCTTTGAAGTGCACAGAGTCCCTACACTTCCTGCCCTGGCTCCAGACTCAATACAGGAGGTATGCAGTCTTTTGTGTAGGGACAGGACACAGCCTATTCAGGGGTGTCAGCTCCTCTCTCCCTTCCTGCTCAGGATGGCCCATCAGGATGTGAATGGACCATCAGTCACTCCAAAACTCCCTTTGTTTGTGGCTGTCTACTGAGAATGCCAAAGCTCAGCTGTCACCCACCTCAGATGTATATTTAGAGATAGGCAGAAGGCACCACAGAGCTAAAGTAAGAAAACAGCAACTTTCTAAAGTGGCATTTTCAGAATTACAATTTAAAATCCGACTTCACCATAACTTGTGATGTTAAATTGTGAATCCAGAGACACCAATCTTGGGGGTCCCATCTTTTCCTTCGCATAGGTTCTGCAATGGAAGGCCTGAGACAGGTTTGAAGTGCTACTGATGTGGGTGGCACAATGCTGCAGGCCCACTAGTAGCATTTAAGTTAAAGGGCCCGGGAACAGGTAGTAAGTACACTTTGCTAGGGACTTATACGTAATTTAAATATGCCAATTTTGTATAAGGCACTGTTACCATGTTTCAAGTAGAGAGCATATGCACCTTAGCATTGGTTATCAGTGGTAAAGTGCCCAGAGTGCTAAAGCCAGCTGAAATGAGTTGAGCAAAACAGTAGGCAAAATGTCAGGGGAAACCACGCCAAGGATGCCAGGTCTAAAAATAGCTATAACATATATTTTATTTGGCAATTTTTCAAAACATTGAAAACAGGTGCAGGATACAACGGATATTTGAGAGGGGTGCAGAAGAAAAAAAACTTTATAACAATCTATTCCATGCCTCACATTTATTACAAGGTGCTTCAGCACTTCTTTGCAATGAAATCGTCCTTGGTCACTGAATAACATACAATGCCCTGACGCTAATCCCAATTATTTAACCCCTTTTAAATCTTCAATTAAATCCACAAAATGTCCTTAGACAGAGCAGTACATACTTCTAGTTGTAGAAATGTCCACAATTTATACATTTTTTGGGTTTGGCTTGATAGATCATCTGTCTCTGGACTATTGGTACCAAGTTTTTGAAATGTTTTAACCAGGACATATGTGCATGTTTCTCCGTCTTCCTCCTTTTTCATTCACTTCTGTGTCTTCCCTATTGACATTTCATTTATGAATATTTCCTTTGGTGTTTTCCCCTGTGTGAATTTTTCCATTGGTTTCTCTACCTTCCTCTTCATTGTTCTTCCTCCTCTGTTTACAAGGAAAAAAAACGTCACTAGAGCCAATTGGTATGGCTTTAATGATTTAGCACACAATAAAAAATGCTGTATCCGTGTGATGCACACTAAAACCAAAACTATTGGCTTTCCAAAGCTTGCTATTTTAGGTCTACTAAAAATATTTTGACCAATACATTTCTTTAGGGACATGACAGACACCTACAATTTAATTCCTTAACCTTGACAAATGGAATGATAAAACTTTATTTCATTTCTGACATAGGGCCTAGTTACGAGGTTGGCGATGAAAGGGCGGTCTGACCGCCCCATTAAGACCATGGCAGAGCCACCTTGGTCAAACCGCTGACACCGCCAGGCTGCAGCCAGCCTGCAGCCTGCCGGTCCTGGTGGTTGTAATCCATCAGGGCAGCGCTGCAAGCAGTGCTGTCCTGGGGATTACAAGTCCTCATCCACCAGCCTTTTCATGGAGGTAAACAATGCCATGGGAAGGATGGTGAAATGGGGGCATCGGTGGGCCCCTGGGGGCCACCTGTACTGTCCATGCACTTGACATGGGCAGTGCAGGGGCCCTAATTCACAGCCCCATCGCACATTTCACTGCCCGTAATGCGCAACGGGTGCAACTGCACCCGACGCACCACAACAATGCCGCCAACTCAATTACGAGCCAGCGTCAATGTTGTGGTGAGTGTTCCACTGGGCCAGCAGTCGAAAACGCTGTAAATATGGCAGGGAAAAGGCCTCCATTACTGGTGGTCTTTTGCCTGCAGCGGACAGGACTGCCAAAGTCATAATGAGGCCCACAGACTTTCGGATCGGAGGGCCAGATTCACCAAAAGCAGTAACTTTATCACTTGTATGCTTAGGTCTATGATTTTTGGAAAGTTTTTCATTTTTAGGGATACTCCCACACCCACATAGAAATCACAAAAATTGTGCATTACTGTGCATACAACTATCTAAAAACGGACAGAATTTCCTGTAACTAAGATTCTGATGGTTTTGGACTATGTGATTGTTCAACTGTTCATCTTTTGCCATTTTTTTTTTTTAATTGAATGAGAAATTTTCCAAATAGGGAAATCATTTACATGTCACCCTCTGAAAACACAGATTTTTTTCAGGATTGTTCTCAACTTATTTGCACAATTTCTCCTGCATTATTACTAGTAAAGGGTCCTACACAGATTGGATACTAAAGGCTATTGGCAATGTAAGTGAATCCTCACAAAGTAACTGGGAGGCTGCATGCAGCGATGTGAAGTCCTTGCAGCTGGGAAATCCATGCAGCAGGGGCAATATTTTGGTTCTGCCTGGGGTTCAGCTTCCTTGGAAAAAAGGAGGTCAGGGAGAAGTTCACTCTCTTGCTCCACTTCATCATCTGTGACCAGGAGCATGGTTACCTCAGACCTCTCAATTGAGTCAATTGATTGATGTGCAAAATCCTTAAAGGGTTCCTGGGATTCTTGATGTCCACCAGGCATTCTTTCACCTCATAGGGCCCACACCAGTGGTCTTCTCGGGCACTTGGCTCCACAGGCTCCATCATCCACACTTTTTGGCCAGGCTGATACTCGACCAGAGTAGCTTGCTGCTCATACCAAAGTTTCATGACCTCCCGACTAGCTTCTAAATTCTCCTTGGCCTTCTTCCCGAAGCGCTTCATCTGGGTACGACGTCCTAGCATGTAGCTGACCACATCCTAGGGGACTTTTCTGGGAACTTGTTTCCAACCTTCCTATACCAGACTGAGAGACCCTCTCATGGGGTGCCCATACAGAAGCTAAAGGGTGCTGAATCCAACCCCTTTCTGTGGTATCTCCCGGTGTGCAAACAACAGGCATAGCAAGAGGACGTCCCACTTCTAACTCAATGGCTTTGATGGGCCCATGATCATGCCTTTGAGGGTCTTGTTGAACCTTTCAACAAGCCTGTTAGTCTGGGAATGGTAGAGTGTAGAAAACTTATGGGCGACCCCACACTCCTTCCACATGGACTTCATGTACGCAGACATAAAGTTGGTATCCCGTTCAGATACTACCTCCTTGGGGAACCCCACTTGGGTAAATATCTCCATCACTGCCTTGGTCACTGTCTTCAGAGGAATAGCCTCAAGGTACTGAGTGGCATGGTCCACCAAGATCAGGATGAACGTATCTTGGGGTCCAGAAGCCCAACAATGTCTATGCCAAGGGAGTGCCAATGAGAGAAAATGGTCAGATGGAGAGCATTGACCACTGCGGTGCAGTTACTGTCTTCAAAGGGATAGCCAACCGGTACCAGTAGTATGGTCCACCAAGACCAGGATGAACCTGTCTTGGGGTCCAGAAGTCTAACAGTGTCTATGGCAAGGGAGTGCCACTGATAGGAAATGGCTCTAGTGAGACCTTGCACTTCCCTCTTGCCTTGCCACTGTCATGGGAGGTAGGGCATGACCTGCAGAATGCATCTGAGGCCATCCCTTATCCAGGACCAATAGAAGGGGGTGACAAGCCTTTCAAATGTCTTGTTCTGTCCTAGGTGTCCTGCCAAGTGAACATCAAGCCCCAGTAGGAAGGCCCTGTGGTACTGGAAGATCACCAACACAAGGGTTGCACCAGGCTCCAGAACATTAGGCTCCCTATACAGGAGACCATTCTCCCAATTGATCAGGTGATTACAAGAAGTGTTGCATACTGCTGGGGCCTCACCCTGCCACCAAAGGCCCTCCAGAGTATGATACTCTATCTGGGCTGTACAGAACTTCTCCCCGGTGGGGCCCACTTCCTTATGCCAGATGGTCAGTTCAGGTAGAATTCCCAGGACTGCAATGTTCTCCCCTGTAGGTACCTGAGCATTTTCCTCAGGCTCAGCCTGCTCCCAGACCATGGGCGATTCAGGTGCGGGTTTCGCAGGCCACTTTCCCTTCCTCTTTTTGGCAGGCCCCTGGGCCATTCTTCAAGGCTCCAGGTCTTCCTGACTGCTTTCTTTGGTGCTGATGGACCGTGTGGTGAAGCACACCCACTCAGGCAACCCTAACATCTCGAAGTGGGACTTGAGCTACACCTCTTTTAAGATGGAGTGCTCTAGGTTATTGCCAAGCAGACAATCATCAGGCATGGATGGACTCACACTTATGCTTAAGGAACCTGAGACCCCCCCACTCAAAGAGAACCAGAGCCACTGGACAGTGACTCCCATGGTTGTCAGCTACATTAACCTGGTGGAATACATTAGAGACTGCCTGCTCTGAGGTCACCAGATGTCATGCTAGCTCCAGTATCTATCAGAGTCTCCACCCTTTCTCCATTGATGGTGACCTTTTGCCCATTGAAGGAGACCCACTGCCACTGACAATGGCTCACATGTCATATTATTACTAGGCATTTTGAGCCCTTAGTGCCATCTCTTTGTTACCCAGCGACACTAGGGTGACCTCTGCACTACTCCCCACACTATCTGGGGCAATCTCCTCCTCAAATGCTAAATTAGCCAGCCCTGGTGTCTGCCCATCAGTGGGAGGCAGTGCTTGCTTTGGACACTTGGCACCCCCTTTGAAATGCCTAACCTGTTGGCACTCAGAACACTTAAGGGGTGCCTTCCCTGAGAACTTGTTATCAGCAAACCATTTATTTTTCTTGTCATGTAGGGGTTGGGGGCCCTGGCCCATGGAATTATTTTGGGACCTTTTGAGAATTCCTGACAAGGGCTCACATGTCATATTATTACTAGGCATTTTGAGCCCTTAGTGCCATCTCTTTGTTACCTAGTGACACTAGGGTGACCTCTGCACTACTCCCCACACTATCTGGGGCAATCTCCTCCTCAAGTGCTAAATTAGCCAGCCCTGGTGTCTGCCCATCAGTGGGAGGCAGTGCTTGCTTTGGACACTTGGTACCCCCTTTGAAATGCCCAACCTGTTGGCACTCAGAGCACTTAAGGGGTGCCTTCCCTGAGGACTTGTTATCAGCAAACCATTTCTTTTTCTTGTCAGATAGGGGTTGGGGGCCCTGACCCATGGAACTATTTTTGGGACCTTTTGAGAATTCCTTTTTAAGTGTGTCTCCCCTCTTCTTCCTCTGGTGGGGACCTTGCCCACCCTTGTGGCGATCACTCCCAGATAATGTCTTGTGGAACCTGGTGGAAACCCAGCGGCACGCTTCCTTTGCAAGCTCCCTAGGGTCAGTGGGCTTACTATGAATCAGGTACTGGTGCAGATCTGCAAAGCAAAGGCTAAACATGTGCTCTCTAGCAATCAAATCATATATACCATGGTAATCATTTACTTTACTACACTTCACCCAACCATCCAGTGCCTTGCAAAAGGAATCTAAACAATCCACTCAAGACTGATGGGTCAGGTTCTGGCTTTCCCTAAATCTTTGCGTATACTTTTCAGGGTGAGACCATATTCCTGATAGCGGTTTCCCTCATGGCGGAAGGGGCTACCTCACCCTGTCCTTCTTCTGTAGGGCCAGTAGGGTATCCCTCCATTCACTTGGTTTGTGCCTGTAGAGACTGCCTCCCTCAGTCCTCCTCAGGGACCCTATGCATCTTCAATCTCACAGGCTACAAACCACTGATTGATGTCATCTCCCACAGCAAAGATAGGCACTGTTAGACCTGTCTGCTCTTGGCATCGTTTCCTTTGTCTTTTGGATTCTGATCTCCTGTTTTTGATCCTGTGCTGAATTTCATTTTTGCTGGCATGAGGACTCTGGGCACTGTAGCACTGCTGACCAATGGTAAAGTGCGAGTGCTCACCGTCAAAATGGTATAGGTGATTGTTTTATCCATGATTGGCATTTTTATTTACTGGTAAGTCCCTAGTACAATGCACAGTGTGCACCCAGTTAATGTAAATCAAATGCAGGGCAGGGCCTGCAGCACTGATTGTGCCGTCCACATGAGTAGCCCTGTAAACATGTCTCAGACCTGCCACTGCAGTGTATGTGTGTGCAGTTTTAAACTGCCATGTCGACCAGGCAAGTGCACCTACTTGCTAGGCTAAACCTTACTTTTTACTATTTGCATGTCAGCCCTAAGGTAGACCCAAGGCGTCCCCAGGGGTAGGGTGCAGTCTATTTAAAAGGTAGGGCAATTACTGGTGTGTTTTACATGTCCTTATAGTGAAATACTGCAAAATGTGGTTCTCACTATTGCAAGAACTATCTCTCCCATAGGGTAACATGGGGTTTGTCTTGAAATATCTTTTAAGTGTAATTTCCCATTGGGAGCCCATAGAGAGATGCAGATTACGATTTAAAATTACATCTTTTGTTAAGGTGTTTTTCTAAATTGTAAGTTTAAAAATGCCACTTTTAGAAAGTTATTCTGTGCCTCTACCTATCTGTGGAATACACATCTGGGCCAGGATGACAGTTGGGCTCTTTCTGCATTCACTCTAGACAGTCACTCAAAGGGGGCTGAGGTGTGAGCTGCATATCCTGATGGATCTTTCTGGGCTAGAGTAGTGGGAAGAGCTGACACTTGCACCTGAATAGGACTCTGCCTGTCCTTACACAAAGTAGTCTCCAACCCCATGGAGTGTGTCTGGGGCCGGGGCTGGAAAGGCAGGGTCTTGTGCACTACAAAGACTTTCCTTTGAAATTTGCCTAATTCAAAGGCAGAAATGAGTATAAGTACTGGACCTCTGAGACCACAACTTTAGAATCCTTCTGGACTGAGGACATTCTGCCAGAAAGAAGAGCTAGATGATGTAGGAGGAACTGCCACTCTGCCTGTTGCTTTGTTGTACTGGCCTGCTACTTGCTGCTTCTGTCCTGAGAGTGAAAGGACTGGACTTTGCTTTCTACCACCTGATTTCCAAGGTTCTCCAACGGCTTGAACTGAGCTTGCCTCTTGTCTCAGGGACATCAAATATTTCACCTGCCAGTGCCTGGCCTCTTCTGCTGAGAGTCCTGATGTGCCAAGTGGTGCCAACTGCAGCCCCTGGGCCCTTGGAAGTATAAGCTGGTGACCTGAAGGAGAAAATCCACACACCAATGTGCCGCATTAGAAAAATTGGCACAGCAGTTGCAGTAAGGATCCGACGCATCGATTTGCTTTCCGGTGCCTCACCTCTCCTGCGGCCTGCATTGTCTTTCTTTTGGACACATCCCAGGTACTTTGTGCTAAAAAGAGACAACCATTGATTCCTATGGATTAAGACTCATTGAAACCTTAAAAAGTGATATCTTTACTTGTGTATGTTGGATTTTTGTCTTGTTTGACTCAGGTAAATATTGGCGATTTTTCTAGACTGGTTTCACTGTGTTACTGTGTATGTATGTGTGTGTGTGTGTGTACAAATATTCTACACATTTCCTCTGTGATAAGGCTGACTGCTCATGCCAAGCTACCAGGGGGGCTAGCTTGACACTTTGGGCCATATTTATACTCCGTTTGCGCCGAAATTGCGTCGTTTTTTTTGACGCAATTTCGACGCAAAACTAACGCCAACTAACGCCATATTTATACTATGGCGTTAGAGGCGAATAGCGCCAAAGTTCCCGGAATGTGCGTCATTTTTTAGCGTGAACCCCTTCCTTGCGTTAATGATATGCAAGGGAGGCGTTCCCGTCTAAAAAATGACTCCCAGGACTTTACGTGGTATTTATACTCCCGGGCAAAAGAGACGCCCGGGAGTTGGCGTGGCTAAAAACGGCGCATTTGCGCCACTTTTTAACGCCTGCTCAGGGCAGGCGTTAAGGGGCCTGTGGGCTCAAAATGAGCCCACAGGTGCCCTCCCATGCCCCCAGGGACCCCCCCTGCCACCCTTGCCCACCCCAGGAGGACCCCCAAGGATGGAGGGACCCACCCCAGGGACATTCAGGTAAGTTCAGGTAAGTTTTATTTTTTATTTTTTATATTTTATTTTGGTGGCATAGGGGGGCCTTATTTGTGCCCCCCTACATGCCACTATGCCCAATGACCATGCCCAGGGGACAGAAGTCCCCTGGGCATGGCCATTGGTCAAGGGGGCATGACTCCTATCTTTCCAATGATAGGAGTCATGTTGATGGGGGATGGGCGTCGTTAAAAAATGGCGCAAGTCGGGTTAAGACGATTTTTTCGACGTAACCTGACTTGCCCCATTTTAAGACGCCCATGCGCCATTTTCCCCCTACGCCGGCGCTGTCTGGTCTACGTGGTTTCTTCCCACGCAAACCAGGCAGCGCCGGTCTGATTGCGCCGTCTAACGCCATTCCATAAATACGGCGCCCGCATGGCGCTTCAGAATGGCGTTAGACGGCGCAAAACTTTTTGACGCTAAACTGCGTTAGCGCAGTTTAGCGTCAAAAAGTATAAATATGGGCCTTTACACATTGCCTCTGAGATAAGGCTGACTGCTCGTGCCAAGCTACCAGGGGGATAGCAGGGGTTATCTTAGTTGTGTGGCTCCCGTGCCCTGACTAGAGTGAGGGCCCCTAATTGGACAGGGTGCAAACCCCATTTCTAAAAGGCACCAGATCATTTGGGATAAGGACCCTTGTGTCTCCAGAGAGCACTGAGGGTATGCTGCACCATTTATTGCTGAGCCCTTTTTACCTAGTTCTGATGGCCAGCTCTTTGAGGCTCCTTTCATGAGCCAGTCACTTTAAGGCCATTTTCTTCTCCATTTTGAGTTTGGCAGCTGACTCTCCCTCTCTGCCTTCCCGTCCGCCAACTCCTCTGGGGAAAGGTTTTGTGAAGGCACACTCTTTGCTCTGGCAGGTACTTCTAGTTCAGAAGACAAGTCATTTCCCCTACCCTGAATACTTCATCTGAGGGCTTGCATCCAGACCCTATGCCTTCTCTCCATATCATCCTCCTCATCCCCATACTCTGTTGCTGTTAGCAACTAGTGAGCTTCTGCACAGGACTCAGAGTTTTCTGATGCTCCAACCACTAGGTTCTTGGTGCCTTTTTTGATAAGAACAGAACTGCTTGAGCTCAACCACACTGTAGCTGTCCCTCTCCAGGTTAATAAGCTTGGACTCCATTTCTGCAGGAATGGTCACAGACAGTCAGGTAGCATGAGAAGGGATTTGGAAAAAGCAAAAGAACCAGTCAAGGAGAATTTAAAAAAGTCAAATTGGTATCAAAATATTTTAGTGTTACCCTAATTCACTGTATGGCACTGCACAAATACAAGACCTAGTCTCACCACTGCCACCAATTTTTAAAATTGGGTAACTGATTGAGGGGAAGTGGGTGAGATCCTACTCAAGCAGAAACCACAATCTCTGTCAGGGTGAAACACAAACCAACCTCAAATAAACCTGTGCTTAATCCCTTAAATACTGAGCCTTTCCCCCATTGTTTAGCTATTTGAGGTAGTCCATGCTGTTCTGTTTCCTCTTTCCTTTATCAAGTTTCAAGTTTCAAGTTTAAATTTATTTACACGGTTAATTAAAACCATTGCAATTCCGACATACATAATAATATAAATACTTTGCCTACTCATTATATTAATAGAGACCCATAAAAAAAACATATAAAGCTTGTTTGAAACTAAAACATATCATTATAAAGAGTTGTGCATAGCTAAAATGTTCTCCACTGAATCCAACTTTGGCCTTGAACTTAACTTTAGGACTTTCTTGCTCCCTTACGAATACTATAATTATGGGTGAGTGAAGCTCAAGAAGAATCCTAAGTTGTACCTAAGGCTGATTTCTGGCTGGAACTAACCTTCCGGAGCTTTACTAATCATAAAATGATAGCCCATGCACACTTGGGTTTGACTTTCTTCACTCTTTCCTTTATCATTTTTGCTCCATTGAGGTGTAATATTAATTAAAGTTACTATCTGTGCTTGTATTTTTTGAAACCGCTTGTCTTTGTTCTCTTGTTGTGTTTTCTAGGTAGCAGCTTTAAGCATTACTTCTCAGAGGCCCTCTTTTGACGGAAGTTCATGCTTTGGGCTCCATAACGTTTTTTCCACATAAGGTATTCACTCCAAATTTGTGTCTTTTTTTCCAACATCCTGGGGATTATAAAGGTACCCTGAGTTTGTGGATTCCCCTGGAGGGGACTGTAAAAATAGGCAAAGTATAGCTACATTTTGAAACGTGTAGAGCTGAAGCAAATACCTCATTTATTACCACAGTTTGGCATTTTTCAAAGAGGTACCCATTTTTCCTATTTTTGTACAGTCAACCTACTTCAAGTTTTGTTGTGGAAATCAGTGTGAAACTCATTGATGATCCAGGAAACTATGAATTTCTTAAAAGCACATAAGATTTGGAATTCAGGAAGGGGTCATATGTATAAATCCCTCAAGGGTTTCCCACAGAAACTAACTTTTGAAATAAATAAATAAATATTTAACCTGAGTAGGAAAAAACAGCCATTTCTGGTAACATTTTCATATGTAACTTGTTGTCACAATGACCAATTTATACAAGCCATATACCATTGCATCTGCTAGGCCCTTCTGGTTGTGGGGATACATAGGGTTTGTAGGGTCTCTAAGAACCCAAGTTACCCAGAGCCAACAACTGAGCTGCATCAGTCAATAGTTATTCATTGTGTACTGAGTATAGACCAATTTATATGTTGAAATGTTTAGAGTCAAAAATGTGTATCAAGGAAACCTATGTATTTCTGAAATGGGCATGATACATGGTGTTTAGGAGCAGTGGTTATTTTTAAATCTCTGAATTTGTGGGCACTCATACTAGCAATCTGAACTTAATAAGTAAACTTATAAGGGGACACGAATAGGTTGATGAACCTTTTGACTCGCAAGTTAAAATGTTCCCACCATAGATCCAGTACAGGCAGAACAATAATCAATAATTAATCATCATCACCAATAATCAATGACAGCCAATAACCATAGTAATCAATAGGAGTCAGTAATTGTCACACACCATGACCTTTCAGTCATGAATAACCACACCTTTTAGTAAAAGTTAGAATATTTATTTCCCTATATTAACAATGCTAACGTCACGTAGGTAATCTCAATAATTCAAATGATACACATACAGAAACATCACTGGCTGTCCAAATCTGCAAAAGGAATGCAATCTAATCAAAGCTTGAACCACTACACATTCTAAAGTTACAGTGCAAATCAATAATAAGAACAATTGAGCAACCAATATCACATATATTTAGATTCAGCAAAGAAATACATCAACGTTATTCCCTAAAGCTTATTCTCATTAGTGAGGATCTTTATCTAACATCAGATTAGCATGTTGGGCTTCATGCCAAACAATGTAGTAAACACAAATCTGGAAAACATCTAACTATGGCTCTATCAAAACAGTGCCTGTGGTACCTAGAAAGAAAAAGCAAATAGGCATTGCACAACAAATGGTTAAAAGAATACCTCTCCTCAATTGGATTGGCAAGCTAAGATAGTCCTCGTCATCAGAACATCAATTCAGTCAGCAAGGCATCAGGATTCAGCATCAAAGTTAAAAAAAGGCAAAGTATTTAAGCATTAAAGTTGAGCATGTCTCTTGTCAAAAAGCACAAGAAATTATTGATGGTGGCAAAAGGCAAAAGCGCAATTGCAAAATGATGATTTCTTTTCAGTGTAGTCCTGTTAAGTTAAATTTCCTAAAACTACTTCCCAAGTCCTTATTGGTCAAGGGATCACATGTTCACACTTTGTCCAATAAAACGAACACATCAAATCTATAATTACTACTAGTACTCGGTTCACATGTCGCTGATTGGCTTCTCCTGTAATGTCCTCATCGTCCGGCTAGTCAGGTAACAATATTGTTGCAGCTTACACTCCAGTCAGTGTCTCTATTGTTCTCCTCCTGAAAAAGTCAGTCTTAAACTGTGTAACGGGAATTGGTGCACTGTGTTAATGCTTTGGTTATGCCCCTGACCTGTGACCTGTTTAGAAAGCATAATTTGCTGCTGTTCCATTGGGGCTTGAGGTATTTGAATTTGCTGTCTAGTAACCATGGAAACCTGCTGCTGCATTGGCTGTAACTGTGTCATTTGTACATGTGGCTTTTACACCTGCTGCATTGGTTGAAATTTTTGCATTTGATTCACATTATTTTGGAAATTCGGTTTAGGACCTCTCATTCTCAGTCCTCTCATATTCTGGAACGAGTTGATGTCATTACTTTGCTGTACTACACCTTCCTGCACCAACATCGGACACTCCTATTTCCAATGTCCAACGGCTTCGCAAACGTGACAAGACAACAATTTCTTCATTCCCTGCCCAGCATTCTGAACCCCTACAGTACCCATGTCTGGACCACGATTCACATTGCCTCTGTGACCTTGACCTCTCATCTGGGGCTGAAATACCATATTTCCCTGCTGCTGCTGGGGCAGCAGTTGCAGAAAACTTCCCTGCAGGCCTCTCTGAGCAGCTTTAATCTGCATCACCATTGCCTTCTCTTTCAGCTTTCTTTGTTTCAACTCAATCTCATCACTAAAGAACTTGGCATACTGCGACACCTCATCAATCGGCTTTGCTTGCCAGCAGATCAAATGACTCTTAATCATCTGGCTAATTTCAGGTCTCAGTCCTTCCACAAATCTGAACACAAAATGAATCATGTCCTTTGTCTCAATTGTCTCTGTACCGCTGTAATGCTTGAACGCCTGTGACAATCTCTCATAATACGCATGTATCAACTCCTTTGCTTCTTGAGCCGTCCTGTCAATTTTCTGCCAATCAATGTTCTTGGGTGAAATTCTTGCGTTCAAAAATTCAATCACCTTATAGTAACACTTCATTACCTCGGGAGATGGCACACCTGCATGTTTATCTCTCTCTGGTTCGCTTGTTGGCCAATCTATACTCCGTTTTACACTCTATCCACAGATCAGCTGGGACCACTATCTCTATTAATGTGTTCAAGTCCTCCCACAGGCACTATGCAAGTTTTGCAAACCTGTATGTCTGCTGGTCCCATTCCACTGGTCTCTCTCTCAACTTTGGATAATCATTTCTAAATGATAGAATGTCACTTCTGCTCCAAGGGACATGAACAACATTCCCTCCTGGAATCTCTCTCATTGGTAAAATCTTCACTGGCTCGTGATCTTGCTGCACATTTACAGTCAGCTCCACAGAATCCCTTTTCCTTTTGTCTCTTTTCCTTACCCATCGGTCTTCCCATTTGTCTAATGCTCCCAAAGTCTGGACACTTCGAAGTAATTCCCTAAGGTGTGCCTTCATTCCGGCAGATCTCATGTGTTCAAAATATTTAGTCTTGAAATCTAATCTGTAACTCCTCTTTAAATTCTTTGTTTTCTCTATTTCTATGCTGTACTTCTCTGCCAGGTCTGCTAGCTTCCAATGCACATTACTCACTTCCCTTGTGATCCTCGGGCATTGGTATCTCAATTCTGCTTCTGTATAGGATTCTAACCTGTTCACACCCAAAGTTCCCTCAATGAGTTCACCCACTTCCATGCTTAGCCTAGCATTGTTCAAATAATCCTCTCCCTTAGGGGCACTCTGCGGGGTATTCAGCTTGTCTATCCAATCACTCAGTTGCTGAGCTGTCAACCCTTGCAACAAAATGTTGCTGTCCTGTACCGGTGACACCTGTTGTGCAACTGAATTCGGGGTCTGCAGTGTCAACAATTTCAAGCTCTGGCTAATGTTTGACCCTTCCATGGTATCTGGAAGTACTCCAAATGGACTCAGGTCTAACAATGATCTTGATCCGTCAAAAGTCTGCCCACAGGAGAAATTCCAGTGATGGAAAGTTCTGGAATCTGTGGGAAGCCACAAACTTCTTTCCACCCAGCATTTTCTAACTCTCCTGATTACCCCAATTCTCTCGATAAAAATGGTACCTGGGGCGATATTGGGAGCTAGCCACACTTTCCTGGCCCATTTGTAAAAACAACTCCCAAAGAATCAAATATCCTCACACTTGCCACTGGGATGCGTTAGTTCACAGGAGAGCAAAAAGAATGTTGAGGCTTTAGGGGTGAGTGTGGGGCCTGATGTTAGGATGGACTAGACCCACCATTTTTTATTTTATCAAACAATATGCATTCCTGCCATACAGTGGGGCAAATTGGGGCACACCTCCTCTCTGCTTCTGGGGAGGGGGAGTTTTCCCTTTTGGGGTCAGGGTGTGGCCAGTGCCGGAGTACATATACAAGACTTTATTTTGCCCCAAACATCTTTGGCGTCATGTGGATTTTCTATCCCAGTTTTAGGCAACTTCCCCAATTGGGATAAACCTCCTATCTATCTCCAGTGGGGCATAAAGACACTATTGACCCCACTGGGGCAGGCGTATGGCCCCTCCTACCTCAACGACAGACTCAACTTCTACACTCCGACCCGCCAACTGCGCTCCGCGAGCCTCGCCCTCGCCAACGTCCCCCGCATCCAACGAACCACCTCCGGCGGCAGATCCTTCACCTACCTCGCCGCCAAGACCTGGAAAACGCTCCCTACCTACCTCCGATAGACCCAAGACCTACTTGCCTTCAGAAGACTACTCAAGACCTGGCTCTTTGAGCAGTAGCAATCCTCCCCCCCCCCCCCCCCAGCGCCTTGGAACCCTAACGGGTAAGTAGTGCGCTCTATAAATATCTGTGATTGATTGATTGATTGATAGTAGGGTGAGCCGCCCAACCTTTTGTTTGGTTTGAGGTCATTTCATATTCCTGGTGTCTAGTGGGCTTTCTGCCCCGAGGGGCTGGAGCACATTGGGGATGAATACCCTAACCACCTCCCAGGAGGAGCAGAAAGTCTATTGAGCCCCAGAGTGGGGAGAGCACGTGCCCATCACCAGAGGGGGCTGCTCTGCTCAAAGAAAAAACTGCATGAATGCAATTGCTAGTGTTTAGTGGGATTTATGCCCCCTGGTGGTCCAGTTTGAGGGTAATCATCCCAATCCACCCCGGAGGGGTGAGGGGGGGAATAAAGGCTGCCTGCTTTATTTTAGGGATGCATACGTGGCTATACCCAGGGTGGGCAGCCCACTCCTCTATTTGAAAAAATGACCTGGTGACTAGTGGGCTTTTAGCTCATGTGGCACATTGGCGATAATAAACACCATATGCCCTCCCAGGGGGGCAGAAACACTGTCTGCTCTGTTTTGAGGGTGTGGGCTTTGCCATGCCTATGGTGGGCAGCACCAACCCCTATGTTTCGTTTAAAAAAAATCCCTGGTGTCCGTGCTCTTTCCACCCCCTTTCGGGGTAGATGGGGGGTAATCACTCCCAACCACCCACCAGGGGGGCAGGAAGACTGTCTGCTCTGTTTAGAGTGTTGGGGCTTTGCCATGCCCATGATGAGCAACACCCACTCCAATATTCTTTTAAAAAAAAGCTTTCCCTGGTGTTTGGTGGGCTTTAATTCCCCCATCCACACTCCCAAGGGGAAAAAAGACTGATACCCCATTTAGGTGGGGGTGCTCTCATAACCACACCCATGGTGGTTATCCCTCAGCCCTACATTTTTTAAAAAGCCTTACCTGGCATCCAGTGGATTTCCTGCCCCCCTGGGGCAGATCAGGATTATTATCCCCATCTGCCCTCTGAGGGGGGGGGGTAGAAAGACTGATGCTCCATTTTGTCGGAGTGGAAGAATGGCCATGCCCATGGTGGGCAGCCCTTATTCCTATATTTGCTTAGAAAAAAGCTTTCCCTGTCATCTAGTGGTCTTTCACCCCTTCAGGGGGCAGATCAGGGGTAATTACTCCATTTACCCTTGGGTGGGGGAAAAAGACTGATGCCTCATTTACTTGTGGTGGTAGCATGGGCCACACCTATATCTACAATAAAAAGCTTTCCAGGTTTACGAGGGGTCTACTAGGCTTTCTGCCCTACCTCCCTCCGGGGGGGGCGGCAGAAAGACTAAAATATTTAAATGTGCTGGGCAAGCCAAATCTTTACCTAAGAGGCTGCTTTCCCTATCCCTGGTGTCAAGTGGATGGATCCCTGCTTGGGGATTGTTCTCCTGTGGTGATCCACAAGCAGGGATCCACGGGACAGAGGTAGCATCGGAAAAGGAATTCTCTACTTTCCAACGATACCTTTCCCAAACGAATCAGTGCTTAGGGGGTGAGCTATGACCCCAAGCAATTATTCAGTGAAAGAAAAACAAGTCCATGGCTTGTTTTACTTCCAATTTCCTGTAATGACGTCAGCACACCAATGCGTGCTGATTGTCATTAAAGGAAAAAAAAACAATCAGGCTGCTTAGGAAAGTCTTCCTGAGCACCCTGATGTAATAAAAATTATAAAGGACTCCCTCTGGTTCAGAGCAGCAGAAGGGCCTTTATACCCCCCCAGTGTCAAAGGATGTAGTGCGGTTGTCTGCCATTGGTCGACTCCCGCACTTAAAACGTTAACCCCTGTTAGCTTGCCACAAAAGCTGTCAGGAATAACTTAGATGCAATGTATAAATCGTTTATGCAGCCCTTAAAACATTAATAAAGTGAAAACCCAACACACAAAAAATCCCACACCAATGTAGAAAAATAGAGTAAAATGTATTAAATTATTTGAGACCAAAACAACAAATATTCAATTTGTAGACTAGAGATATGCAGTTTCAAAGATTTAAGTAAAAATAGTGCCTAAAAGCACAAAGCGCCAACAGTGGGTATTTGGTTGCACCTTACTGAGACAAAATCATAAGGTCAGGCCAACTGCGATGAAGCACGATCCGGATACAAGGTCCAAGTTAGGCCCACTGAAAAAGTACCTTAAATCCTGATTTGCACAGCGTTGTGAAATCCTGCATCAGGGAAATGTCGCACAACGGCAGTTCTGAGGAAGCTGCGATGCTGCAATGCAGAGTCTTGCATTGTCTTCGAGGATGCCAATGATGAGGGGCTTGCGATGTGAAGGCCTGTGTCGAGGATGAGTCATGCAGCGGTGGTCCCAAGGAAGCTGCGAACCGCAATGCAAGGTGTTGTATCAGGGAACAAAATGGGTTTAGAAAATAGGCAGGTGAAGGCAATATGTTTGGGGGTGACCCTGAAGAAAGGACAAAGCCCAACAATCGGCGAGTCATGTTCGAGCTGATTTATGTTTCAAGACACTCCGGGAGGCATTACCTACAACTTTGGTGGAATACTTTGAGTCATGTTTATGATGGGCAAGGATGGCACTAAGGGCCAGATGTAGCAATTTCCGATTTTGCGAGTCGGAAATTGCGTGTCGGTGCGACTCGCAATTTCCGATTCGCAAAATCGGATGCAGTACGGTGTCTCAGACACTGACTGCGAGTCACTATGGGGTCGCAAAGACCCACCTCATTAATATTAATGAGGTGGGTCGCATTTTGCGACCCCATAGCGAGTCCCTGCACTCACAGGGATGATGGCCTGCTGAAGTCAGCAGACCTCCATGTCTGTGACTGCTTTTTAAATAAAGCATTTTTTTTTTTGCAGCCCGTTTTCCTTGAAGGACATCTTGACATTGATTGGTTGAACTGAAAATCAGCAAAGTGACAACAAATCGGTGTCAGTCATCATATTGATGAGTCCTGTGTTGAACAGAAATAGGATTTTGCAGGTCAGACACAAGTTCAGTTATGTCGTCATCTTCTTTCTTTGCACGGTTTCTAGTAAAAGTACTTTTGGTGCTATCCATTCTGATGACACCAAGGATTCACTTTTAGCCAGGCCCAATGGAATTATTCGATTTTGCGGTTGTGCCCTTTGCCGCATAATTATAGATTTGCTGCATTTGCTGCATAATCCTTCATCTGCCACGCAATCTACAGATTTTAACAAAACAATTGCTTCTAGCTCAAACGGTTCAAAAGTTACTCAAAGTGCAGTGGCACGTGTTGCTGTGCAGTAGAAGGCTCTTTGTTAAGCTGGACTGGTCACCTTTCTGTTGTTTATTGCTGTATTTTGGGTTTAAACTGGTACTAATAATGTCCAACCAATGCCCATACAATGGTCCAAAGTAAAAAAAAGACAAAATAATGAAGTAATACTATTGCAAAATGTGCCGCATTATGAAACATTTCTGTGTGACTCAGTGATCAATGCGTAAGTAGAGAAAAGTTTTTTGGTTTCCTAACCAAACTCTCAAAGCGGGAATTTCTTATTGAAAACAAAAAAAAAATGGCTATGTGATGCTGGGAGTTTTCTCCCAGAGATCGGGGTAATTTATTTGTTTTCATGTTCCATGAAGTCTAGCATTTTTTGGTGGTCCTGAACATTAAAATTTTAATAATTATGTTCGAATGCCTGCCGTAAATGGAGCGTCAATGAGAATTTTGACTGAAGTCCAATCTCATTTGGGTTGTCGCTCTAAGATTTTCACTGACACAGGCACCAAACGCCCCACCTTCACAAATACTGCAGTTCCCCTGACTCTAAATAGCAGGAGAACCTCAAATTAGGGGGACAGGACTCTCCGCCACATTCTTTAAAGGAGTACCCTCTCTGCAATCTCTAAATAAGCCCATATGTCTGGACTGTCAGGACCTTTGCAGTGCAGCCCCGTGTGTGCTCCATGTTCTTGACACCCATAGCGGGAATCTGTGTGACATTTGTCATGCTTAGGTGGCAGTTCTAAGAGGATCTTTGCAAATGTTGTTTAGTTGTGGTGCTGCCACACAACTCTGATTCATGCGTCCTGCCTCCACTGAGTTGCCTTCTCTGGAGTACAATGATGTATGTAATAACATCTGACCCCCTCAAGGGTCATATAAACACATCAGATAAGTCCATTGACTTGGGCAAAGGTTCAAGATCAACAAAACTTGCCAAAAAACCCATCTTTTTGGGAGTAAATGCAATAATCCATAATAACTACGTGTAAAACCCTTTATTAATGGTAATAAAACATAAGCACTTTGTTTAGCAATCACTGTTAACGTTATTAAAGCAATAAAGCATTTAAAAGTGAACTTGGCATGTATCTGTGTGCTTTCTAGATATGCACAAATCATGAAAACACAAAAGAAACAACAGTACCTAGAGGGCATCACGTTTTGATCACTCAACATGTAACCATAAGCTTAGCCCCTAGAAGGTCTCTTACAGCAAGTACATTTTTTAGAAATCTTTTAAGTGCAGCCACAGGCTTACCCATAGGAGGGAGCTGCACACTCGGCTGCTTTCTTTGTTGTAACCGTGCAGCCTTGCGCTGAGCAGAGTGCAATTTTTTTCTTTTCTTTTATTTTGGGAAGGTGATCAGTCCCACCTGAGCACCCCCGTGTGGCTCCTCTGTTGTGGGGCAACCCAGGGAGCCCAGCCCTGGCTGCCCTCAGCCGGCTTTTTGCACAGCCCACACTTTTGATGCAGCTGCTGGAGCTGACAGTCTCTTCTCCGCTGCTCGGTCCTGTGGGCAGAGTGCTGTCTCTTGTTGAGGCAGTCTGACCCCCTTGCACAAAGGAATGGGGAACAGGCGGATGGCCACTACCGTGAAGAATGCAATGGCGCGCCCTCTTTACATGCCTGGTGCTGGGGCCTGGAGTACATGCCGCAAGAAATAAACAGGAGTCAATCAACAGGAGGTTCTCCTTGGTGACCCCCAGACCATGGCTCACCCTGGGGACTTGGTCAGCTGAGCAGCAGAGCTCCATAAGCTCCGATTGTGCTGGGGGTTAAAGGACAAAATTGTTCTCTTTCTGATATTTCAGGACCCCTTCCGCTGTTTTATATGCTTTTTGGTGCTTTTGGTGCTCCTGCTGGCAAGCACTAGCAATCTGGAGCCCTTTCTTTGGGCTGTCTGCCTTCCAAGGCAGTGAACTTTGCAGGAAGCTAGTTAGACTGGCTCCCGGTGCCAGCATTGCTCCCTTTTCTCCTTTGGAGCATCCTCCTCCTTGGTGCAGAAGTCTAGTCTTTCCCTCAACTAGTCCTTAGGGGGTGTAAAGGGACCAGTTTCCTGGGGAGCACCCCACTGTTCCTGGGGGCAATTGAATTCAGAGTCCTTAGTCCAGATGGATATCAGACGGTTTCCTCCTTCCAGTTGTCCATGGCTGCTACCTCCAATCCCAGTGGCAAGCAGAAACTCAAAACAAAGAGAGAGCTCTCCTTGACTTTGTAAGTGGGGGCAGAAAGTTCCAGAAGCTAGGCACATGTTGCCTATCCTGCTGTGCGACATCACCTCTATGTCCCTGTCTCAACCCTCCTACACAGCCTGCTGGGACATTTCAAAATGGGATCACCCAGGAGTCACTAGTCACATCTGGTCTGGGGACACCAGCTCCGCCTCCTAGCTGACAACACTGCTCGAGCCTTTCCCACCAAATCTTCGCGGGGAGTCCCCTCCTGTGTTGGTTCCAAAGGTCTAGGTGCCCTTCTTTGTTCAGTGGGCTTAGGCTGGCTCATCCCTGGTACAGTGTGACTGCTGATTGATTTTTGCAGATCCTTCATCACACCCTTCTCCTCGTCAGGTGCTGAGTGAAGCTCTCTTTATTGCCCCCTTTGTTCGGGAAGGCCTTTGTTTCTGCTGCTGGAGAGAAATGTAATTAACTTGGGACAGCAGGGTGACAAAAGGCCTGGACTCTGATCCTGAGCTGGCCCAGAGAAAGTTGACAATCCAGGAATACCCATAAACTATACAGATATTCTCTTGGAACTCTAATATTTGGAGCTGTCATACAGATTCCACCGCAGTTTGATAGGTCACCAGTCTCCGTAGGCCCAGGGGAAGCATAGCTGCACTCTTAAGGCAGTCTTCCCAATAGATGTATAATAATTGAGTGTCACTGCAGGCAAGACAGTATACCACACTGACTTTCCCTATGAGTGTACACTAAAATTATGAGGCTTACCCCTGGTCAATATCCAATCCAACAGAGTTCCTTCTGTGCCATACTACCTGTGAGCAGTTACCGGGTTCTGTACGACAAGAGACTCCCATGCGCAGCCCTCACACATATGACCACGTGTGCATACATGTTGCCGTGTAATCAGCCAAGTGCCCCTTACCCTTGTTGAGTCACAGCGGCCTTTTCTTAAAAGGCGGACACTTGTGGTAAACAGGCGCAGTCCATTTTCTGTTGAGTTTCCCGTGGGCGAGTCACCAGTTATGAGACTCACTCACTGTAAAAAGTCAAAAACCAGGTGATCAAAAAGCAAAAAATCGAGGCAGATTAGATAGGCAGAACCCATCATCTCATAATACAAATGCACATTAGCATTCGTTTTATACTCGCACAATTTCCCACCTGAGAGAAATTATGCATGTGTAAATTTTAAGCATGTGACTAGCCATAGAAATCCATGTCTGGTGTACTGTTCTGTAAGTATGCTTAATAATGTTAGTGAAATCTGTAGTAGTTGGAAGTTTGCTTTAAGCATCAAAGTCACTCTATGGATGTACATTTAAGCCATTTAACCTGGGGCTTCTGTGAACAGAGCCCATGATCACTCAAGGTGGAAGTACTTTAATTGACAAAAGTAGCACTGCTCATTCAAGAGTGGCTAGCATCTGGCAAAGAGCGTCTGCTTTTCTTATTTTCTAAATGTTTAGGAACTACTCCGTAGAACAGAAATGCACGTAATAGGTCAGAAAAAGCAATTGCTTTGCACCTGAAAATTTTTTCTCAAATGCTGCAAATAGTCACATGAATCAAGAACCGTTTCTGATTTAACAAACTAATGAGTTATGACTTTGGATATTAATGGGAAAATCCAGTGAAACATTTTGAATCTAAATGCATTTTTATCAAAAATGTTTTTTGCAGGTCGATCTTTGCTTTGCACAATTTAGTTACTAATGCCTAACTTACTGAACTTAATCACCCAACATATATTTCTCTTGTATTGCCTGTCACCGAAGAAAATGTGCTCTCTTTACGGTTTCGTTAATGATTAACAGTACAGGACACGGCTAAACACTGGCAGTGCTGACTTGCATTTGGTTTCCTGACATTTTGTCAATGTGACACGAGAATAATGGCTGTTTGTTTGCAAGTGACTTGTTCGTACAAGCATCCACAAGCTGCAATCTGTTTCTGATTAATGAAAACAATGTGTGCACCTCAGGAACTTAACTTGCAGGTATTTCGTATCCAAAGGTTCACATTAACGTCCTCTGCAGGGAGATTACCCCTGATAATATTTTCTGAAACTCCAAGGGCCTGAGTACGAAGCGGGTAGATTGGCTTGCAAGCCGAGCCCAGTACCTGCCCAGCCCCCCTCATATGAAAGGGGGCTCATGAAATCCCTCTGCCACCTCAAAGCCTCCCTTGCCTGCTGCCACTCTCGATTCGTGATAACCTGCCCCTGACCATGAACCAGCCCACTCTCATTTACCGCCTGCTTACAGCAGGTAGTAATTAGAATCTTTAATCCACAAATAAATTAGAAATTCCGTGCAGAATTTCAGACAGGAATAAAGTATCTCTTTTGTATTCCCTGTTCCATTGCAATTAACTCAAAATATCTGAAATTAGGTGGGGCAAAAGGACCAGAAACATTATTTCCAGCAACACAACCCTGTCATCTCGGATGTTGTAGTGATGTAATCAATGATATCATAGTACAGCTGAGGAGTGATGTTCTAGGTGAGGTAATTAGCAATGTATGCCTGGGGCGCGAGGTATAGTTTCTTGAGAGAACTATAACTGGTGAATGGTAGTGGTTTTGTTTGTACTAAATCACATTTTCACATGTCTATAATGTCCCTTTAAACTTTGTTTTTTTTCAGTGAATTTCTAATGCTTTAAAAAAAAAGAAATAAGATATAATTACAATCCCAAACAATGTCACTTAAATCTTTACTTTTTCAGTGATTTCCATGTTTTTATGGATCAAATCTGTTTATTAATTTAAACATATAAAAGTACAGAGCACTGTAGCATGGTCAGTAAAGTTCAACCACCAAAATACAAAAGTTCCAGTTCGGCATGAAGAAGTCCACCCACAGAATCCCTGTTCTATTGCCAAGAGGGACCCCCCCGCCTGCCTCCTCCTGTCAACTAGAAGGAAAAGGTGGCCAACGCACGAAAGTCTATTGAGCTCCAAGCTCCGTACATGGTATAACAGAACATATAAATAACAAACAATACAATAACTGTGCTTCCCCCCAAGAGGCTGTGCCCTTCTCCCGTCTGCCTGCTCTCCCCTTTTGCCCCCTCACTACATTGCCTCAGCCCTCCCCAAACTCCCTCAGAACGGTCACCCTCACAGAGGTTCATGTCAGCCCCAGGACCCTCAGATAGGCCGGGCATGTCAGCTCAGTAAATTCTGTGGACAAAATCTGAAGGAAAAGTCTCCATAGTATACCCAAGTCACCCACTCGCTGCTGAGAAGCCAGGGTAAGCTTCTCCGTTGCCAGAATGAACCACAGCATCTGGAGCCAAGACACATATGTCAGTACCCTGTCCGTGCCCCATAGAGCTCGTATCAACTGCAGCGCCGCATTGAGGGCCAGGGCCATCTGTCGCCCCTTCAGCGATCGAAGGGGAAAGGTGAGGGGATTTGGTAAGCCAAGCAGAACGTACGATGGAAATCTAGGAATCTTGGTATGGAACACTTTATCAATATTGCCTATAATGCTCTCCCAATATCTCTTGAGCTTGGGGCAATGCCAGAGCAGATGCACAAGTGTACCCGTGCTACCACACCCCCTCCAACAAAGGCTAGACTTGGTGGGATCCCATGCATCTATCCTTGTTGGAGTGTAATACCAATAAGAGGCCACCTTATATGCCGTTTCCGTCCCTGCTGCATTATAGGCAGCGTGATGTATTCTATAAAATATATTGTCCCATTCCTCCTCAGAAAGGTCCCTCTCCAGCTCCCTCTCCCATCTCAACTGCCCCTTAGACTTAGGCGGACGCCCCTCCCCCTGCAGAAGCCTATAAAGTTCTGAAATCACTCGTCTATCATCCTTCTTCGTCAGCAGCCATTTCTCGAACGGCGTGAGCGGCCTATCCATCCGTGCTCTATTAGCCGGCAGGAGGGTCCAGTGCCGCACCTGATAGTACATCAGCCTGTCTGCCTCTGTCAAGCCATATGTCTCCCTCATCTGGTCAAAGGGAATCACTCCTTGCTCATCAAAAAGGCTCCCCACCCTCTTACAACCCCCATCATACCAACGGCGCAGACTTTCCACATGCAGCCCAGGCTCAAAATCAGGATTCGTGCCTATCGGGGTCATCGGGGACAGAAACGACGTGAGCCCCGACCGACAAGCCACTGTGTTCCATACACGTAACGTTGCTCCCATAATCGGGGAGGAATAGAGGCCCCCCGCCCTATGACGATGCCGGAGCCAGGGCTCCTTCCAAATATGAGAGCCCGCCACCGCCTGATCCATGAAGCACCAATGTTTCTCAGTAAGTGGGCGATTCCACTCTAAAAGAAAACGCAACTGTGCCACCTGAAAATATCGCAAAAGGCAGGGAACCGCCAACCCCCCGTCCCCCTTAAGGCGGTGCAAAACTCCTCATGCTCCGGGCTTACAAACAAACTAAGGACCTGGGACTTCTGCATATTTACCCGGGACCCAGAGACCCAGCCGAACTCAGCAACTATCGCCATGAGCGCAGGCAGTGAAGTTGCGGGCTCCGCCAGGGTAAGGATCACATCATCTGTGTACAATGTAATGAGATGGTGATCACCGCCGAACTTCACGCCAGAAACCAAGGGGCTGTCGCGTAAACGCTGCGCAAAGGGCTCCATATGTAACGCGAACAAGAGAGGAGAGAGCGGGCACCCTTGTCGAGTCCCTCGTCTAATAAGGAACAGCAGAGAGAGCGTACCATTAACCCGGACCGCAGCCCTAGGTGACTGATAAATACATCGGATCCACATCCTAAAACCCGGGCCTAGTCCATAACGCTCCAACATCCTAAAAAGATAAGGCCAATGAACCCTATTGAACGCCTTCTCCGCATCAATAGAGAGAAAGAGCACCTCCCTGCTGGATATACCAGTTTTATCTATCAGATGAAGAAGCCGCTTCGTGTTGTCGCTGCACTGCCGGTGCGGTATAAAACCTGCCTGATCCGTATCAATAAGGCCCGGCACGTAGAGATTAAGGCAGTGGGCAAGTATTCCAGTAAATAGCTTGGCAGCTATATTCAGTAGCGAAATCGGCCTATACGAAGCACACTCCTCTGGGTCTTTCCCAGGCTTATGTATAACTGCAATAGTAGCATCTAACATACTGGGCGCAAGGACATCCGACGTCTGGAAAAAGTTGAAGAGCTGCACCAGAAGCGGCGCGAGCTCTGCGCAAAAGGTCTTATAAAAAAGCGCTGCAAAACCATTGGGCCAGGGGACTTCCCAACTTCCCTCTCACCAAGCAGAGTAATTGCTAAACCCTCCGGGAATATATCCGGAGCCGCACCACCCTGATCATCTGCCACGTATAACCCCCTATAGTATTCCGCAAACACCTCTGCAGTCTGATCACTCGTTCGCGCCTCCCCCCCCCAAAGGGGAACGGACCAGTTTTATCGCCGATGCCAAGCGTTGTGCTTGCAACCGGTGCGGCAAGAGCTTCTCACACCTATTGCTCCCAATGTAATATTTATGCTTGAGACGCACTATTGCATACTCCGCCATGTCTCAGTCCAGCCGTTTCAGCTGTTGCCGGACCTTCTCCAACTCCTGCCAAATTCTAGGCGCACCAGTGGACTTATGGGAGCGCTCTAGTACCGCCACCCTCTGTTCTAACTCCGCCCTCTGCTCTCTCCTTGCTTTATTATCTCTAGCTGATAGTGACATTACCTTACCTCGCACCACTGCCTTCAAGGCCTCCCACAGAGTTTCAAGACAGGTGTTCCCGTCGTCATTGAAACTAAGATAGTCGGTGATCACACGCCGGAGCGACTCCTCCATTGCCCTATTCTGCAATAACGTGTCCCTACAGCGCCAGCTCGAAGTACCCACCCGGCCCATGTCCATAGAAACCTATACGGTAATAGGAGTATGATCTGTCAGGGCCCGAGGCTCAATTGTGGTCTCCCTAACTCGGGAGATGAACTCCTGAGAGGCCAGAAAAAGGTCAATCCGTGCGTACGTCTTGGTCGCTGACGAGTAAAAAGAATAATCCCTAAGCGTGGGATGCGCCTTCCTCCAAACATCCTCCAAACCACATTCAGCCAGCCACTGTCGCCCCACCGCTGTCAACGCCCCAGTCTGCCCAAAACGATGCCCAGACCGATCCAACTCGTTATCCATCACCAAGTTAAAGTCACCTCCCACTAAAATGGCGCCATCCGGCGAATTAAGCATCGGAGAAACAGCCTGTCTCAGGAAGGTTTCTTGCTGCGCATTAGGAGCATACAGGGAAGCAATAGTAAAGGAGAAGGCCCCCACTCTTATTCTAAGAGCCAGAAACCTGCCCTGCACCTCTTGTATTTTTGCTACCACTTCCCCAGAAAAGGTCCTCGAAAGCAGTATCACCACCCCAGCATGTTTCGTGGAGGCTGAAGACCAGAACTGCCTAGGGAACCACCTTGAGTGCATGCGGTATGTGTCCCTATGCAGTAAATGTGTCTCCTGTAACAAGCAAATATGACTCCCAGACTTCTCAAGACCTGACAGGATCGCCAACCTTTTAGTCGGGCTGTTAAGCCCGCGGACATTCAAGCTTAGACATTTAATAGCCATGCATCCCAAAAGGAAGGACCCTCAGGGGGGGAGGGACCCATCGGGGGAGACGAAGCCCAGAACAGCACCTAGGCCCCTCCAAACAACAGGGCCAGTCCGCTAAGACAACTAGTGAACAGGATCCAGGGGAAGCACCGCAACATACAACCATTACGCACAACAGGTGCTCACAACATAAAAGTCCTCTAACACCCATCTCCAAAGAGGCAAAGTCTCAGCAGGGGCAGCGGAACCACTCAAGTTCGTCGAGCAAAGTCCAACGACTCCACCCCCCAGACCCCTCTCAAATGGTCATTAGACCTGAATTAATGCAACCCATATCAGCCCAGCCATCCACGGCCGCAACTCCCTTAAGCATTGGTCCCCGCGGCCACGCTGCTCAATGCAGATTGCCGTTCTAACGCCTGCTCCTACGTTGTAGGTCGCTGCTGTTTCCTCTTTCTCTCCTTTCACCTCCAGTGCGGGCGGTCCCCACCAGCCGCCTCCACACCCGGGCCAGCGTCCTGACCATCTCCCTCCAGGCGCAGAATCCGTCTCGCCTACTTACTGACTTCACTTGCCGAAGCTGATCCTCCCATCGGAAGATAAGGTGGAACGGATGACCCCAAGAATAAGACGCGGCGTGCGCTCGTAGATGCTCTGTGATGGGCTTAAATTCTCACCGCCTCTGCAAAGTCCGTAGCGAGAGAACTTGAACTAATTGGAGCGTGTGCCCTCTAAAGTGGATCTGCAGAAGGTTGCGGGCCCGCTGCAAAATGCTTTCTTTAATCCCGTAGCTGTGGACACATGCTAGAATATCGGGAGGACGGTCCCCGGCCCCACCAGTGTGGGCCACCTGATGAACTCTCTCTAGCGTGATCTCCCGGGTCTCCTCCAGGCCAAGGACCGAGCGGAACAGCGCCACCACAAAGTCTTCAATATCCTCCTTCTCAGCCCCAATCTGCGCTCCTCTGATGCGAATATTATGCCTTCGCGACCGGTTCTCCAAGTCCTCCACCGCAATCTGAAGAAGATCCTGTTGCTCCTGCAGACGCATGATCTCCTGTTGCATGCCTGCTACCTCCTCGCTGCAGGAGATCTCACCGTCCTCAACCTGTGCCACCCGCTCACCTATGGACATAACTTCCACTCGCAACTCCTTCACCTCTTGAAAAATGTCCCTACGGAGTTCTTGCAGATCACTCCGAAGCGAGTCAAACAAGGAGGTAAGGAAGCCCTTCGTGACTGGGGCCCCCTCATCCTCCTCCATCTCCCCTCGTACCTCTGGAGACTTTGCCGCAGGTGGTCCCTCAGCAGCTCCACCCTGCAACGGGCAGGATCCAGTCAGCATTTCTCTCACCGACCGGTCCCGTTTGGGCTTTGAGGATGGTATCACACCCGGCCCCCTACTGTGACCGTGTAATCACCCCAGCAAGGGCCTCCTGTCGTTGTCCTCCGTGAGACCGGTCCCCCTTGGTCCTCATGTTCCAGCCAACAGCCACGGGCCCCTCCGCTCTCAGACTCTCTCAGGCCAATCGCCGCTCACCAACTTCCACCAGCTCCAGGCAGGGCCACCACAGGCTGACCGCACTGCCGATTAGTGGCCCAGCCTCTCTGCGCCGCTTTAGGTTCCACCACCCCAGAGCAGGAGCATCCCATGAATGCTCTGGTCCGCTCGCTATCTCGCCCGGAGGCCCCGCCCTCCAGGGGGGCCACGCAAGACGACCATGCCGGCCTCCAAGGGCCCCCAGTGCTCGGCTCCGCACCGGCCCCCCGGCGCGGGCCTTATTCTACTCAGGCACCGCAGGACCCTCCTGGGCCACTGCCGTGTCTCCACGGGTGGCCGGCGGTCTGCCAGGCCCAGAGTCGCACCACACGGCCGAATCCGCCACGCACTGTGCCCGCAACCAATGAGCGCGGGCTCAGGCCGCGCGGCCCCGTGCCACCTCCCTTCGCTGCTGTGGGCGTCCCCGACTCCCTTCGGGGCACCCGCTGCTCCCCAGCACTGCCCGCTAAGCCAGGGCACCCCGGGCCATCAAAATCCAGGGTCGCAAGGCGATCTCTGAGGCCTGGGCGGCGGAGCTCGGACAAACACATCCGCTCACGCCGCCATATTGGCCACACCCCCTTCCATGTTTTTTTAATGTAAAGCAAAATGGCCATCGGACAAAGGCTGTTCGCAGTGTGGGGTTGGGAGCAGTGCCTGGCCGCAGGGTAGGCCCTGCTCTCAAACCCCACTGTAGGCAGCCCACTCCGCACTATGCATGGCCATTACTATGCAGAGCCTGAGTTGGGGAGAGGGCCTGACCCTGCGTCCAACCCCATGGACTTCCAACCCCTCCACCACGCATGGCCCTTGGCCACGAGCAGTGTGGAGTTAGGAGCAGAGCCTTCACCTAACTCCCGTGGGTGCCCATGTGCGGTGCGAATGCCCGTGCACAGCATGGGGTTGGGCGCAGGGCCTGGTTGCAACCAACCCTTCAGACCTACTGGCTTTCTCAAAGGGTCAAAATAGAAACAGCAGTGGGACTATTGGCTTTATCGTGAGTTAAGAACATCAATGTGTATAAAGCAGAACTATTGGCCGTGTCAAAAAGACACCAGTAACTATAATTAAATATATATGTCATAAATTCACACATTGCAATGTTTAATAATAGTGAGTGTTTTATTTTATTTTTAATACAGCATTTTGAAATAAAAGCATTAAACATGTTTGAGTCTTTTTTACATTTTTCACACAAAGTACAGCCACAGAATCAACAACAAGGGGGCTCTGCACGCACACTGAAGAGTATACAGCCTCAGTTCAGGGTGCTTTGAAAAAATATGGTAAACTCCCCTCGTGCCATGATTTCAAAGTCCTAGGGCCTTACTATATGTTTTTAATGCTGCCGGGGGGCTGTTGTACTTCCTGCAGCCCCACACAACATTGAAAAAGGTTGGTGGTGTCCCTGCCCATTTTAGGGGCACCATCAAAAATAAAAAAATATTATAACCCCTTTCCCCTAATAATATTAACAGCCCTTGTGGATGGTGGTTACCTGAGCCTACCACAGGCTCAGGGGGAAGGGGAGAGTGCACCCCCATTCTCTAATATTAAGGGCCCTGGGTGGGGTCCCTGGGACCTTATAGAGGCTCGGGGAGGGAAGCTATATACACCCTTCCCTTTATTATGATAATGCTCCTTGGGGATGGGTGCTCGGGCCTCATAGAGGGTAGCGGAGGCTGGTGGCTACACCCCCTTCCCCTAAAAATGCAAGTAAGCTGGGTATAATTACAGGGGCCTGGCCCAACCTCGTACCCCTATTTTTAAAAAGGCAGGAGACCATCTGTAGATCTGTGATGCAAATAAATAAATAAAAAATTGTGTTTGGTTCCTGGGTAAGGGCACGGTCCCTACCTCCTATATGTTTTTTTTAACTTTTTTGACAGGACAGGGGTACTGATTTTGAGAGTCCTAAAATGGCTTTCATGACATCTTTGTTGAGGTGGCAGCAGTTGATCAGATCTTATCTAGAGATCTGCTGGCTCTGCAGATCTTCTGCTGGGGTAAAAAAAAATTAAACCTTAATTTCTCAAAAACTACTGAACGAATTTACACCAAATCACAAAAAGCACACCTTCTGGACCAAGAGCTAGCTTTCTGCCACTCTAGTATAATTCAATTCAACATTTTTCGCAGTATCAGTGTGAAATTGTCCTAGGGAAAATTAAATAAGGAAAACATGTTTGTAGACTCCCCTTTTTTTTTGCCCCCCGCTTGATGGATCATCCCAAAACTTTCCATGAAGGAGCTGAGGTGTGGATGAGACTTTTTGGGGAAAGTCATGAAGATTTGCTAAACACCGCAAAACAAATAAGTAAACCAAAAAATACTTTTCCTTTGGAAACATCATAACTATAACTACCTAGTGGTGACTAAAGCCCGTACAGGGAAGGGGTTTGACTTTACTTTTGGTAATAAAATATGACTTTACATTTTAACAAATCATTAGAAATTCACAGCAAACACACACAAGTAACATTATATTTAGGTGAAAATTTCAGTGGCAACTTAACGTTTTAAACTAAAATAAATTGACATTAATAACTTATAATTATCTCTAGTAACTATAATTCAAGCCATAAGGTAATTATAACTTGCAGTGTCACCATGCACAGCTAATTACTCCTCATATTACAACATTCAGGCCCAACCCCTTCAAGCCTTTAAAAGCCCTTGGTACCTCATCCCCTGGGGCTGTACCTTATTTTAAGGGGAGGGAGTGGCCCCCCTCCCTGAGCCTTATTAGGCCCCTGGGAACCTATTCTCTGAGGCCAAAATATACACAAAAGAGGAGGAGGCATGCAGACCTCCTCTCCATGCCTTTATAGGCCCCAGGGATGCCATCCTCCAGGTAGTTTCTTTTTTTAAAGGGATGGGGGGCCACGCAGCCCCCTTCCCAAGCTTATTTTGGCCCTGGGTACCCCATTACCTAGGATCTGTCCTTATAGTAGGAGGATGCCTTGGTCCCCCCAACACACCCTCCCAGCACACCCACCAAGCATAACAAAGGGAGCTGTGGGAGGCCCAAAGCCCCTATGGGCCTTGCTGGATTTCCATATGCTGCAGGAGTCAACATTGTTGCTGCCCGGAGGTAGCAGCTGCATTTATGCTGATCCTTCAGGATAGGAGCAACTTGTTGATCTGTTTCCCTGCCCTCATCAGTGCAGGCAGGGAAACAGATCTAAACTTTGCTCCCAGCCAGCGGGGCATTTTTAAAGGCCTCATCCGCTGAGAGCAGACTTAATGTGTGCTCTCATTTGGCAAGAGATTTCAAAAAGCTCCCACCAGACGGGAGCAAACACAAGATTTCCTGCCCCCACTGGTGGGTTTCCGGGACAGAGGAAGTGAGCCAGACCCGGGGGATGGGGTCTCTGGGGTCATTAAAGGCTCAGGGGGGGAGTCTGCACAGCCCAACTCCCAGTTTTTTGTGTACATTTTGGCCCAAGGGTATGTGGTTCCTGGGGCCTTTATAGGATCTGGGAGGGGGGCTGGGCAACCCCTCCCTCTTATTATGCATTGTGATCGTGAGGGGTGGGGTTCACAAGACCTTATTAAGCTCGGGGAGGGGGGTTTGGGTGCCCCTCTCCCCTATATGAAAATGGCAATCCAAGGGGATGGGGTCCCCAAGGTCCTATTGGGCTTGGGAGGGGGACCATGTGCCCCTGCTCCTCTACCACAATAAACTTATGTGTCACCCCAGGGGGGGTTATTAAACCAAATGCAGGAGTCTACACTTTTTTTAAAATGTTGCTGTTGATATTTGGATCCTCTGCAAATTTTCTGCAAAATTGACAAAAAAAATGTTTTTGGCCCCACCAGGACTAGGCGTCAGGGCATCCCTCCCCTGCCCCTTATGTCTTTTTTTGCATTTTCTTAGGACGCAGTCCCGAGTCCTAAGATGGCTGTTACCACTTCCTGGTTGCGGTGGTGACAGTCAATCAGATCTCAGCAGGAGATCTCTTGCATCCACAGATCCTCTGCCTCATAATATATATAAGTGTTTTGAAAGTTTATTTATCTAAATCTATGGAATAGATTAACTCCAAAACCCAAAAAAGCTCTCCTTCTGTACCAAGATCTAGCTTTCCGCCAAATTTAGTGTAAGTTTGTTCAGCAGTTTTGCCTGTAGCTGTGTCTAAAGTTCCTATGGAAAAATGGATGTGGAAAACACGTTTAGAGACCCCTCCTATTTTAGGCCCCCTCTTGACAGATCGCCCCTGAACATTTCATGTGCAAACTAGTCAAAAAGTAGCACTTTTATGAATATATATACATATATATATATATATTCAAAACAAAGCACGCCAAGAGAAAAACAATGCACACTCAGCTGGTGCGAGGCAAAGAGGGTGGCTGAGCCCTCAATTGATTTTGTGAACAAAAGATAAATGCCACGCACTCCGTTCAGCTCCTCAGAAATACGAGGACGAGGAGTATACTGAATTAGAAGTCCTTCGAGAATTGGAAGTGGACACTAATAAACATCAATTCAGCAATTTCAAAGAAAGATCAAAGTTTTGTCCAGTTTTATCACCTGGTAACAAAATTGATATATTTTCTGAATTAGTGATGGAGGATCTAAATAGATTACAAAAGACTAGATATTATGGACAGCGGGAAAATTTAACTAAAGATGAACGACTGGCATTAAAGAAATTGACTAACAATAATAATATCATAATAAAACCTGCGGACAAAGGTGGAAATATTGTGATTCTTAACATACGGAGTTATATGTCTGAGGCATACAGGCAACTGAATGATGAATCCAATTATAAAAAATTAAATCATAATCCCATCAATCGAATGATTAATCAATTACATTCAAGACTTGATGATTGGTATGAACAATTACTTTTGAATACGGAAGAACATCAATTTTTGAAAAAAGAAAATCCAACCATACCCAGAATTTATTTCTTACCTAAAATACATAAATCTTTAACAGCACCCCCAGGAAGGTCAATAGTTTCGGCGTGTGATTCATTATATGAGAGAATTTCAGATTATGTGGATTATTATTTAGCACCCATCGTGATGACCTTAAATTCATATATTAAAGATTCAGGAGATTTATTGCGAATTTTATCGGATATAAATTGGTCGGATAAATATTTATTGGTCACAATTGATGTTGTGTCGTTATATACATCTATTAATCATGAAACTGGCTTGAGAGCATGTGAATATTTTTTAAGGCAGAGAAGTATTGTGGAGTATGAGCATTCAAAAATGTTACTATCTATGATAGAATTATGTCTTAAAAATAACATCTTTATTTTTAATCATGAAATTTACCAACAAATGTGCGGAACAGCAATGGGCATTTCCCTTTCTCCGAATTATGCCAACTTTACAATGGGTTGGTGGGAAAGGGAAATTGCTTGGGGTAAGGATAATGATGTATTTATAGATAAAATCGCACTTTGGGTTCGTTTTATTGATGACTTATTTATAATTTGGCAGGGATCACAGGAGGATTTTCAATTGTATTTTAACAAATTGAACAATAATGATTTAGGTTTACAATTCACATGTGAAATGAGTAAATTATCAATTACATTTTTGGATATGAATATCTATGTGGAAAATAATAAATTAGAAACCACAGTATACCGTAAGAAAACTTCAACAAACAGCATTCTGCATGGTAAAAGCTTTCACCCTAAACCTCTTATAAAGAGTATCTCATATGGGGAGTTACTTAGAATGCGCAGAAATTGTTCCAATGATCGGGAAGTTGAGTTAAAATATCAAGACACTATACAAAGATTTAGACAAAGAGGGTATAATCAGAAAATTCTACAAAAGAATTTAGAAAGAGTACGAACTATCCTTCGGGATGAAACATTAGTTCCGAAACGAGCGAGGACAAGACAGGATAATTCTGGTGAAAATAAAGTCAGATTGATATTGGATTATACAAAGGAAAGTGGATTAATTAGAAGAATTTTGTGTAAACATTTGCATGTTATACGAAAAGATCAAGATTTGGGTCCTAAAATTGTTTTAGCCCCATTGATAACGTATAGGAAAGCACCTTCATTAAATAAATGATTATCTTATAAGTAGTCACTTCACTATAAAAAATCAACAAAATTGGTTGTCAGAACAACAACTTGGATTTATTAAATGCAATAGTTGTAAAGCATGTAAAATTGGTAGATCAACTAAAGAAGTGAAATTATGGAATGACATGAAATTGAAGATAAAACATCGAATTACTTGCTATACAAAATTCACAGTTTATGTTATTGAGTGTCATTGTGGTTTAAAATACATAGGCAGTACAATTTGCATGCTAAAGAAAAGAATTTTGGAACATATCAGAGCGGTTCTGCACAAGGATTTTACATATGCTATTGCCAAACATTTTCAGCAACATGAAGTGAGCAGTTGGAAACAGTTATGGTATTATGGAATTGACCATATTCCTGAACACGAGAGGGGTGGAGATAGAGTAAAAAAACTCAGACAACTTGAATCTAAATATATTATTTTAATGAGGACAAAGAGCCCATTGGGATTGATCAATGATGAGGAACTTTTTGTTCATCTTTAAATTTTTGAATATTGGTAATTATAATGTTAATGATGTCTTTATGGAATTAGAATACTTTAATTCAAGTTAAATGTCAAAATGTGAATCCAAAACATTTTTTTGTGTAACAATGACTGTGGCTAATCCTCAAAAGTATTTCTAATTAATCATGTACATAAGAAGTTGATTATTTCTTGCCTACCTTTCAAAATGATATAATGTGATAATTATTAATTTATGTAAGTGATTATTAGTTCCTTTCTCCATAGTATTTTTGTTTAGACATATTTTTTTAATCCCAATGCATTTGTTAATTATTGAAAAATTCCTTTTCAGGTTAATTATATGATAGTATACATATAAAAAACTACTCAGACCATAATACATTGTAATGACTTTGGGAATGAAGCACTATAAATAGTGAGAATGGAGAAAGGACTGTTAAACCAGGAAGAAGACTGTAAAGTCGAAACGCGTTGGTTTTCTCTTTTTTGCATCGAATAAACCTGATTTAATTTTTGAGGAGCTGAACGAAGTGCGTGGCATTTATCCTTTGTTCACAATATATATATATATATATATATATATATATATATATATATATATATATATATATAAAATTTTACTGCAAATGTTAAATTGATATTATCAATAATGTTATCAAAGATGTCATGAGTCATGTAAAATGTGTGGAGTAATTAGTAGTGCATGGTGACTTGTAGTTACTTGAACTAACCATAACTATAACTGCTGAATTTCTATGGTTTTGCACAAGTAAATTCAGATCCTAGCGATAACGTTCTTGTAAGCTTTAGTTTTTTAAGTGAATTTCTATGTTTTTGCAATACTATTTTATCTAACTATAACATCCCTGTAACCTTTGTTTTTGTCAGTGAATTTCTATGTTTTTTTAAAGAAAAGTAATTTTAAATATTATATGTTAAATTCAACCACTGCTGCACATGGCTGAAGGCCAGGCCCTGTGGCCAATTCCCTATAACCACCCAACCCTGCATGCATAAGTATCTGAGTGGGTCTGTGAGTGTGTGCATGAGTACCTTAGTGGGTCTGTCAGTGGGTGCATGGGTCTCTAAGTGGGTCATAAATGGGTGCATGAGGGTCTGAATGGGTAAGTGATTGGGTGTGTGAGTATCTGAGTGGGTACATGAGTCTCTGGGTGCATCTGTCAGTAATTGCATGACTTTCTGAGTTGGTCTGTGAATGAGTGCATTGGTCTCTGAGTGGGTCTGTGAGTGAGTGCATGAGCTTGAGTGGATCTGTGAGTGGGTACATGAGTGTCTGAGAGGGTCTGTGGTTGGGTGCATGAGTGTTTACGTGGGTCTGTCAGTGTCTGAGTGCATCTGTGAGTGGGTGTGTAAATATCTGTGTGGGTGTGTCATTACGTGTGTGAGTAACTCAGCCACAAAGGAACCTCACCTGCCCTTTTATCCAACAAGAATCCACAGTTTTGCACAAAATATCTACCCAAGTGGAGTTCTTTCTGCCTCCTTGGTTAAATGTCCAATACGTATTCTACACTACATCTGCGTACTGGAGCACAAGGAAATATCACCAGTGAAATTGTGTGTGTTTTGGCAATATGATTATTCCTGGTGTGTCTTTATGTAGAAGTATGAGATAACATGAATCCTTTTATAGAAAGGCCAACGAGACTACAAAGACGTAAATCTCCACCAAGCCAGGGCTCTTCCTCTTCTCTATATGACATAAGTGCTTCTTTGTTTTTTCGAGAAGTCTTCATATCCCTCAGTATCAAGAACTTGCCACCAAAATTGGCGGCAAATGCACTGGGGGCCCTTTGGTAAGCTGTTCATCATCCTGACAAAAATCATGAAGACCTTTCAGTACTACTCAGGTGGGCAGTGCAGGGACAAGTGGGCGGAGCTTCCATGTGATTTGCACATGTGCATACTGTTTCGCAGCCGAGTCCCAAGATGGCTACCAACACTTCCTGGTTGAATTGTTGGCAGCTAATCAGATCGGAGCACACGATCAGGAGATGTTGAGGAGCCTTTGCATCCCTACATATTCAAATTCGATTTTTCTTTATTATCTCAAAAACTACTGAACAGATTTACACCAAATAACAAAAAGGACGCTTTCTGGACCAACAGCTACCTTCCTGTCAAATTAGGTGTAATTACATCCGGCGGTTCGAGCTGTACTCGTGTTCAAAACCCATACAGGAATTAACATGGGGAAAACGCTTTTTGGGACCCCTCCCCCTTTTTCTTGGCCATGCTTGACAGATCACCCCAAAACTTTCCAGACAGCAGCTGAAGTGAGCGTCAATTTATTTAAGAAGATTTCATGAAAGTTCATCAATTGGTGCAAAAGATATAGGCAAGTCAAAAAACACTTTTTCCAGAGAAACTAGGTACTAACTATAACTACATAGTGGCTATAGATAGATAGATAGATAGATAGATAGATAGATAGATAGATAGATAGATAGATAGATAGATAGATAGATTTACAAGAATAGACTTGGAATCCATAAATTATGTTGGTATCATTATCCTGATTTTTTGTAGCAGTGCAAGTACAACAAATGGAAACTAGAATGGATGATTTGTGGCTTCAATTGAAGCAGCACAAGTAAGCATGGCAAAAAGACAGCATGAACTATGAGCAAACAAGACAAAGTGATATGCTACAGTCCAATATATCACATCTTTTACAAATAAAACTAGATGTTGAAAAGCTCAAATCTTCCATTAATGTTAAAATGTCTGCATTTTTTGTCAATTTAATAAAATAGAGTGCGTTTCTCTGATCTGTGGTTGTTTTTGTATTTTTGCATATTCTTTTGAGGTTTATATCGTAGAAAATGCTTAGGCAGGGTTACCCAATTTCCAAGAATCATTCAGATGGGAGTTCCCATCGGGCAGAAGATTAAGAAACTCTGCCTCAGGGTGTATGGGTTTCATTGAATAGTCGACTGCACAAAATTGATGCTAAATAGTGGCAAAAGATGCCTGAACCATCTTAGCGCTTCATTCCAAGTTTTGAAGATGTCTCAATTCATTAACAAACAGATTTTTCACAGAAATCAGAATTCCGAGTTGTGTGGTAATTACTGCACAGTGTAATTACTACAAATGAGCCTACATTCCAAGCCACAAAATAAATTCCAATTTGTGCACAATGGTAGTGTTGGAGCAGATATAACTAATATGAGAAATTTCTATTGATTTACATATGAATACTAATGAGAAATATTGATAAAGAAACTAATAGTTGAAAATAACGTGTATGGGTAAAATGTGCTCACTGGGAGTGGTCACCACGTGTATTCACAAGATGCTGAATAATGAAAAATATATATTAAAGATGTACTAATTTGTCACATTTGAATGTATAACCTGTGTTTTATGAAAATTTGTGTTCTTAACTTAGCCAAACTGGAGGCCTGGTCTTCGCTGGGCCTTTTCTTGCTTTAACGTGGAGACACGACAAGCTGCCGAGGACTGGAACTGGAGAAAAAGGACCTTGAACTGTACAGAGTTCAGAGAGTTGTGCTAGAAAATTCTGTAAATGTACCAGTGGACAGGAGATGATGAGGACAAATTGATACAATTATCTGTAGTGCAGGCTAACGTACTTTCCCAGGATTTAACAATGGAAGCACTGACTAAAAGACTGTTAGCAACAATTTTGTTACCTGAGAATCTGGATGATGTTCTCATCGACAGAAGAACCAATCAAACTAATGGAACTTGAATCCTGAATTGACGTGAACATGGGGTAAACAAAAACTATAAGTTAGAGTCATAACTTCTGATAAGGTTGACCAATTAGCAATTAGTGGGATGGACTGAGAAACCCTAATAAAAATTTGTGACAAGGGAAGGAAATTTAGAGCTGAGAGGCGAAAGTTGATGATGTCAAGAGACGCTGTCCGAAGTGCTGATAATTGGGCTTACTCTCTGTGAGCCTGATACGTTGCTGATGACTGATGACCTGGAGACGAAGACTGACTCATTGCTGATCTATCTTGGATAGATAGCTACAACAATGTGACTGACTAATGCGTGCTTTTTCTTCTAGGTACCAACTGCACTGTTTAAAATGTTTTTTTTCTCTTTTAGATAGATTTTTTTTTCTTCAAATTAATGGTTTTTGTCTAAAATGTTTTTGCATGAACACCCATGTGCTGATGCTAATCTGGGTTACGTAGGCTGACAAGGGTGACTTTAACGGTGACAACTGACTGAATTGCATTGCTGAATTATTCCATAAATGTTAAAGGATTTGCTGACTTATGTTGTTGCTTTGATTGCTCAAGATTTTTTTTGACAAACAATTGCTTTGTGATGATTAATAAAGCTTGATTAACAATAACGTTGAATAAAGATGATTTTTTGATTAGAATTGTAGCTAATAGGGAATAAAAGAACTTTTAACCAAGTTGAGAGTTTTGGTATTTTTTATTAGATAGGGTTTTTTTAATGTTTGTTTTTTATTGTAGTGCTAATTAATGGTCCATAGGTCTACCACTTAGATGGGATACTCCATGAGATCCAAAAGGTTAATCGACCTATACGCGTCCCCTTGTAAGTTTGCTTACTAAGGACCAGGCGCTCTAGCAGTAGTAACCCCAACATTATAATTACTACAAGACCTCATTACCCTACACCCTCAATTTTCTCCAGCCAAAGTTTGACAGGAAAAACTTAGTGATACTGTCTCTGTAAAAATGTTTAGGAAAAAGTGTCACAGATGCAGTAATCTGTATTCAAAACACTGATACTTGATGTTATGTTTCATTCTGCAGTGGTGAACTCGGAATAGGTGATATTTTTTACACCCTGTAAAAAAACAATTTGATATTTACCTAATGCAATAGTTACCACCCATTTACCTTGTAAGTAGGAATGAGGCCTTTAGTGTCCTGTTTTGTACAACCTCTTTTCATCCTTTTGACGCAGTAGCAACCCAGGTACTTCTACAAACAACAGAATTACAAAGGTAATCATTTCTATATTTTTATTACTTTATGTGTAAATATATAAGTAGGTTCAATCAATATCCACTCCTAGGAAGATTTTCTTAATTTCAAATTGGGGTTTTGGGGGCATTCAACATTGGAGGTATGACCCCCAGGAAAATTTGGAAAGTAGTAAAGTCGTAGGGACTGACACCCCCTTTGCGCTTCTTTTAGGCCTCGGGAGGAGGAAAAGTTATATGGCCAAGAGAGATTGGGCTACCAGCAACCATTTTAGGGTGAAGGTGATGTCTGGTAGCGAAAAGGGGAAGAGAAAAGGTTTCTGGCCATATGGTGGTCGCGATGGAGGACCCCTAGGTTTTAAGGGAGTCCGGCTCCTTTAGGAGGCCAGAAGCTCTGACCTGTCAAAAGCCGACAATGACCATGAGTGCCGGCCGAGGCCTCTGCAGTGTGCTTCCGAGGGCGCGGTGGTGGCCACTTTGCCCTGCTCGCCACCACGGCAGAAAAATCGCAACCTGAGGGCTGCAGGGGGCATCGCCGTGCCAGTGGCGCGAGCTCTGCTTCCCATCGTGTGGTCTTTGAGGTGGTCAGCAGGTGCGTAGTGCGAGTGGCAGGACACAGCTCCTGAGTCACAAGGCAATACAGGGAGCTATGGATCTCATGCAGCGGGCCTGCTGGTCTTGGGCAGGCCTTGAGGAAGCAGGAGGTGATGCAGTGGTTGTGGGGGAATAGGACAGGTAGTTGGGCCTGGATTCAACCTTTAAAGAAGTGGAGGGCCCTGTGGGGCCCTAACACCACAGTTTACTTTACGCACATCAGATGGGCCGAAGACACAACAGGGAGTCCCAGGGTAATCAAGGGAGGGGCAAAACCATGCTAGGTGCAGAGGGAGAAGAAGTGTGTTGGAGGACCTGGTTCCGCTGTAGCTAGGGCCAAATTGGTATGGAGTGAGAGTGAGGGGAAGGGGGATGACAGGACCTGGGGAAGGGCGAACTGAACATTTCAGGCCTCACAGCCTGGTTGGGACAGCCCCCTGTGGGCCTGGGCTCGGTGGACAGTGCCCAGGGGCTGTAATCTGCAAAGCGGGGTGGGCACATGCTGGAGGCAAGGTGTCATGTACGAGGTGGTAGTATGAGTAGAGGACTTCGGGCAAAATGGGCATCCCCTTCCTTGGGGGGCTGCAAGCAGCATCACAGGACATAAATAACTTGGACTGGGTACCTGGTGGGGTTGAGGGGTCGGGCAGAACACCAGGCCTTAATTTGGATTTTGTAGTTCCAGAGTCTGGCGGAGTTGCGGACTTTGGAGAGTCTGATGTGGCTCCATTACCCCAAGGGGAAGAGATTGCATGGTCTGGCGTGACTGGCCTGATGGTGACGTGGGACGACTGCAGCAGCATTGGCAGAAGGTCTGGTGGGGCCTCCACTTCGGTCGGCATGAGTGGATTTGCTGTGGCCCCTTGGAGGATGGTGAAGTGGGAC
This sequence comes from Pleurodeles waltl, assembly GCF_031143425.1. Classification (NCBI taxonomy): domain Eukaryota; kingdom Metazoa; phylum Chordata; class Amphibia; order Caudata; family Salamandridae; genus Pleurodeles; species Pleurodeles waltl. The sequence continues at coordinate 81,445,228 of NC_090437.1, read as the reverse complement.
GACGGCAGCAGTACAGGTGGAAGGTTTGGTGGAGCCTCCACTTCAGTTGGCACGGGTTAGTCTGGTGTGGCCCCTCGACTGATGGTGATGTGGAATGACAACAGGAGCGCAGGGGGAAGGTCTAGTGGGGCCTCTGTACTGGCTGGTGTGGGTGGGTCTAGTGTGGCCCCTCAGAGGAGGTAGGATCATTGCTCGCAGCATGCGTGACGGAGTGCAAATGTCGTGGATAACTTGCCAGTGCCCAGTGGGGCTCTTTGGTTGGAATGTGTTGGGAATGAAGGAAGAGCGTATGACTGGCTAGAAGGTGAGTTGGAAGAAAGGGAGTTGGTAGGACCAGGTGAGTCTCAAGGAGGCAGAATGGGGGGTTGGGACAAACTAAAAAGGTCTCTTTAAGTTTCTTGCCAGGACTTGTCAGAAAGCAGGTGGACGATTGCGCCTAGAGGTATGAGCCAGGCAGGGAAGCAGGTTTTTGCACGAACGCCAATCTTGCAGGGAGGTAAGACTGCATCTGCGCCAGCGGGGCCTAAGATGGTGTCCAAGGGGGATGGGTGGCGAACATGATTGACTGTACAAGGTTGGGGCGAGGCTGCACAAGAGTAGGTATGTTAGGGATAAGGGAGTGGGGACGGCTGACGAGGATGCGATCTTGAAGACAGATGGGGGGTCTGCACTGGCCATGAGGGATCTGATTGCAGGAAGCTGGGTGGAGAGTCTGGGAGTACAAGACAGGTAGAAGAAGAGACTGCCATAGACTGGGAGGACAAGGCCTCAGGGGCTACAGGGAGTGACAAAAAAGAGAGCAAAGAAGTGAGGGTGAAGAAACTGACCTACATGGGTTCACCAAGCACCTTGGGCCTCACTTGATGAAAACCACAAAGAACAGGATTTAGAATGGGAAGTATATGGAGGTCTTTAAAATGCTGCATATATAGATAAGGGAGAAGGAACAGTCTACAGAGGAGGAGTATGAGCTGGTTGAGAGACTGAGCTTCCCGGTTACCACCCAGAACTGGATAGCAGCATTTTTGATTTACACCAGCGTTGACTGTGAGAAGTTTCCAGAACGGTGCATGAACGCTTTTCAAATATATGGATGTGATCTGCGAAGCTCTTATCATACTCCAAGGGGTACCTGTAGGTCAGGTATCATGAGGAGTTCCCGGCGCCTTGGCAGATGATGTTGAGGGCAAGTGGGGGGAGCTCAACCGGCAGCGAGGCCAACCCTGATGCTCTTAATGGCAGTGGCTTGCCTGTCACATTCTGGCCCTTCAGGGGTGGCCCTTCAATGTGGTGAGGGAGCAGCGGGGAAAGGACAGCCAGCACAAGGTGGTGCATGTTGGTCCAACACCAGAGGTTCATGCTTTAGGAAATACTATCAGTTCTGACACATGTTCCAAGTGTGGCAGCAGACACTAGCTTATTCACTGTGGGGGGATGATGGGGGCACCTGGGAGTAAAGGCGGGCAATGGCAGCAGTTGGGGTACTGAGGAGGGGGTCAGAAGAACCATGGCTATGTGGGGAAGGGCCCATACACCAGTTAAATGGGACAGACTGGTGTATTGGGTGCAATGGTATGGGAACGAGGTGGAAAGGGACTTGTTGATCTGGGGGTTTTGTGAAGGGTTTCAGCTGGTCTATGAAGAGGGGAGGGTACATAGATGGGTGGAGAATGTAAAGTCAGTTCATGAGCATCCGGAAGTGGTACAGGCCAAGATGGATAAAGAGGTCAAGGAAGAGAGAATGTCGACCCCTGGCTAATAGAGAATTTGATTGTTTCCCCGATAGGGGTAGTACCAAAGAAGGAGAGAGGTAGGCCATTAATCATTTCATCCAGGAGGATCTGTCTAAGGTGTCCTACTGGCAGTGGCTTTGGACATGGTGAACAAGGCAGGGCAATGGATGTTTATGGCAAAGAGGATCATCAAGTCAGCTTTCAGGCTACCGCTCTTTGGACTTCGAGCTGTTGGGGATCCAGTTTGGGTGAAAGTGGTATGTGGACAAAGCACTGCACATTAGCTGTTTAATTTCCTGTACCCTGTTTGAAAGATTCAGATCATTTTTGTAATGGTTGTTCACGTTTGTGACTGGTTTTGACTCTGTGACTCACTATTTTGATGATTTCTTCTCTGTGGGTTATTTGTATTCTACGAACTGCCAGCTGCTGTTGGTAAGTTTTCAAGAGCTGAAGTGGGATGTGCGAATGCCCCTTGCTTACGAGAAGACTGTAGGTCCAGACACAAATTCTACCTTTCTGGGAATCAAAATTGATACTTTAAGACAAGAAGCCAGGCTTCCAGAGGATAAGAAATTGGCAATGTTGAAATTGATTGATGAAATGCTGGGGAAAAAAGAAAGTGCAGGTCAGGGATGTATAGGTTCTGTTGGGTCATCTCAATTTTGCATGCAGAGTGGTGCAAGCGGGCAGGACTTTCTGTAGGTGATTGGGTCTGGCATTATCGGGTCTGGCCTTGTCTCATCATCGGTTATGTTTGAAGGCAAAGGTGAAGGGGATTTGCAAATGTAGCAAAGTTTCTTGGGTGACTTCAATGGGATGGCATTGGTTGTACTTGGTGCGGTAGCTGACTGTCAGATGCAAGTTTTTTCTGATGCTGCGGGTGGGACCAAATTTGGTCTTTACTGGCAAAGGCACTGGTGGCTAGAAGCCTGGAAGAAAGGAGGAGGAGTATTGCTTTTTTGGACTCTGTGGGAGGGGGCAAATTTGCAAACAAGAAGGTATTGTTCAATGTAGACAAAATGGCAATGGCGCAGGTTGTGAATCAGCAGTCAGTGCGTTATGCTCAGTTCTTGAAGTTGCTGCAAGTTTTTTATTTGACCTGTTTCAGGCAGAGCCTTTGTTTCAAAGCATACTGTGTCCTGGGAAAGGATAATAACATTATAGATGCTCTGTCTCGTTTTCAGTGGCAGAGGTTCAGTGGTCTTGCACTGGAAGCGGACAAGGACAGGACAATGATGCCAATCGTGTTGTGGAAAGTAGGAGAGAAAAGATGCTGCAATTGGTTATGGGCTCTTTGGCAAATTTCAGGTGGCGAGCATATGGTCAGACATGGAGGGAGTTTTTGGCATTTGCGACTACAGAGATGTTCACAAATGTCAGAAGGACATAGCCTACTTTCCAAATGATGGAGAAGGGGTGGTCGAAGGTGGTGATCATGGGTAAGCTCTCCAGTATTGCCTTTTATGGAGATGTTCTTGTGGGTATATGCACCCTCGGAGGTGAGCTGGGTATGCGTTTCTTGGAAGGTTGGGTGTGAGAAAGAGGACATGGGGGTTAGAAGTGGAAGGAATTGATGTGACCATTTTTTTGCAGGGTATTCGAGGTATTGACAGTGGTATACTCTGAAGTAGGGGAAGTCATGTGGTTTTCCTATTTGATGTGTTGTATGCTTTTGGGGGCTTTCAGGGTGTTGGAGCTGTTAGGGTGTAAGGGAGTTGTGGATCTTCGCTAGTCTGAGGTACAGCCTGGGCAGGGGGGTATACAGGTTTATATTCAGGGGTCAAGGTGGATCAGAGGGGAAACAGGTGTTGTGTGGCAGAAGTGTTTTACAGCATAAGGACAGGTCACAGGTGTCTGCTTTTCAGTTTCTGCAAGTGCTGCATAAGGCTCTGTGGCAAGTGGGGATGCCAGCTGAAGAGTATGGGACACACTCTTTTAGGACAGGTGCTGCGAGTGAGGCAGAATGGTCAGGTTAGGACGCGGACCAAATCAAGCAGCTTCGGTATTGGTCATCAGACAGTTACAAGAAGTATGTGCGCACTGCGGAGTGTTGAAGGTCATGTTCTACTGCCTAATGGTTTTGTTTCTTTTAAGGTTTGGTTCAAGGCCTGGTGTGTTCAGGAATGACAGTTTGGATTGTGGTCCATTCCTTTGTCAAATAGGCTGAATGGCAGGTGAACCAGGCGAGTTTCGGGTCGCAGCTTGGTTTGTCACAACATGGGGCTGGAGGTCTCATACTCTGGAAAAGAGATTACACAGTGGGCGAAATTGCTCCTTCATCTTAATTGAAGGGTTCGGGATTGGTGCAGAGGAAATGGCTAGTGCTTTTTAAGGCCATGCAGACAGATTTGGAGTTGATAAAAAGGCTTTAGACAGGGACCTACATGCTGTGCAGAGTTGGTTCTGCACCATCAGTGGAGGGGGGCATATCAGCTAGCAGCCATTGACAAAGCAAGGAGGAAAGTCAATAAGGAGAAGAGAAAGTTCTGTAGGGATAAGAGGAGTGGGAGAGTGGTTCAGTTGAATATTAGATTTGAGGTAGCTCATTTTTTCAGGAGTGATGTTGTGTACTTGTCGGCCATGGGCATGGACCTATACCTTTTACAACTGAGGGAGGCAGTGGGGGACTAACTGGTTGTCAGATAGTATGATAGCCACAGGGTTGAAAAAGATTGTGAGGCGGCGGGGGGTTACATAAAATCTCTTTTAGTGTTTTTCTGAATAGCGTTTAGAGACAGGCTTGCAGTCTTGCAAGCGGTTTGTATTTCTGTTGAGCGGGGAGAGAGAATAGTTCAAGAGGGGAGAGTTCAGAAAGCAAAGTTTGTTTTGTTAAGTTCTTATTGTGAATGACTGTGCAGGGAAAGATGTACAGGTTTGGAGACAAATGTTGGGGGGGACATTTATGGGAGCTAGAGGAATCGGTAGATGGTTACTGTTTAGAGAGGTTTAGTTTTGTAAGGCGTTTTGCCTAGGGTTTGGTAATGTTTTTGTGATGTGGACCTGCTTCAATAAAGAGGCCTTTTCTGCACTATGGGGTTGTCAGTAGTGCTAATTTGTGCCTTCTCACCCAAATATAGTGAGCGGAGGCTTGGAGGGGGGCCACGTTTTATCCTAATGAAAACAAATCTACTGACGTGCAGAAAACAAAGCAACATATTTTTTGCTGGATCCCCAAACGTGGTGTGATAAAAGTATATCAGAGAATGTAAAATTACATCATTGAACGGTACAGATCAATAGCAAAGTCAGTTGCGATGAAGTAATCACATACATCGAATTCAGCATGATAGCTTGTCAAACATTTGTCCCTGCAATATGTCAATTGTCATGTGAATATCCTCAACTAACCCAGATTAGCATCAGCATGGGGGGCTTCATGCTAAAATTTTAGAACACAAATTTAGAAAACATCTATCCACGGAAAACGATTAAGACAGCGCAGTTGGTTTCTGGAAAGAAACGGCATAAAAATGCATTTCAGTCATATTGTCATATCTACCTATCCACGGTATGGGTCAGCAAACAGAATCAGTCTTCGTCCTCAGGTCATCAGTTGATCAGCAAAACATCGGGCTCTCAGTCAGAGAGAATGAGCCCAATGACAGAATCTCGAATCTCTTCTTCTCCTAAAGTCACTCTAGATCGCTAGTCTCGCAATCTACATAAGTCTATTCTGAATCAGGTCTCCTCTTTGACTTTGTTATATCAAAGTCACCCAAGCTATCTCCTAATTCCCAATTGGTCAATTATTCAGACGTTATTACTCTACCCAGTAAAAATTCTATACCAAATCTATGAATTCTAATATTTCACACTTCACACGTCGTTGATTGGTCTGTTTTACGATGTTCTTATCATCTGGCTCGTCAGGTATCAAATTTGTTGCATCTTCCTCTCCAGTCAGTGTTTTCATTGTTCGCGTTCTGACAAAGAACCTCTCGCACACATTACACACAGTTCGATACATTTTAAGGACACTGTCTCCTGTTAGTTGGTTCTCATGGAAAGCTTCTGCTAAGCACTTTTAACAAGGCAATGAGCATTTCAATGAGCTTCTGCATGTGGCCTGGCAAAACTAGGCCAAGACACTCGCTAAGTTAAGGCCTACAATTAATAAGCTAGTGCATACTTCATAACCCTTAATATGACATATTACTACATTAATCTAATACATTTTCAATATTTCATAAGTATTAATAATTAATTAGTGCAATTCGTGAACACTAGTGGCCATTCTTCAAGGTCACAATTTCAAACGTGTACATTATTTTTCTCTACGTTATTCTTTTTTCTACATAAGTCATTATTCAAAATACATAAACTCTCATTAATAATTTCTAATTAAGACATCTGCTTCAGCAATAGCAACAGATGGCTACATAAGGACAGTAGTATCAACCAATACCTTTTCTCATTTATAACTGAGTTCAGAGTTCATTTCATTTTGATTTTGTGGCACATTAAAAGGTGAGACTTTCAGGTCACTGAAGATGGTATCCAAGATTGGAGGCAATGATGTGTGACTGGTACCAGAAGCACCCGAAGTTAAAAGAGCAACCAATTTTACTTGTACAGCCACTGAAGGCGATGAAGGTGCCAAGACATGATTAAAGAGTCAAGTTGTAGATGGTGAAGATAATTAAGAAATTAGATTCAGCCCAGAGGTTTTAAGTTGATGGTGCAGCAGTCATAATGGGAGTCACATGGGAATATAACTTGGTCACATAGGGAAATGGCTAAAGCAGTAGTATCACATAAGGTTTTTGTACCACGTGTAAGCACCATTGATGACTGAAACAAAGCATCTTTGAGCATGCCATATGGTTGATGCAGTACTACTGACTAAAACAGCTCCCAGAAATTCATAGGAAGCATTGCTTGTTGTTCCAGGGGAATGTTCAAAATGATAGTAGAGAGTCTTAGACTGTCAGGCTCAGAGTGGTCTTTCCCCAAATGTTTTGCCTTCTACCGCCAATTGTTGCAGATTTTTGCTTCTGTTGGCCTCAGGACTCTATGCAGTTTACCACTGCTAACCATTGCTAAAGTACTTGTGCTCACTACCCTAAACATGGTTTGGCTAGCACACACCTAATTGCCATATCTAATTTACTTGTAAGTCGCTTGTACAGTGGTATATCATATACCCAGGGCCTGTAAATTGAATGCTACCAGTGGACCTCCAGAATTTATTGTACCACCCTCCAAATTAGCACTCTAAAACGTGACATTACAGACGGACTGCAATGTCACACTGCCATGTCCACTTGGCATTTAAGCCCCCTTTCCAAGCCTTAAACTCCTTTTCAATTACATATAAGTCATCCCTAAGGTAAGTCCTAGGTAACCCATAAAGCATGGTGCTTGGTAATTAAAAGGCTGGGCATAAACCTTTACGTTTTACACTGCCTAGTAATGAAAAACTCTCAAATTCATTTCTTCTATTGTGGCGCCTACCCCTCCCATAGCATAACCTTGAGAATCCCTCAATACCTTTAATAAGTTGTTGTAATTCCTAATTGAGAGGAGGTCGATATGCCATGTTTGGTACATATGGAATTTTAGTGATAAACTCTCTTTAATAGTAAAGTCTGATTTTTTGTTTACAATTTTTAAAATTCCACATTTAGTAAGCTGGCATTTTCCTGTCCTTTGTGCCTGCAGCTTGTCTTCGCTCAAATGATGGGGTGCCATTGACAGTTAGACTATGTAAATTACTCCCAGACAGTTACACAATAGAGGGATTAGGTGTGCCTAAATGGGCCATCAAGTGGCAGGTTTGGAGTGGAGCTGAGCACAGCCCCACTTGCACACAAATAGGCTGTGTCCTGTCTTCTCACAACAGTCCTAATGACCCTGTATTGTCACTGCAGCCAGAATGAAGCCAAGGCAGCAGAGTCAGAAAATGCCATGCACTTCAAAGAACCTTTCCAGAAGCTTCTCCCACCTTCCAGGAGAAGGACACCAGGGTATCAAAATAGGACCTTCAGTCCCACTCTTCAGGTCACTACTGGACCTGCAGAAGGACTCTCAGAGGAAAGATTGCTGCTGTGACTTGCTGTGCCCTCTGCCAGACTGCAGCTGTACCTGGAAGGACTGATTTGCTGCTTGGAGAATGGTTTGAATTCCAGAGGCCAGCCCTGCTGCTGAGCCCTGCATCTACATCTGCACCCAGGACTACCAGAAGTGACTCAAAGGGCTAGTTTGCTGGCCTCCTGTTCAGAGCCACAGGGGCAGAACAGCCCCCAACTATCTTGAACCTGCACTGGTACCCAGCATGAGTAAGACCTGAATCCCTAAGAGGTCTCCATCCACTTATGGACCAAGGTTGTGGTGCTAAAGGTACTCAGATGGCAGATTTCTGAAACTGAGGACTGATGGACACAGGAGCCAGCATGATTATAGTTAAGTGTCATCTGGTGTCCTCATAGCAAGTGATTTCTAATGCATTCCACCATGTTGTAGTATCAGACATCCAGGAGTGCCACTACCTTGTGGTCCTAGTTCCCATTTGAGTGAGAGGGTGTCTCAGGTCTTCTGAAAGTTGCTGTGAACCCTGCCATGCCAGTGGACTGTTTTCTAGGCAATGAACTTGAGAACACTGTATGGAAGGAAGTGGAGCTCAGGTTTTACCTTGAAATGTTGGGGTTATCTGAGTAGGCCTGTGTTACCACCAGGTCCGTGTCTGCCCAGGAGGGGAGTCAAAAAGGTCTGGAGCCTGGAAGAATGGCCCAGATGGATACCAGGAGAGGGAAGGACAAGAGGCTTGGGAAATGAGCCTCTGAATGCCCCACAGAGGAGGTGAATAGGGTACCAGAGGAGGCCACCTTGGACCCTACTGGGGAGGACCTTGCGTCTCTTTGTCAGGAGCACGTTCCTCAGGAGCAGTACCCTCCAGTGGCCACCTTCTGGCAGCACCGACTCTGTGATTGTGTACACCAGACGTTTGGAGTGGTGAGACGAGGGGAAAGGTTTTGGGGAGGGTACTGTGGGGATGGAAACCTGGAACACTGATGACCAAGGATTACTATGGTGATATAGTATACAGGTAAAGCACAATGTTTACACTTTACATAGATAGTGTAAGTGATTTCAAACTCTCTTACCTGTATGGCGATTGTTGTAATTGGCCATTTTTCCAGGCTTATCCACAAACATTTTGCCTTCTTCCTCCTATTTTTCCAGGTCTGTTTTTGCTGGTTTATTGTCTCTGCGCACTTTACCACTGCTAATCAGTGCTAAAGTGCAAGTGCTCCCAAGGTAAATTGTACAGATGATTGGTTTATCCATGATTGGCATATTTGATTTACTGGTAAGTCCCTAGTAAAGAGCACCAGAGGTGTTCAGGGCCTGTAAATCAATGCTACTAGTGGGCCTGCAGCACTGATTGTGCTACCCAGATAAGTAGCCCTGTAAACATGGATCAGACCTGCCACTGTAGTGTCTGTGTGTGCAGTTGTAAACTGCCAATTCGACCTGGCAAGTGTACCCACTGGTCATGCCCAGACCTTCCCTTTTGGTACGTGTAAGGCAACCCGAAGAGAGGCCCTAGGTACCACCATGGGCAGCTTGTAGTGTATTTAAAAGGTAGGACATGCACTGGTGTGCTTTACATGTCCTAACAGTGAACTACTGCCAAATTCGGGTTTCACTGTTGCAAGGCCTATCTCCCTCATAGGTTAACATGGGGGCTGCCTTTAAATAACTTTAACGTCAAAAACAATGGGGGAAAGCCCACGCAACCCCACTATACCTGGGCTATAAAACAAAACTAATATATAAGTGGTAATAAGTAGGGAAAAATACAGAAATATTCACCTTGCCAGTGAAAACATTAATTGATCAATGGGGAATTTATATTTTTATCAATCACACTTGGTGTACACAAATTAATATTTTAACTCACTTTCTCTCACTCCTCCTCCTGCAAAAAACATATGTTATGAAGTGTTGACATAATGAACATTTCTAAAGCATATATACACATTACAACCCAACAAAATTATATATACAACACAATTTCCAAACAAAAGGCACTGAGGGGCATATTTATACTCCGTTTGCGCCGAATTTGCGTCGTTTTTTTAGACGCAAATTCGACGCAAAACTAACTCCATATTTATACTTTGGCGTTAGACGCGTCTAGCGCCAAAGTTCATGGAGTTAGCGTCATTTTTTTGCGTGAACATCTTCCTTGCATTAATGATATGCAAGGTAGGCGTTCCCGTCTTAAAAAATGACTCCGATGCATATGCGTCGTATTTATACTCCCGGGCAAAAATGACGCCCGGGAGTGGGCGGGTCTAAAAAACCCGCATTAGGCGTTAAGGGACCTGTGGGCTCAGAATGAGCCCAGAGGTGCCCTCCCCTGCCCCCAGGGACACCCCCTGCCACCCTTGCCCACCCCAGGAGGACACCCAAGGATGGAGGGACCCACCCCAGGGACATTAAGGTAAGTCCAGGTAAGTATTTTTTTTTAAAAAAATTTGTGGCATAGGGGGGCCTGATTTGTGCCCCCCTACATGCCACTATGCCCAATGACCATGCCCAGGGGACAGAAGTCCCCTGGGCATGGCCATTGGGCAAGGGGGCATGACTCCTGTCTTTGCTAAGACAGGAGTCATTTCAATGGGGGATGGGCGTCGTAAAAAAATGGCGCAAATCGGGTTGTGGCGATTTTTTTGCCTCAGCCTGACTTGCACCATTTGTGGACGCCCATACGCCATTTTCCCCCTACGCCGGCGCTGGCTGGTGTACGTCGTTTTTTTCAACGCACACCAGACAGCGCCGGCGGCTAACGCCGGCTAACGTCATTGAATAAATACGGCGCCCGCATGGCGCTTCAGAATGGCGTTAGCCGGCGCTAATTTTTTTGGCGCAAAACTGCGTTGGCGCAGTTTTGCGTCAAAAAGTATAAATATGGCCCTGAGTGTATAGGCACTCAAAACTTCCAGTGTAATTCGGAGAGATGGGCTGCCCAACAATATTTTGGAGGCATTCCTCTATTCGAGGTAGTGATAATTTTATACCGTCACTAGTAGCAAATTGTTCATACTGAATAGGTGCGGTATATTATTTAATCTAATTCTTTTCAGTTCTTAAATTCATGACACTCCTAGAGTTGTTGGTCGATGCGTTTTGGTCCTTCGTCTATGGGCCTCGTCAGGACATAGGAAGTGGTACCTAAATAAAACATATATGTCAGATATGGTACTTATTATTATAGGGGCGCCTCATTAATGCCACCAGGGTAATTTTACACCCTTTTCATCTACAACTCCATTCTTCACCTTGTGGGCAATACAATTTTATTTAAAAAATTGGTGCTTATTGACAACATTAACTTACAAACATACATATTGTGCCAAACAAGTATGAGAGTAATATGGTGAGGGCAACACTGGTATTCATGCATCTTAAAAAATGTGCCCTCTTAAAAACATTTAAAAACTTGCCCAATATGTTGATTTTTTCTTGAAACCGTTTGTCTGGGCCACTCTGGCCCTCATACGTGACTCTATGGATATGATAAATAAACTTGAAGGGATCGATTTTAATGAGCAAACACAAATACTAGTAACACATTGAAGCTCTTTGCACTAATATTCCACAAGATTAGGCTCTAGTAGTAATGAGAACCTTTCTAGAGTCCAGGTCGCTACCACACAAGGTACCTACACCATTCATTATGACACTTGCTTCACTGTGTCTCAAAAGTAATTTTCTTAACTTTGGAAATGAGCTATATCTTCAGATAAAAGGTGTAGCAATGGGTTGTAGTTTTGCCCCAGAGATTGCTAATCTAGTTATGGATTGCTTTGAGAGGCGATGGATTTATGATGTCAATAATCCCTTCCAAAAGCATGTCATACAATGGTTCAGATACATTGATGACATCTTCATGATATGGGAAGGTGATAAGGGGCCACTCTCCACCTTCCATCTGTGGCTTAATCAATGGACAGCAGATTTGACATTTACTATGACCAGTGATTCTAGACCTATAAACGTTTTAGACCGCTGGATTCAGTCAAGAGAGGGACACATCAAAGTGAATTTATACACAAAACCTACAGATAGGAATACACTTCCACATTTTTCCAGCAGTCATCCCCGTACATTAAAGGAGAATTTACCGTATGGTCAGATTCTTCGTATTCGAAGAAATTGTACAAACAAGGAGGATTATTTTACAAATGCTGAGAATTTGATGTCTAGACTGATTGACAGAGGGTACTCTAAGAAGCTACTTAAAGGAGCTTGCAAGAGAGCATGGTACACACCTAGAGACGAATTACTGACTACTAAGGAGCATATAAAGGAAAGTCCTTTGACGTGTGTCTTAACATATCATCCTAAAGCAAATAGAATAAGACCAATCATCGGGAGGAATTGGAAAATACTAGCCCCATTGGATGTCCTGAAACCCCTTTTTTCTTTCAAAGAGGTTGTAACTTACGAGATTTGTTGGTCCATGCTGCTTCACCAACCACAAAGAAAAAAGACCTTAGAGAAATGTTGAACCTTCCCCCCGTAATTGGACATTACAGGTGTAACACATGTACGTCCTGTAGATATAGAGAGAACACAAAAAGTATTGAGATTAATGGTAAAATTCGTAAACAATTCAATTTTTCTAATTGCAATACAAAAAAAGTCATATATTGTATTAGATGCCCCTGCTTGTTAACATACATAGGTCAAACTCTACAACCAGTCAAATCACACATCTTACAACATAGATCTAGAATCAAATACTGTGTACGTGGAGCCTCACTGGTAGAACATTTTTTGGATAGAAATCACAAAGAGGGAGATATCTGATGGTCAGTACTATTTGTAGCAATGATAAAGAACCAAGGAATTACGTTAACATCCATCTTTGATAAAATGGAAGCAGGATTCATTGAAAAATATGGCACAGCTAGATATGGTCTGAATGATGTTAATGAAAGGTGGCCCTTGAGACAACACTAGAATCTTGAATTTCACAGATATATAAAAGGCCCAGGGTTGGCACATACATTTTGAGTACATGAGGATAGGCCCGGTATATTTCTTCTGGTTTTTCTTTTTCTTTTGTTTTTTCTTTTGCTCTGTCATGAGATTCACACATGTCTATGTTATGTATATATATATATTTTGGATTGCCTGTATGGGACTGATTTGAAATACTACCGAATTGTCCTTAGCCTTAGTAGAGGTTAAGTACCCCTTTGGGGTCTCTTCATTCAACTTAATGATGTATTTTCCATAGATTTTGTATTATCTTTATCAGAATTAGTTGAGTGTGATGAAGCAGAAAATGAAGGTTTTGATTTATTAACGCTTAAACGTAGAGTGAAATAATCATGTGTGACATTAACCGAACTAATAAAGATTGTACGGGGACAAAATGTGCCCTCAGAGTAGTTTACCAACATTTATACGCGTGCTTTATATAACGTGGTGTATTAGAATTGCACTAATCTGACATAATCATAAACGTGTGCTACGATTTGCTTGTTTGAAATGCTTTAGCTTAGCATTACTTTAGCGGAGGCTTTGGCCTAGTGGCCTGGTCTCACGGTTTAGATGTTCGTATTTTTTCCAATGTGCTATTAAACGTGTATTTCTGCTTGAAGCTATACTTTTCCACAGAAACTGTTCACATGCTTATCTTAAAGTTAGTGCCAGCCTGGCATATTTTCTCTTTAATTCAAGGTCGACTAGCAGGTGCGGACAATGGAGGCTCTGAAAGTGAGCTAATTGGGAGACAATGTTGCGATTTGCGTACCCATCTCCAAGGATAATGTATGCTTAAGTAAAAGCTTGAGAACTGTCGTTTTTGATTGGACAATTTGAAGCTAACCTATGAACCCTCCAATGGAGACCCTACTGGATTCGAACTGTTGTCTATAAAAACCAGGTGCACGAGAAGAAATTTAGCCATTACCAGCTCGATACCCGCCATTTTGCAGACTTCGTAGCTATTATGGCCCACTTTGCTGCGACGCCATTTTGAGAGACTTTGATGCTTTCTCTAATCGAGAGAAAGAGACTTTGATGATTCTTGCCCTAGAGACTTTAACTTTAACTTTGATCCCTTTGCATGAAGTAGTAGTTTTACCTTGCCGCCGTGAGGCAATTGCCCCGTCCACCCCTGCCCCTTTGTCCCGTCCCATGCCGATCGAAACGGTACCCATGATGACCGAAGAACGGTACCTGTGAGACGAAGACTTCCTTGTATGCTGATCGTAATTGGTAAATATGAAAAGAAATTGTAAAATTGCATTGTGTTTCTTTTAGGTAACCAACTGCTGATTTTTGGTAAGATCCCTAGTTAAGAGTTTTTCTAAATTAATGTTGCTAAATTGTTTTAGCATGAAGTCCCACATGCCGATGCTAATTTGAGGTTAGACGAGGGTTCCATATGTCGCACGATGCAATTTGAGATCTTGTTATGCTGACTAAATGTATGCCATTAGTTCATTACAGATTATCGTATTAGTGCTTTGCATTGCTATTATCGAATGCCTTGTGATTCAAATGCTACACAGATTGCACTTGTTTCGACGTTATGGACAGCTATTAATGTTCATATATGTTTATCATTTGGTGTTGAGACACATTTATATTGTGCTAGCTTTGTTAATATAGGGAAATAAATTCACTAACTTTGCAATAAACTGGTGTGGTTATTCCTGGCTGAAAGGTCAGGGTCCGCCGAAATGTATTCTGGGCTAATTGTTAAGTGTTATGTTGTTCAAGGTGTTGCTTATGTTCGTTATTGATCATTGATATTGATGAGATTGATCGATTAAGAGTACAAAGAGTTCCCACTAAGTCAAAAGATTCATCGGCCTAAAGAGCGTCCGAACACAGGGAAATTATTACTACGGACCGCTCTATCAGTAGATGGTAGCAGAGGATGGTTACGTCTTTTGGGACCCTGTACTCCTAAAGTACATGGTGTTGAATTAACGGTTACGCATTTTGAGACCCCACTCGGGAAGTTGAATTAGATTTTCTTGGGTAAAACAGATTGACAGAATGATGATGGGCTAGGTCCACCGCGACTTTCCCGGGATCTCGGAGCTTGCGAATGGAGAGAACGGAGGTGTGGAATCAGCGTTGGCGGTACTAGTGATGGTATGAGTGAAGTTAGGGTTTTGCGCTTGCACAGCTTATTGCCGCAGGGTGTGTGAAAAGGTTGCGAGGATTTTTCTTTTAAGGATAGCGGAGGTGCGACTCCGAGTGTAGAAGTAGAGAAGTCGTCGAACTTCATAGAGATAGCGGAGGTGCGGCTCCGAGTGTGAGAGTAGGGAAGTCGTCGAACTTCATGTGCGTGTGGCGCTTTGTGCATAAAAAGGTCCACGTGGTTGTTGTTGTTGAGACGAGCCCTGCGAGGTCAAGAGACTCCGGAGTATGTTGATCCATGTTGTGGTCTGGGCGGTTTAGTAGGTTGATCGGGCGTGGTCAACAAGTCGGTACGTGTGTTAGGGAGTGAAAGAAACTTCGACTTCGGGCTTTGACAAGATTCTAAGTGCACTAGAACAGATCATTGACAAGTTGAGAGTAGGTCTGCGGGTCAGATTTGCTTGCGAATGTGGGGACTGAGAAAGACGGAATAGCGGCCAGAGGCTAGTGAAATGTCCCGAGGCTAGTGAAAGGTCCCTAAGGTCCTGAAGCAACTGTGTTACCCTTCCTGTAGTAAACCGACAGATCTATTTTATTTTTTGGTAGCTCGCAATATATGCAAAAAGTTGTTACGAGAGGAGGTGAGTGAAGGAAGATTAGCTGCGAGGCTTTGTCAGCCGCAGTGTGTGTGAGTGTGACGTCACTAAGAGCCGCGCTGGGATAGGTTGGTTGCAGAGAAGGGTCGCGCACGGATTGGACGCAGTCCGTGGGACTCGTTTGGAAGGGGAAAGGCGGGTGAAGAGTATTCCGGGAATTAAAGTCACCTATTGATTACAAATTTTGCGGGAAAAAAAAAAAAAAAAGTTGCATATTGATTACAAACTTGGTTAAATAAAAGTCGACAAAATGAAATTCTTTAAAGCATTCAGGAGTGCGATGAAGGGGGAGTCTTACATTAAAGCGAGCGTAGGAGAAGAGACCCCGCCCGAGGGTACACCAGCTTACATTGTAATGGAAGAAAAGGGGGTAGCTCCGTGCCTTTGGCTAAAGCAATGGCACAAGTTGACAGAGAAACATGGGAGCGTAGCGTTCCCAATACATGGGACATTCAATATAAGGATTTTAGAGAATTTGAGATTCACGATGTACGACATGAAGGTGCCTCCAAGGCCAGCACAGTTTGAGGCTTTAGCAATTTGGGAACTAATGGCCAGACAGCAACAGCAAAAGAAGTTCGAGACCAGAATGAGGAAGGTAGAAAAGACACTAGCGGATGCTAGGTGGGATAATGCACAGAAGGTGTGGAGATCAGATGTATTACAGGGGATAAAATTGTTTCCCGCAATTACTAAGGAAGGAGAGGAGACAGGTAAGAAAGCTACCTGTAAGACAGACAGGAAGTGTTCCAAGGATAGAGAGGACGAAGAAAAGTTGAGAAGAGAAGAGGAGTTAGAGGATGAGGAGTTGATAATGCAATTGCTGAACGACCGTCCACCGCCTTATGCAGAGAATGGACAAGGTCCAAGTACCAGTTCTGCCCCTCCAGCACCGGTACAGAACAGTGAAACCCAGAGTTCGGGAGCGTCATCGGGATCTAAGGACCCGAGTCTGCTGATCACCCCGCAGATACCGCAGGTGAGGAGAATATATCCAGATGTGCCCGTGTTGAAACCAGCAGAAAATTATCAGCCGCAGATGCCAGGGTACTACAACAGTAATAACAGTGCGGGAATGATTCTAGATCCAACCGTAAGGGGCGTACAGAATGGTTACAACCAAACAATGGCACAAGCTGAATCAACTCAGTTTTTGATGCCTCAAAAGCAGATGCAGGGAAACGCACATGTTCAAATGACGGGGAGCCAGATGGGCATGCCGGCAGTGATGACCCATGGTGTGGGAATGAACATGCCACAGAACATGGGGAATGGACAGAACCCAGACGCGATATCCTTACCCATTACTGTAGGTCCAGCGGTACCTCTGTATAGTCAGCCTAATTCGGGTCTGAACAGTCAGGGATCAATGCTGCAGAATGGGACAGAAAGGAGGTGCATAGAAAACACCCCAGGGATAACTCCGATAGCGACTCAGCCAAATGGGTCTGGATCCTTGATGGAGTTTAGTCCTATATGTGCTCAGTCAACACTGGTGAGGTCGAGCCCCCCACTGATAATACCTCTCACATCGAACACTGAAAAGCTGCCGCAGCCATCGATGGCAGTCGATGTGAACGCTACCCTGATGGGGGTGAATGCGCAACAGTTGACACAGTGGTTCAACAGTCTGAATTCCACACAAAATTCAGCTAGTGGGAAAGGAGAAGACTATATGAATAGGGTCAGGTTGAACATGGAAGCACAAGAATTGGTGGAAGGGACTATGGGTGTGAACAGGTTAGAGTCCTACACAGAAGAAGAGCTGAGGTATCTATGTCCCAGGATTACGAAGGAAGTGAACAAGATACACAAGAGCTTGCAGGAAGCAGCTGACAGAAACGGGGTTGACATAGACAAGACGAAACACTTGAGCAGGAGCTACAGGCTAGATTTTGGGACCACAGATTTTGAACACATGAGGTCAGCAGGCATGAAGACACACCTTAGAGAATTGCTGCAGAGTGCACACGTGTGGAGGTGCTTAGACAAATGGGAAAGCAGGTGGGTAAAGAGGAAGGAAAAGAGGAGGGACAGTGCTACAGAGCACAATGAGAAAAGACCGCAGAGTAGTGATACAGTAACAATGTTGCCAATGAGGGAGACAGCAGGGGGAAAATTAGTACATGTACCATGGCACAGAAGCGACATTCAGTCCTTTACGGACGATTTTCCCAAACTAAGAGAGAAGCCGATTGAATGGTATCAGCAGACTGATAGGTTTGTGAAGCTTGCAAAATGTCTCTGGGAAGACCTGAACACTCTCTTTGAGATTGTGGTTCCGGCAGATTTGTGGGAGGATTGCAAAAGAGCTGTAGGTTGGCCGACAAGTGAACCAGAGAGGGACAGGGAGACAGGTGCACCATCCCCTTTGGTGATGAGCTTGTACTATAAGGTGATTGAGCATTTGAAAACGAAGGTACCCGCGAAGAACGTGGATTGGCAGAAGATTGACCGAACTGCCCAAGAGACTAAAGAATCGACTCATAGTTACTATGAGAGGTTGTTGAAGGCGTTCAAGAATTACAGTGGCACGGAAACAATTGAGGCGAAGGACATGCTCCATTTTGTCTTCAGATTTGTGGAAGGGCTGAGGCCAGAGATAAGTCAGATGATAAAGTCACATTTGATTTGTTGGCAGTCTAAACCGATTGACGAAGTCTTGACTTATGCGAAATACTGTAGCGACGAAATTGAAGTGAAACAGAAAAAGCTGAAAGAGAAGGTGATGATGATGCAGCTTAAGGCAGCTCAAACAGGTTTGCAAGGTTTGCAAGGTCTGCAAGGTTTGCAAGGAATGCAAGGGTTCCAACAGCAGGTACCACAACCGCAGTTGCAGTTGCAGGGAAACATGGCGTTTCAGCCACAGGCCAGAGGCAGAGGCAGAGGAGGTTTTGTGAATAATGGTCCGGATTTGAACACTGTTGTGACGGGTGTGCAGGCAATGAAGAAGGTGATGCCGTGTCACGTGTGCGGAATCGTAGGTCATTGGAAACGCGAGTGCCCGATGGTGGTGCAGGAAGGTGCAGGTGCAGGTGTAGGTGTTGGTCAGCAAAACAATGATGTCAATGCATTTCAGACAATGAGGGGACTGAAATTGAGAGGTCCAAGCCCAAATTTTCAGACTGTAAATCAATTGCAGGGATTACAACCTATGCAGCCGCAGCAGATGCAGATGCCTCGTATGCAGATGACGCAAATGCAGCCGATGCAACAGCAGTTACCTATGGTACCTAATCAGCAAATGCAAATACCCTTGGCACCAATGAGTCAGCAGCAAGTGATGGTTCCTCCGCAGGTAACGGGTCAGGTAATGAGTACAAATGGCACCGTACAACAGTTCCCATTACACAGTGAGAGTGGAATAAACAACGTATGGGAGAGTGAAAGTTCAGGAGAAGAAGGAGACTGTGTGCTTGCGGCATCCTTGGAAGTTGATCAAAGGGGTCCGTACGTAGAGAGAAAAGTAATGGGTCATCGTGTCTCATTCTTGGTTGACACGGGAGCCACACGTTCAACAGTTAAGAGCAGTGAAGTACCAAATTTGCCACTCTCAGGGAAGACAGTTCAAGTGGTGGGAGTAGCAAACAGACACCTGACGAACCCAATTACAGATCCGGTTCCAGTCAGCATCGGTAACTATCAAGGGGTGCATCAGTTTGTGGTATGTGACTCAAGCCCGATAGCACTGTTAGGGAGAGACCTATTGTGCAAGCTGGGATGTTCGATCATGTGTTCGAACGAAGGAATAACAATCCAGACGAGCAGTGATGGGGAAGAAGAGGACAGTGTAGAGGGGGATGAGATGGAAACTGTAGATGAAGAGTATCCTCTGATTTGTCTTTTCCCGATGATAACTGAAGAAGATATTCCAGCCGAATTACGGGAGACAGTCGGAAAGGAAGTGTGGGACATGACAGGGAAAGAGGTGGGATTGATGAAAGGAGTGGAACCAGTGAAAGTGACTGTAAAGCCCAATGCAATCTTTCCCCAGACCCCACAGTACCACATGGCACAAGATACCCTCATGAAAGTTGCTCAACTCATTGACGAATTTGTGAAACAGGGGGTACTGAAAGAAGTGTTAAGCAGTCCATGTAATTCACCAATAATGGGACTAATAAAGCCGAGTGGAAAGGTCCGACTCGTGCAGGATTTGAGGAAAATAAATGACATCATAGTCAAGTGCTGCCCTGTCGTACCGAATCCAGCTGTGATAATGTTTCAAATTCCTTGCGATGCTGAATGGTTCTCAGTCATCGACTTGTCACAAGCATTCTTTTCTGTGCCTCTTCATGAGGACAGCCAATTCCTCTTTTGTTTCAAATTCCTGGACAGAGTGTACAGTTGGTGTCGAATTCCTCAAGGGTTTTCTGAGTCACCGTCAATATTCAATCAGATCCTAAAGAAAGATTTGGAAGCATTAGAATTGCCATTCGAGTCAATTCTAGTACAGTACATTGATGACTTACTGGTTGCATCAAAGACAGAAAGTGGCTGCACAGCCGATACCATTGCGCTGTTGAACCATTTGGGAAGGAATGGACATAAGGTGTCTCCTTCCAAATTACAGTTCTGTCAGAAGAAAGTGAAATACTTGGGTCACCAAATAGAGAAAGGGTCACGGAGAATAATGAAGGAAAGAATTACAAGTATACTCCAAATGAGTCCACCAAAGACAAGGAAGGAGGTGAGGAAGTTTTTGGGAATGGTGGGCTACTGTCTCCAGTGGATTCCCAACTTCTCGACTCTAGCGAAGCCTTTACTGAAACTGACCCAGAAGGATGCTTTGGATCAAATTGAGTTGAAAGGAGATGAGATGGATGCTTTTGTTGAATTGAAAGAATGCATGTGCAGGGCTCCAGCTTTAGGTATGCCTGATTACACGAAGCCTTTCACATTGTTTTGTCATGAACGTGATGCATGTTCTTTGTCTGTCTTGACTCAAGCCCATGGTGGCGTAAACAGACCAGTAGCGTATTTTTCAGCTACTTTGGATCCGGTCGCAGCAGCACTCCCAGGGTGTTTGCGCGCCGTAGCAGCAGTTGGTATCAGCCTCACTCAGAGTGAAGGAATAGTGATGGGACACCCAGTAACAGTCATGGTCCCTCACTCAGTTGAGATACTTTTGACCCGCTCCCGAACGCAACACATGACTGGAGCAAGACTCACAAGGCATGAAACGATTATTCTGGGCTCACCGAATGTGCAGCTGAAAAGGTGCACTACGTTGAATCCAGCAACCTTGCTCCCTGGAGAAAATGCTGAAATTGAGAACGCTGAAGACGTCGAGCATGACTGCCTTCAGGTGACTGAATTTTGCACAAAACCTCGACCGGACATTAAAGATACTAAACTTGATGAAAATGACCAAATTCTTTTTGTTGATGGTTCTTGTCTAAGAGACGGGATGGGGATTTTGAAAGCAGGATACGCTGTATGTACTGTAACAGGTGTCTTGGAAGCGGGATGGCTCCAAGGAGTCTATTCTGCACAAGTAGCAGAACTTGTAGCCCTTACCAGAGCATGTCAACTGTCTGCACTGATGAAAGTCACCATTTACACTGATAGTCAATACGGGTTTGGGATTGTGCATGACTTTGGACAACTATGGTCACAGAGAGGTTTCCTGACTTCTTCAGGATCCCCAGTGAAGAATGGGGAAAGGATAAGGGAATTGTTACACGCCATTCAAGTGCCAGCTGAAGTTGCAGTGGTAAAGTGCAGTGCTCATACAAAAGGACAGGACTATGTTTCTCTGGGAAATGCATATGCAGATCAAGTCGCAAGATTTTGTGCCTTGAACTGTATATTACTCAGAGATGAATGGAATTCAATAAGTGAGCCAGAACTAGAACCAGCTGAAGCATTTGCCTTAAAGGTTGTAGATACAATAGATGAACTAAAAGCATTGCAGAATAGCATCAGAGAGGATGAAAGAGATTCCTGGATTAAATCACAGTGTATAAAGAGACCAGACGAGTTATGGGTTTCAAATGAGGGAAAATTTGTTTTGCCAAACAGTCTCTTATCACAGCTTGTGCGGTTCTATCATGGGCAAGCTCACCTAGGGAGAGATGCCATGATAAGATTGTTCAAAACTGATTGGTTTAACCCCAGATTTCGTCAAGCTGCAGAAGCAGTTTGCCATCGATGTGTCACTTGCCAGCAGATGAACCCAGGAAAGGGAACGGTTGTGAACGCGAGTCACATTGGTAGGGCAAGCGGGCCTTTCAGTCGCATGCAGATGGACTTCATGGAGATGCCTGTGCATGGAGGTCTGAAATATGTGTTGGTGATTGTGTGCATTTTTAGTCATTGGATAGAGGCGTACCCAACACGTAGAAATGACAGCCTTACAGTTGCAAAGTTATTGTTGAGAGAGTTAATACCACGTTTCGGATTCCCGATCTCTTTAGAATCAGATAGGGGAAGTCACTTCAATAACGAGGTGATAAAGTTACTTTGCGAAGCGCTGAACATTGAGCAAAAACTGCATTGTAGCTATCGCCCTGAAGCATCAGGACTGGTGGAGCAGATGAATGGTACACTGAAATCGAGAATGGCGAAAATATGTGCATCGACAAATTTGAAATGGCCTGACGCATTACCCTTAGTGCTAATGTCAATGAGAAATACCCCTGATAGAAAAACTGGACTGTCTCCGCACGAAATTCTCATGGGCAGGGCTATGAGACTTCCAGCAGTTCCCGCAAATGCGCTTTTGAATATTACAGATGATATGGTGTTAGACTACTGCAAAGGACTGGCTGACGTGGTTCGCTCTTTCTCTCACCAGGTGGATGCGACCACCTTGCCACCGATCCAAGGTCCAGGACACGCACTGAAAGCAGGTGACTGGGTCGTGGTAAAGAAGCACGTGAGAAAGTCGTGTCTGGAACCCCATTGGAAAGGCCCTTTCCAAGTGATCCTGACGACAACTACCGCTGTGAAGTGTGCGGGGGTTCCCAACTGGATTCACGCCAGTCACACAAAGAAGGTGTTGTGTCCCACAGATGAGGAAGTTGAAGCGCTGAAACTACCAGTGCCTGATAAAGCAGTGCCGAGTGCTGAGACAGAACAAAAGCGGACTGAAAGCGAACAAGCAGAAGCAGGAGAGAAAGAGATATTGTTGGAGGGCGAAGAGTCCGACTCACTTGGGGAAGACCCAGGAGAAAGTTCAGACAGCGACGAAGAAGCTACAGGTGACAAAGAACCTGAAGCAGCTGAGGGTAGCAAAAAGCCTGAAGCAGCTGAAGGTGACAAGGAGCCTGAAGCAGCTGAAAGTGATAAAGAGCCTGACGAAAGTAACGGTGACGAAGGGCTCGAAAAAGGTGAAAAAGCAGGAGAGCCTGATCAGAGGAGGGCTTTCCCAGAAGCAGACGATACAGAAAAAGAAAAAGAGAACGTGATTGATTCCCCAGAAGGAGGGAACGAGGCAGAACAGAACGAAAAGGTTCAAGTTTCCACAGAAAAGACAGCAGGTCCATCAAATGGACATGGTGCAAAGAGAAGACTAAGTATCTCACCAATAAAAGAAAAGGGTAAAGAAAGTTTGAACGAAGGAGGAAGGCCGAAAGTGAAAGAGAAAAGAAAGGAAGTGACTGTCGTGGAACAATCGTCAAGTGAGGAAAAAGACTTGACAAAAGAGGAAAGTGCCAGCGAGGCGGAATCGAAAAGAGAAGCAAAACTGAAGAGGAAAAGGATACCAAACAGGAGATATTCCGGTCCTGAATGGGCATATGCAGTCAATGACGATTGGACTGACGAGTTTGTATCTCTAAGCATCGAGAACGAAGAAGAAGAAGAGATACCGATAGAAAAGAAAAGTTTCATAGACTCTGTCGATTGAAAGAGTACTAAAAGATATTGTTCGCTACAATCTAACGTAAAAGAAACAACCAGCTGAGACATTGCTAAACCGGATGAGACTTGCTAAACAGATAAAGACTGAGTTATTGCCGAATTGAGACAAATGCTGCTAACCAATAAGTGACTGGCCTTTTGAAGAAGACGGTGTGAACATTGGGCTCGCTCAGCTTTGTAACTGAATTGCTAAATAGTTTCTTTTACAGGTGCTTCTAGCTCTCTGATTCTATACAGATCATGACTAGGTACGCTACGCAAAATAATAGAAAGAAATATTGTAAATATGTGTGTATAGGCTTGGTAATTACATGTGTAATAATAATAATGGCAATTGTGTTTGGAATGCATGGAAAGGGTGAAAGTGAGAATATCGAGGCTTCTCCTATTACTCCTGTTACTGCCACTGAACTAACACCATTGAAAAGACTGGCATTGGATGAGAGGCTCTTGCATGATAAGAAAGAGCTTTCGTATAACGTTTTCTATCGCTTACTAACAGAGTATGTTGAGACTATGGATGCGAAGGATTGTTATGTGTGTACACAGATACCGACATCAGTAAAGGAAGGGGTAACTTATCACCACATGCCTCTTACATATGGGATTACGTGTAGTATAGTAATGTCTAGGTTTTATGGTCAAACTAACATACAGTATTTTTACTCGAATTATGATGTTACCTTTGCTTATGTTCCTATAATAGCGCAGCTTAGTCAGATTGCTAAAAATTGGGATGCTAAAATAATGAGGGAATTTTTCGAGCCAATGCAACCTTTTGAAACGGCTCATGCTCATAGGGAGAACCTTACTTGCTCAGTCTCTGCTGTAGAAATAAGCTTTTTAGATCGCACAGATGATAGAAGGGCACAGATGAAGGCGAAATTAGAAAAAGAGTTGCATAAGAGGACTTCAGTAGATAATTATGACTTTGCTGCTATAAAGGCACAAGGGAAAATAGCTTTAGATGCTTGGCATGTAGGGAAATTTTGTATATATCGAGGAGAATCTTATTCTGACAAAATTTTTGTAGGAGCGAGTGAATGCAAACATACGTTTATTTTTAAGGCCAAATGGACATTCATGATGAACGGACTTGACCCTGTCATTCCAGGTGTATATTACATTTGTGGGCATAATGCCTATTATCGTCTTCCAAAGGGATGGTGGGGGAGATGTTATTTGGGTATAGTGTTCCCAAAGGTTTATCAACTGGATGACGTATCGATGATTCAAAAGACATCTGGATCCCATCGTATCCAGAAAAGAGAGACCGCAGCTGCTGTGGTAGGTGATATATTTGGAGCCATGATTCCTTCATTAGGAGTTGTGTTGAATTCCATCAAGATACGAAAGTTGTCTACTATAGTGGATAACATGTTGACGAAGTTTTCAGGTGCTATAATCCTGATAGATGCTGAGCTTGCAGCGGAAAGAGCTATGACTCTTCAAAATAGGCTTGCTTTAGACATTCTTTTAGCAAAGGATGGAGGCGTTTGCAAAATGATTGGTGCACGTCACTGTTGTACCTATATACCTGATAATAGTGTGAAGATTAAAACTATGCTTGCTAATCTAACAAAAGAAAGTGCAGATTTGAAGGAATTGAAAGAACCAGGAGTGTGGGAGAAGGTTGGAAAAGGACTTGCTTCAGTGGGACATTGGATTGGGGGAATTTGGAATGGAATATTATTGAAAATAATAGAAGGAATATTAATAGTAATAATTTGTGTATTTGGAATTTGGGGAATAAAAAGGGGAATAATAATGATTATGGAAAGAATTAAAAGAAGAAAGGAGGAGAAAATTATGAAAAGAATGGCAGAAGAATACAAAGCGCAAACTAGGGGTACTAAAAGGAAAAGGGAACTGACAGAATTTTAATGGAATAAAATTTGTGGGCATGATTTGTGTGATGACAAGTAGTCATCAGAGGAGGGATTGATGAAGCAGAAAATGAAGGTTTTGATTTATTAACGCTTAAACGTAGAGTGAAATAATCATGTGTGACATTAACCGAACTAATAAAGATTGTACGGGGACAAAATGTGCCCTCAGAGTAGTTTGCCAACATTTATACGCGTGCTTTATATAACGTGGTGTATTAGAATTGCACTAATCCGACATAATCATAAACGTGTGCTACGATTTGCTTGTTTGAAATGCTTTAGCTTAGCATTACTTTAGCGGAGGCTTTGGCCTAGTGGCCTGGTCTCACGGTTTAGATGTTCGTATTTTTTCCAATGTGCTATTAAACGTGTATTTCTGCTTGAAGCTGTACTTTTCCACAGAAACTGTTCACATGCTTATCTTAAAGTTAGTGCCAGCCTGGCATATTTTCTCTTTAATTCAAGGTCGACTTGCAGGTGCGGACAATGGAGGCTCTGAAAGTGAGCTAATTGGGAGACAATGTTGCGATTTGCGTACCCATCTCCAAGGATAATGTATGCTTAAGTAAAAGCTTGAGAACTGTCGTTTTTGATTGGACAATTTGAAGCTAACCTATGAACCCTCCAATGGAGACCCTACTGGATTCGAACTGTTGTCTATAAAAACCAGGTGCACGAGAAGAAATTTAGCCATTACCAGCTCGATACCCGCCATTTTGCAGACTTCGTAGCTATTATGGCCCACTTTGCTGCGACGCCATTTTGAGAGACTTTGATGCTTTCTCTAATCGAGAGAAAGAGACTTTGATGATTCTTGCCCTAGAGACTTTAACTTTAACTTTGATCCCTTTGCATGAAGTAGTAGTTTTACCTTGCCGCCGTGAGGCAATTGCCCCGTCCACCCCTGCCCCTTTGTCCCGTCCCATGCCGATCGAAACGGTACCCGTGAGGACCGAAGAACGGTACCTGTGAGACGAAGACTTCCTTGTATGCTGATCGTAATTGATAAATATGAAAAGAAATTGTAAAATTGCATTGTGTTTCTTTTAGGTAACCAACTGCTGATTTTTGGTAAGATCCCTAGTTAAGAGTTTTTCTAAATTAATGTTGCTAAATTGTTTTAGCATGAAGTCCCACATGCCGATGCTAATTTGAGGTTAGACGAGGGTTCCATATGTCGCACGATGCAATTTGAGATCTTGTTATGCTGACTAAATGTATGCCATTAGTTCATTACAGATTATCGTATTAGTGCTTTGCATTGCTATTATCGAATGCCTTGTGATTCAAATGCTACACAGATTGCACTTGTTTCAACGTTATGGACAGCTATTAATGTTCATATATGTTTATCATTTGGTGTTGAGACACATTTATATTGTGCTAGCTTTGTTAATATAGGGAAATAAATTCACTAACTTTGCAATAAACTGGTGTGGTTATTCCTGGCTGAAAGGTCAGGGTCCGCCGAAATGTATTCTGGGCTAATTGTTAAGTGTTATGTTGTTCAAGGTGTTGCTTATGTTCGTTATTGATCATTGATATTGATGAGATTGATCGATTAAGAGTACAAAGAGTTCCCACTAAGTCAAAAGATTCATCGGCCTAAAGAGCGTCCGAACACAGGGAAATTATTACTACGGACCGCTCTATCAAGTGTTTCCAATAGGTTTAACCTCTTAGCTGCTGGGCCTTTTCCCCCTCAGTGCTGAGCCCTTTTTTGGCTATTTGGGGTAGTTCGCGCTTAGGCCTTTATAACTTTTTGTCCACATAAGCTATCCATGCCAAATGAGCGTCCTTTCTTTCCAACATCCTAGAGATTCTAAAGGTACCCAGAGTTTCTGGGTTCCCCTGGAGGAGACCAAGAAATTAGCCAAAATACACATAAAATATTGTATTTTAAAAAAAAAATGGGAAAAAAGGGCTGCCGAAGAAGGCTTGCGGGTTTTTCCCTGAAAATGGCATCAACAAAAGGTTTGTGGTGATAAAATCACCATCTTCCCAGCTCTCAGGAACAGGTAGACTTGAATCAGAAAACCACATTTTTCAACACAATTTTGGCATTTTACTGGGACAAACCCCATTTTTACTATTTTTGGTGCTTTCAGCCTCCTTCCAGTTAGTGACAGCAATGGGTGTGAAACCAATACTGGATCTCGGAAAACTAAGCATTTCTGAAAAGTAGACAAAATTCTGAATTCAGCAAGGGGTCATTTGTGTAGATCCTACAAGGTTTTCCCACAGAAAATAACAGCTGAAAAAAAATAATATTGAAATTGAGCTAAAAAAACAGCCATTTTCCTCAGCGTTTTACTCTGTAACTTTTTCCTGCAATATCAGATTTTTTAAAGCAATATACCGTTACGTGTGCTGGACTCTTCTGGTTGCAGGGATATATATGGCTTGTAGGTTCATCAAGATCCCTAGGTACCCAGAGCAAATAAATGAGCTGCACCTTGCAATGGGTTTTCATTCCATACCGGGTATACAGCAATTCATTTGCTGAAATATAAAAAGTGAAAAATAGGTATCAAGAAAACCTTTGTATTTCCAAAATGTGCATAAGATAAGGTATTGAGCAGCAGTGGTTATTTGCCCATCTCCGAATCCTGGGGTGCCCATACTAGCATGTGAATTACAGGCCATTTCTCAAATAGACATCTTTTTTACACACTGTCTTACACTTGGAAGGAAAAAATGTAGAGAAAGACAAGGGGCAATAACACTTGTTGTGCTATTCTGTGTTCCCCAAAGTCTCCCGATAAAAATAGTACCTCACTTGCGTGGGTAGGCCCAATGCACGCGATAGGAAAGGCAACATGGACACATCACATTTTTACATTGAAATCTGACGTGTTTTTTGCAAAGTGCCTAGCTGTAGATGTTGGCCTCTAGCTCAGCCGGCACCTAGGGAAACCTACAAAACCTGCACATTTTTGAAAACTAGACTCCCAGGATGGGCTGACTTGTGGGGCTCTGATCAGGTTCTGTTACCCAGAATCCTTTGCAAACCTCAAAATGTGGCGAAAAAAACACTTTTTTCTCACATTTCGGTGACAGAAAGTTCTGGAATCTGAGAGGAGCCACAAATTTCCTTCCACTCAGCGTTCCCCCAAGTCTCCTGATAAAAATGATACCTCACTTGTGGGGGTAGGCCTAGTGCCCACGGCAGGAAATGCCCCAAAACACAACATGGACACATCACATTTTGACAGAGAAAACAGCTGTTTTTTGCAAAGTGCCTAGCTGTGGATTTTGGCCTCTAGCTCAGCAGGCACCTAGGGAAACCTAGCAAACCTGCACAGTTTTGAAAACTAGATACCTAGGGGAATCCAAGATGGGGTGACTTGTGGGGCTCTCACCAGGTTCTGTTACCCAGAATCCTTTGCAAACCTCAAAATGTGGCCAAAAAAACACTTTTTCCTCACATTTCGTTGATAGAAAGTTCTGGAATCTGAGAGAAGCCACAAATTTCCTTCCACCCAGCATTCCCCCAAGTCTCCTGATAAAAATTATACCTCACTTGTGGGGGTAGGCCTAGTGCCCGCGACAGGAAATGCCCCAAAAACAACGTGGACACATCACATTTTGACAAAGAAAACAGAGCTATTTTTTGCAAAGTGCCTAGCTGTGGATTTTAGCCTCTAGCTCAGCAGGCACCTAGGGAAACCTAGCAAACCTGCACATTTTTGAAAACTAGACACCTAGGGGAATCCAAGATGGGGTGACTTGTGGGACTCTGATCAGGTTCTGTTACCCAGAATCCTTTGCAATCCTCAAAATGTGGCCAAAAAAACACTTTTTCCTCACATTTCGGTGACAGAAAGTTCTGGAATCTGAGAGGAGCCACAAATGTCCTTCCATCCAGGATTCCCCCAATTCTCCCGATACAAATGGTACCTCACTTGTGTGGGTAGGCCTAGTGCCCGCGACAGAAATAGATCACACAACGGTCAATGTTGGTACTAACATGAGGCAACTGTTGACCCTGGGGTGATCCATTCCTTACAGAGGCACTATGTATAGGCACTCAAGTGGGGTAGTGTTTTTATCAGGACAGGTGAGGAATCACTGGGTGGTAGGAATTTTGTGGATTGCAGCATATTCCTGTAGTTTGTGTGACAGAAATGCAAGAAAAATAGAGTTTTTATTCAACATTTCAGCTTTGCAGGGTATTCTGGGTAAGAAAACTTTGGGGAATCCACACAAGTCACACCTCTGTGGACTCCCCTGGATGTCTAGTTTCCAGAAATGTTTGGGTTTAGTATGTTTCCCTATACAGCCGCCGAACCCAGGACCAAAAACTCAGGTGCCTGTCTTACAAAACCAGTTTGTTTGGTGATAGATCATTTTGATGTCTCCACAATACAATTTGGGCAGTGGAATTCGGGGCTGAACTAAATTGGGGAGCTCCCAAGAGAGCACCCTCTCTGTGCTTGCCCCCGCATTCACCTGCTCCCTGGGTTGGGCTAACCCACTACTGCCCTGTTGCACAGACTGTGCTTGCGAAGGGACGACAGGACTGCCCTCATCACCTCCCTCACAATTTACTGGAAGGAGTTATCCAATGGGACTCCTCCTACTGAAAAATCACTCCCAGGGTCTGCGCCATTGTCCTATCCCTCAGATGCTGTCTCAGTATCTGCTGTCTCAGTCTCTGATCCTACGTCAGAGCTGTCCTCTATAACCAGAGTGACGCCAGCAGCAGTCATCTATCAAGATGCCATCTCTGCTATTGGCTAAACTGTTCCTCTAAAACACTAGCCTACATAGACAGTCACAAAATTGCTGGTGTGTGTGTGTGATACGTGCAACAGTAGAGGCCACCTCACCTGCGCATCTTCCCTCAATCAGCACGTTCTTTCAAGACACTCAAACATCTTGTCACATACCATTCGTCACAGTCTTTAGCACCTCCTGCGCCCAGTCCAACAATCATTATTGGTGGTCCCACTCCCATGTCCTCCTCCTCGGATTCACTCATTACCACCCAACAAACGTGCTCTTCATCTCTCCATAGCCACCCCCCACCCTGCACATACATTTAATTTGTATTATAGCGCAGGTAGTGGCTGACTTTACTAACGTACTCAGATATTTACTTAAAATACAGATTTGCTCTTTGCAGTAGTTATACAAACCTTCTGCGCTTCTTTATGGCAAAGAGCAAAGCGGTTCAGTGAAAGGTGCCGCGGTCGAAAATACCGGTGCAACCGCTCTGGGTGAACCAAACCCCAAAATAACAATTTCATCAAAATTTTTTGCAGTGCACTCCACAAATATAAGATATATATATAGATCACTTTTATATGTGGGTCTGGTTTTCCTGGGGGCTGATTGCAGCCCTCAGGGAAACCATACATGCACTGACAAAAGTGATATATATATATATATATATATATATATATATATATATATATATATATATATATATCTCTATATAGATATATCTATCTACATGGATATATCTATAGATATATATATATAGATAGATAGATATATATACATATATATATATAGATAGATCTATATATATGTATATATATATATATATATATATATATCCATGTAGATAGACATATTTATCTACATGGATTGATATATCTATATATATATATATATATATATATATATATATATATATATATATATATATATCACCATTACCATTAACCGGTTAAGTGATCAAGGCTACGGCTCAACGCGTTGTACTGGGAGGAAGCATTGGTGAATAAAGCATTTTGGACTTCCATATGGTGTCCGGGAACCTTCTGTATGCAACAGGAGTAATGGTGGTAATGATTTGTGGATGGCTAGGTCCACGCCCGGACCGCTACTGAATTAGCAGCCTCGGATGTCTGGCAACGTTGGTGATTTATACATATATCTATCTATATATATATATATATATATATATATATATATATATATATATATATATATATCTGTATTTTTTGGGGTAAAATGGCCCCCAGTGGAAACCCTACAACTACTAAAAAAAAAATTACCCCCACAGGGGGTCGCCCTGCCTATGGGCGACCCCCTGTCAATTTTTTTTTTTATTTTTTTTTTAAATTAGCCCCTGGGGTGGCGCGATCATGCCACCCCAGGGGGCCCAACATTAGATTTTAATCCTAGGGGGACCGACCCCCCGAAGTGAAATCCCTGGCGTCTAGTGGCGTTTCCTGGCCCCCGATCGCAGCTGTGCTGCGATCGGGGCCAGGAAACGTGTTCAGGAAGGCCTCGTATGAAAGGGGAGAATCTCCCCTTTCATACGAGGCCTTCCCGAATGTGGGGAAAGCTGTTTAGGGCCGTTTTCCCCATCGGAGCAGGAAGCGGCCGTACGGCCGCTTCCTGCTCCGATGGGGAAAACAACAATGTGACGTCGACGTCACAAAGGGGCGGGTGGGGGGCGGGGGGAGACATGGAAGCTCTTCCGTGTCTCCCAGGGATAAAAAAAAAAAAAAAGAAAATCATCGGGTGCGACGCACCCGAGGATTTTCAAACCCCCTCCCCAGTGTCGGCCACTGGGCGTGACCCGCACCAGGGAAGTAGTGCGGGCGTCGGCCAGTTCAACACTTGTTTCTCAATTTTTGCACGGTGCAAAATTGTTTTCCAATTAAAGTTCCCATATGCTTTATTTTCTAATGCATAGTTAAATATGGCTTCCAACAGATACGTTGAGACAGCGTTAACACTAGTGAGGTCAACACCTGTTCCCTCAATACTACCGTTCTTTGTTTTTGTTTTCAACTGTATTATTGTTGATTATGTTCCCCAGCTAATTACTGGTATCTGTTCCAAGAGATGAGCCACTTTTTGTTAAATCTCTTAGTGACTTTGTTTATAGTCAAGCAATTTTGAGCTCGAGATCGACATTAGTTCTTTCAACATTGTGATTTTATTCCTCGTTTTTAATAGTAACTTTTCTATTTTTCAACGGTCTGATGCATATTACAATATGGCTGCTTATACGGGTTTACTCTATACAGAAGAAGTTTTTCATCTGTGTAAGATATGTATCATTGTTGATTATGTTTGTCAGCTAATTACTGGCATCTGTTCCAAGAGATGAGTCACTTTTCGTTAAATCTCTTAGTGACTTTGTTTATTGTCAAGCATTTGTCAGCGTGAGATCGACATTAGTTCTTTTAACATCTTGATTTTATTCCTCGTTTTTAGTAATAACTTTTCCATTTTTCAATGGTCTGAGGCATATTACAATATAACTGCTTATAAGGGTTATGCTACACAGGAGAGGTTTTTCCTCTGTGAGGTAAGCGTCCCGGGTGTCTGTTAAACTTTGACCCTGAGCCATCGCACATATGAGAGTGCGCCTGAATATTTGTTAATTAAGGTCGCCGCACACACGTGAACGTATTAGTAAACACGAGCAGCCTCTTCTCGATACCACGCCAGACTAGAGCACAAGGGCTGTGTTAGCAAAACGGAATTCTATCACAGGACCGGAGGCGAGGATTATGCAGATCTTTCTTCACTTTTAATTAAACAGCAAGTTCAAAGTAAAACAAAACATGAACAAAAAAACTACAAGTTCCATGAGCCCGCCGCCATGGTAACGAGTATCCAATGAGGTGCGCTCCTTCACGTTGGTATAAGTATCCCGAAATGCGTCACACTTCCTCTTTCTTCACTGCTGTGAGCCAGATAAGTGCCTTTCTGCCTCCGGTTCGGGGGTTTTCTGTTTGCTTTGGCGCGTCTCTGCTAAATTGCATTTTCTGTCTTTCGTTCGCCGGAACGAACGTTCCGCTCGAGCGTTTCTTTGTTTTTCTCCCTCCGGCGTGTTTAAATACACGTCGGGCCCACTAGAGGGCGCGCGCACGCTGTTTTTCTCTCGGAGAGCATGTAGCTCTCAGCGCTCGGCGCTCGCGCCTCGCGTTTGTTTTCTTTTTTCTCAATTAAGGGTTTTTGGCCCTCAATTACACGTTTGTACCTTCGGTACAGTTTTGTCCCTACCCGTGACACCCATTTGGGTAAGGTTTACCCCATTAGGGAAGATATTATTTTTCTTGCACTTACAGTGACAGAGTGGGTAGGGATTTTACCCTATATATCATATTTTTTGTTGGGTGTACACTCTGTCCAGTCCTCATTATGCACTCCTCTCAAGAACATGAGCCTTTTCCCAACATGTCCCCAGGTGAGGGTTCCTCTCGCCGTACCCTCCCCCCCGGGGTGGACACTTTGTTTTCACAGGCTATTTCCCACGCTTTGGCCCCTCTTAGGGATAGTGTAGCTAAACTTACTGAACAGGTGTCCAGAGGTACGGGCATGTTTGGTGTGACGGGAGCGGAGGGTGATTCCTCTACCCTTTCGGCTCCCAGGAAAATGCGCAAGCGCGACGCGGGGCACCTGGAGGAGGGCGAGTTTTTTTCCCATCCCAAGAGTGCGCGCGCGCATACGCGCTTACCCTCCCGGGAGGGCTGTTTGCCCGGGGTAATGGGTGACAAGCTTCACCACCTATGGAACCCTGATTTGGAATCCCCCAAAGGCTTCATGGGAGGTTCAGATGAGGACTCATCATCTTTGGATGACGACTCAGGTCGCCCTTGGCGCCCTGGGGCTACCTTACCAGATCCTTCGGATCGCGCTGATTCTGACTCCGATATGTTTGAACCGGAGGGTATCTACCATCCACGTTCCTCGGAGTGGCGCCCAGACCACAAGGTGGCTGAGTATGTCGCCAGCAAAATTAGGCAACCTCTGGACAAGGAGGTGCGGGCCCGGCTACGGGCGGAGTGCCCACGCCCGTCTTTATCGGATAAGGTCGCTTGTACACCTGATATTGACCCTAAAATGTGTACGTTTTTTTGCAAAGTATACCAGGGATCCCAAAAAAGGGATTGACCGCTCCTGGCGAGCATGTCAAGATAAACTTCTTGATGTCCTTGGTCCCATCACACAGATTGTTCAATTGGCGGAGCGTGCCAGGCAAGCAAACACTCCCCTTCAGACGGACATCGTCGCAGGATGGGCTCAGAGAGCTGTTTGTCTCCTGGGCAACGCGAACTGTGCCATCTCTGCAGAAAGACGCAGGTCTTTATTAATCAAAATCGACCCCAAATTGGGGGAACTATCTAACTCGGAGGCAGGGGCTGTTGCCCAAGGCAATTTATTTGGCGACCCTTTTGTCAAAGAATTGGGGAAGTTTGTGGCTACGTTTTCGGCTTTGGATAAAGCGCAATCTTCCATTAAAAAGATCTTCCCCAACAAGGTTTTTGGCGGGGCCGGGCGAGGCAGGGGTCGCTCTTCCGGCCGTCCTTTCCAGCGAGGCCCCAGTTCCTTCAGGAACAACGGTTGGAGGGACGGCAGACAAGGAACTTTCTTCCCCAACAGAGGCAGGGGAAGAGGCAGAGGGTCCAGAAACACGCGAGGAGCATCTAACGCCCCTGGAGGTCCCTCTGGTGAGGCTTATCCCTTTTTCCCCAAAAAATTTTGGAGGGAGATTGAGGTTTTTCAAGGACAATTGGAGGCGCATTACCTCCGACGCATGGGTTCTCCAAACTGTCTCAGGTTTTCAGATAGAGTTCTGGGGTACCCCACTTCAGGAGAGACTGCCTCCGCCCATCGTATTTTCGGCAGAAAACTCAGACCTCATAG
Source organism: Pleurodeles waltl (assembly GCF_031143425.1). Classification (NCBI taxonomy): domain Eukaryota; kingdom Metazoa; phylum Chordata; class Amphibia; order Caudata; family Salamandridae; genus Pleurodeles; species Pleurodeles waltl. The sequence continues at coordinate 81,410,344 of NC_090437.1, read as the reverse complement.
AATTAGAGGTTCAGGCCCTTCTCCACAAGGGAGCCATTTCCTTCACTTCCTTTCACCCCACAGGTTTCGTGAGCAACATCTTTTTGGTGGAGAAGAAGGACAAGGGGTTTCGCCCCGTTATCAACCTTCGGGCATTCAACGAATGGGTGGTTTACAGACATTTCAAGATGGAGGGTATTCACATGCTCCGCGACCTCCTCTTACAAGGAGACTGGATGGTTCGTCTGGATCTCAAAGACGCATACCTCACAGTCCCCATTTTTCCGCCCCATCGCAGATTCCTGCAATTCATATGGAACGGCCAGATGTTCGAATTCACCTTCGCCGAGGGGTCACGTACTCCGAATTGATCTCCCTGTCTCCAGAGGCAAGGACGGAGTTGTTTTGGTGGCTGGACCACATGGAGGCATGGAATGGCAGAGCCATTTTTGGTGCAGCCCCGGATCTGGTGATCGAATCAGACGCCAGTCGCCAGGGATGGGGGGCTCGTTGCGGAGACATATCGTTCGGGGGACGCTGGACCCCGCAGGAACTAACCATGCATATCAACTGCCTGGAACTCCTGGCGGGATCTTTTGCGATCAAATCTCTCACGAGAGACAAAATCTCATGTGTTGTTCTACTACGGATGGACAACGTATCGGCGGTACATTACATAAATCGCTTAGGGGGAACAAGATCAAGAGCCCTAGCGGAACTGGCGATGAATCTTTGGCATTTTTGCCTTCAACACCAAATCTCAGTCACAGCAGAGTATCTTCCGGGAGTCCAGAATGTGGGGGCAGACTGGAATTCTCGGTTTCTCCAGGATCCCAGCGATTGGCGACTACATCGCTCGGTCTTTCAGCCGATCATGGATCACTGGGGTCCCTGTTCAGTGGATCTCTTTGCGTCTTGTTGGAACGCTCAACTTCCCCTATACTTCAGCTGGCGACCGGATCCGGGAGCGGCGGCAGTAGATGCGTTTCTCCAGCATTGGGATACCCTTCAGGGTTATGCTTTTCCCCCATTTCTCCTCATCCCGCGGGTTGCGGCTCAGGTTCGCCGCCAAGAGGCGACGGTGGTTCTGATAACCCCCTGGTGGAGGTCACAGCCGTGGTTCCCGACCCTGTTGGAACTCTCGTGCGAGTGTCCTCTTCGCCTCCCGCATTTTCCCTCAATACTCCTGGATCCGTTGGGTTCCTATCACCCTCTGGTCCTTCAAGGTCATCTTTCCCTCATAGCTTGGAAAATTTCCGGCATCGTTGGCAAGACAACCGACTTTCGCAGGAGGCTAATGACTTCATCGCACAGGCCTGGGCCCCGGGTACATGCAAACGATATAGATCTGCATGGAACAGATGGTCTCGCTGGTGTGTGGGCAAACACTGCGATCCCATGGGGGCCAGTATTACCGACATCATCAATTTCCTTGCAGAATTAGGGGACTCTGGCTTAGCGTATCGCACTATCAATTCTTTTCGTTCGGCCATCTCGGCGGGCCACCCGCCCCTTAACAATCTCCCGGTCGGGGAGCATCCCTGGATTTGTAAACTTCTTAAGGGTATTAGACTCTCCAGACCTCCGCAGCCCAGATATTCGGAACTCTGGGACGTGAACTTAGTTCTTACTCTCTTGTCCTCTTGGCGGGACAACCAATATTTGTCACTAAAGGAATTGTCAGCCAAATTGGCCGTGCTTCTCTGCCTCATTTCCTGTAAGCGAGTGTCCGATGTCAGAGCATTGGATGTTTCCGCTCGTATCTTTACTCCAGAGGGAGTCACGTTTACTATTGCAAGGAGGACAAAGTCTAATACCAGGTCGGTATCCTATCCCGCTTTTCCTGATTCCCTGAAGCTATGTGTGGTTCGATGTCTCAAAGTCTATGAGGAAGTAACCAGTTCTTGTAGACCTCCAGGAGTCGAGCAGTTATTGATTTCTATAAGGAAACCGTTTAAGGCGGTTTCTTCCCCTTCCATTGCCAGATGGATTCGTTGGATTCTCTCTGAGGCAGAAATAGATGTTCAAGTTTTTCGCGCCCATTCTACTCGGGGAGCTATGGCTTCCAATGCCATACAGGTGGGGGGCAGATTGGAGGACATCATGCATGCTGCTGATTGGTCTTCAGAGTCTACTTTTAAAAAGTTTTACTTTAAACCAATTCATGAAGCAGCCGCACTTGTGGTGAGTAAGCTTTAAACTTGCATAATCCTCGCCTCCGGTCCTGTGATAGAATACGAAATTTCCTAGCTATCGTGAAGGAAAGTTTCAATTCTATTAAGGACACGGAGGCGAGGATTATCCCACCCACATACTCTACGCTGGTATGTCCCCTCCCGATTACATCTACCTCCGTAACAAGGTAGTATACTTGAGTTTGTACATTTATTTGTTGTCCTTTTGATCATGTTCTAAATACATCATGTTGTACTTGATTCAGATGTGATCACATTCTATTTAGAGGTATTTTAAGGTTCATGACTTTATTGCAGTCAGTATGTATCTATGTTTTATCGGATTTGCATCTAATTATACCTTTTTTGGTAGGTTCCGAGACTACGACCAATTGACTCTACCAGGATTCCTTCCGCAGTGAAGTCGAGGAAGTGTGACGCATTTCGGGATACTTATACCAACGTGAAGGAGCGCACCTCATTGGATACTCGTTACCATGGCGGCGGGCTCATGGAACTTGTAGTTTTTTTGTTCATGTTTTGTTTTACTTTGAACTTGCTGTTTAATTAAAAGTGAAGAAAGATCTGCATAATCCTCGCCTCCGTGTCCTTAATAGAATTGAAACTTTCCTTCACGATAGCTAGGAAATTTCGTATTAACTACTTTTTTTCTGTTTTCATATCCAACATATTTAAGAATGTAATTCAGTCAGACACATAGCCAAAACAACTAAATATCATACATGGATAATTTGGGTTCATTTTATTGTACATAACCATGTTTCATTAAAATGCCTTTGAAGCATACGCCGTGAAATAGGCCATAACTACGCCATTCTGCACGCACTTTGATATCAGTTCAGAAAGCATTGTGGATGGTCTTGCCCTCGCTTATGGTCAGATTACCTTCTGTAACCGATATAAAGGTCAGTAGGGTTGCCGTGTTATCACTTTATTGATATTTAATATGCACTCCTTTTATAGGGCTCAAGCTTCACCTCCGGTGATTTATGTGAACGCACCTTTTTACTTAGGCCCATATTTATACTTTTTTAGCACCGCATTTGCGCCGCTTTGTGACGCAAAAGCGGCGCAAACTTACAAAATACAATTGTATTTTGTACGTTTGCACCGTTTTTGGGTTAAAAAATGACACAAATGAGGCGCTAAAAAAGTATAACTATGGGCCTTAGGGCCAGATGTATGTAGCCTTTTGCACCTCGCAAACGGCTAAAAACACCGTTTGCGAGGCGCAAAAGGCCTCACGCGATGCAGAAACACATTTTGCGAGTCGGTACCGACCCGCAAAATGTGTTTCCGACTCGCAGATAGGAAGGGGTGTTCCCTTCCTATTTGCGAGTCGCACCGCGATGTAGAGTTGATTTGTGATCGCGAAAGGGGTCGCAAATCAACTCGCAGTTACCATCCACTTGAGGAGGATGGTAACTTGTTCGCAAACGGGAAGGGGTCCCCATGGGACCCCTTCCCCTTTGAGAATGCAAAAAAATATATTTTTTCAGAGCAGGCAGTGGTCCTATGGACCACTGCCTACTCTGAAAAAACCCGAAACTAAAAGGTTTCGGTAATTTTTCTTTTTGCAGCTCGTTTTCCTTTAAGGAAAACGGGCTGCAAAGAGAAAAAAAAAACTGCTTTATTGAAAAGCAGTCACGGGCATGGTGATCTGCTGTCCCGGCAGGCCACCATCCCCGTGAGTGCCTAGACTCGTTATGGGGTCGCAAACTGCAACCCACCTCATAAATATTCATGAGGTGGGTCTTTGCGACCCCATAGCGAGTCGCAGAAGGTGTCTGAGACACCTTTCTGCATAACATTTTGCAAAGTGCAAATTGCGAGTCGCTAGTACTCGCAATTTGCACCTCGCAAAATGCTTTCTTCCTACATCTGGCCCTTAGTCTTTTTATTCAGTACTTTTGGGAACGTAGTGCTTACCTCATCACACATTTTTTAAGATGCATGAATACGAGTGTTGCCCTCACCATATTACTCTCATACTTGTTTGGCACAATATGTATGTTTGTAAGTTAATGTTGTCAATAATCACCAATTTTTAAAAATAAAATGGTATTGCCCACAAGGTGAAGAATGGAGTTGTAGATGAACAGGGTGTAAAATGACCCTGGTAGCATTAATGATAATATAGGCACCCCCAGAGGAATAAGTACCTTATTTGATATATATGTTTTATATAGGTACCACTTCCTATGTCCTGACAAGGCCCATAGATAAAGGGCCAAAACGCGTTGACCAACAACTCGAGGAGTGTCATGAATTTAAGAACTGAAAAGAATTAGATAAAATATTATACCACACCTATTTAGTATGAACAATTTGCTACTAGTGACGTAATAAAATTATCACTACCTCGAATAGAGGACTGCCTCCAAAAAATTGTTGGGCAGCCCATCTCTCCGAATTACGCTGAAAGCTTTGAGTGCCTATACACTCAGTACCTTTTGTTTGGAAATTGTGTTGTATATATAATTTTGTTGTGTTGTAATGTGTGTGTATATGTTTTAGTGATGTTCATTGTGTCAACACTTTATAACATATGTTTTTTGCAGGAGTGAGACAAAATGAGTTAAAATATTAATTTGTGTACACCAAGTGTGATTGCTAAAAATAATAAAATCCCAATTGATCAATTAATGTTTTCACTGGCAAGGTGAATATTTCTGTATTTTTCCCCACTTTATGCCACTTATATATTAGTTTTTTAAATAACTTTAAAACACAGATTCCCTGTGAGGGCAGATAGAAATGTGGAGTTTGGGGTCTCTACACTCACAATTTAAAAATACATCTTTTAGTGAAGTTGGTTTTTAGATTGTGAGTTTGAAAATGGCACTTTTAGAAAGTAGTCATTTTTTTGCCTAAACCATTCTGTGACTCTGCCTGTTTGTGGATTCCGTGTCTGGGTCAGTTTGACAGTTTGGCTGTTCTCACCTCTCCTGTAGGCAGTGACACAAAGGAAGGTGGCGTGTTGCCTGCATATCCTGATGAGCCATCTGGGCTAAAGTGGAGGAAGTTGTGGTCACTAACACCTGAAAGGACTGTGCCTGCCCTCACACAATGCAGTTTCCAAACCCCTGGTGTGTCTGGGCCTGGACTAGACAAGGAAGGATCTTGCAAACACTTGAGACTTTGCTTTGACGTTTGCCAACTTCAAAGGCAGAAAGAGGTATAACAAGAAGACCCAAACCCCAGAATTTTAGAATCTTTCAGGAATCAAGAGGAACCTCTGCCAAGGAGAAGACCTACCAAACCTGTGCATTTTTGAAAACTAGAGACCTAGGGGAATCCATGATGGGGTGACTTGTGGGGCTCTGTTCAGGTTCTGTTACCCAGAATCCTTTGCAAACCTCAAAATCTGGCTAAAAAAACACATTTTCCTCACATTTCGGTGACAGAAACTTCTGGAATCTGAGAGGAGCCACAAATTTCCTTCCACCCAGCGTTCCCCTAAGTCTCCCGATAAAAATTATACCTCACTTGTGTGGGTAGGCCGAGCGCCCGCGACAGGAAATGCCCCAAAGCACAACGTGGCCACATCCCATTTTTTGACAGAAAACAGAGCTGTTTTTTGCAAAGTGCCTACCTGTAGATTTTGGCCTCTAGCTCAGCCAGCACCTAGGGAAACCTACCAAACCTGTGCATTTTTTAAAACTAGAGACCAAGGGGAATCCAAGATGGGGTGACTTGTGGGGCTCTGACCAGGTTCTGTTACCCAGAATCCTTTGCAAACCTCAAAAGTTTGCTATAAAAACACATTTTCCTCACATTTCGGTGACAGAAAGTTCTGGAATCTGAGAGGAGCCACAAATTTCCACCCAGCGTTCCCCCAAGTCTCCCGGTAAAAATGATACCTCACTTGTGTGGGTGGGCCAGGTGCAGCAACAGAATAAGGCTCAAAACTTGTAGAGATAGAGGGGATAGCACAGCGAGTTTATAAGGACATATTCTTTTTTTATACATCTTTAGGCTGACTCTGCTTTGGGGACCCACATAAGTGAGGTGGTCATTTTACTTGGGAGACTGAGGGGAATACTGGGGAGTAGGAATTTTGTGCTGGAGCGGTGATCGTACAAACGAAAGTTAGGAAAATATGCTTTTTTAAGCACATTTTGAGGTTTGCAGAGGAGTCTGGGTAAGAAAATGTTGGGGGATCCACGCAAGCCACACCTCCCTGGACTCCTTGGGGTGTCTAGTTTTAAAAAATGTCTGGCTTTGGTAGGTTTCCCTAGATGAAGGCCGCACCCAGGACCAAAAACATAGGTGCCCCCTCCCCCCCAAACACAGGTAGTTTTGTAATATATCATTTTGATGTGTCCACATACGTCTGTGATGTGCCAAACACTAAAATTGTGAAAAGAAATGCACTTAGGTTATGTGAAAAAGACCGCTCACCCACCAACCAAGTTGGTGGCATGATTCATCATCGGGGTCCCACCCGAGGCACCTAACGTGTCACAGGTGTGCTGCGACGCCTGATTACAGCGGAGCAGGTTTTGTCATTTTTACCACAAATACTGGTTGGATTTGGCACGAGGGTGAGTGATGGTTCAGTGGATCAAATTTTATTAACAAGAGATTTCACAAAAATGAAATGCACTGTTAATAACTGAAAGGCAAAAAACTGAACCAATGACTCACAGCTCGTGAGCTGTAAAGCCGCGACAAGGCACAAACCGCTTTACAGTCCATACACACACCTTTCATACATGACACGCACAAGACCATTCACACCGCCAGCCACGGGCCCAGCACATTACAACACCCACATCGACAGACAGCGCCACTCAAGGGCCCATCCCTTACATACGCCCACATGCCTGATACAACAATCACACCAGCTGATGGGAGTGTGTGGACTGGTGTTTGGCTGGCAGTGTGTTGCAGTAGCCAATAGCAAGTCAATATGTACACTATGTACACCCTCAGCCAAGCCCCACTCCACACACAATGGCATCATTTATTTTATTTTTTTAAACAGAGGAACCCCTAACTAAGTAGAAATAATTACAAAACTACAAACACAAAAGTTCTAACTAAGTACAAGACAGAAATGCTAACCATGAAACTGAACACATGAAAATACAAAACAGACATGAGTTTACACTCATGGTTGTTCCCAGTATTTCTTCTGGGTGTGGTAATTCTTAAGACAGCCACCCACACACAGCCCAGGCTTTGAAGGACAATCTGGGCAGTACATTCGAGTCTCCCTCCGGATACCTCTTCGAAAACACACTCTACATTTCTTAGCTGGAAAGTCTTTTTTGGGTGTGGGAGGAATGTGCTCAGCAAAGTGGCAATCTTTCAATCTAGCCACATCCTCCACCACTGCTTCTCTAGGAACTCTGGCCTGTTCCACTACAATAAGGCTCTCTATCACTGACTCCTGAAATTTCACAAATGTCATCTTTGACTCTGGAGACCTATCCTTAAGCACAATAAAAGCATTAAAGGTTGCTAAGTGGAAGAGGTGAATTGCTAACTTCTTATACCAAACGTAAGACTTGCGAATAGCAGTATAAGGTTCCAACCTCTGATCAACTCTATCTACACCTCCCATGTGCTTCTTATAATCTAAAATGCACACAGGTTTGCGCACTTCAGCAACCTGGCCCCAAACAGTCACGGGGGAAGTACTCTCATCATGGATGTACTTAGCATGTAGACAGTCCTCTTGTCTGAAAATTTCAAAGCTAGCAGCTCATCATTCCGCAAGGCACAGCACTGTCCCCTCTCAAGTTTTTTACAAACAAGCTCCCTTGGATAGCCTTTCCGGTTACAACGAATTGTGCCACAAGCAACAGTGTCCACTTTAAACAATTCCTTGAACAACTGCACTCCAGTGTAGAAGTTATCTACATACAAATGGTGACCTTTGTTGAACAGTCGTCTACCAAGATCCCACACAATTTTCTCAGTGGCTCCAAAAGTGGGAGGACAACCAGGGGGGTCAATAGTGGAATCCCTACCAGTGTAGACACGGAAACTATACACATATCGTGTACTACTTTCAGACAGCATACACAATTTAATTCCATATCGTGCCCTTTTGCTAGGAATGTACTGCCTAAAAACCAAACGACCCTTGAAGAGGACCAAAGACTCGTCCACACTTATCTCTTTGCCTGGAACATAGACCTCCGAAAACCGATCTTCAAAATGATCAAGGACAGGCCTAATCTTAAAAAGACGGTCAGAATCAGGGTGATCTCGTGGCAAGGCTAATGCATTGTCATCAAAATGCAGCATCCTAAGAAGAAGCAAATACCGATTACGACTCATGGTCGCAGAAAATATAGCTGTTGCCATCAAGGTACTAGTAGACCAATAAGAAGCCAGTGACGGCTTCCTTATCAACCCCATCAAAAAAGTCAAACCCAAAAACTTTTTCATCTCCTCCAAATTTGTGGGAATCCACTGGGCAGCTCTAGAGTGTGGCCTAAGTCTAGCAGCGTTGTCCCTCAAATGCTGTTCCGCATGCAAATTAGTCTGCTCAACAATCTCTTCCAAAAACACATCATCCATGAATAACTCAAAGAAATTGACAGGCAAAAAGTTCTCTGTATTGGCGCTACACCCCGGGAGACCAGTAAAGGCAGGCAACTCTGGCTGCTCCATGTTTGGGGCAACCCAGAGATCAGGTCTTATAACGGGAAACCTTTCAGCCCCAGGTTGCTGCACTAATGGTACATCAGTGTCCTCCTCTAAAACAGGCCCTTCATCTGCACTGAGTGTGGCTTCCTCTTCAGAATATTCCTCTCCAACAGAAACATCACTGCCAGAATCTCTCACTTCCTCCTCTGCCTCAGATGCAGAGTCCGTCTCATAATCATGATCAGACAATGACTCAAAAAGCATACCAACCACCTGCTGATCGGTCATCCTGCGGCTAGCCATGATCTTTCCTACTAAAATTAACTGGACAAATTCACCACCAACAACCAGCACTGTGTAAGATAAGTAATACAGTGTAGCTTAATTAGTAAGAGTTATAAACTCAAAAACTATACCGCTCACTTGCCTGAAAAAGCTTGAATCACCAGCAACTACTCTGCACAGACACAGCAATCACCAATGATATCCCACTAAAAAGAAAGAAAAGCAAATTAGAAATAAGACAAAACAAATATCATTGTGCACAAATCTAAGGACAATTTCACACACAATCCTGCATTTAGTACACCCGCTACAGACATGTCATTCATGCATGGCAACAATACTCCCTTGGAGTAAATTGTTTATACTTACCTAAAACATGCAACTATGCAAACCGCAGGTCAACCACCGCCAACACCGCAAGGAGCCACAGCAAATAAAGCAAAAGCTTTGAACTAGAACAAAAAGGAGGAAAACATTTTTTATCACAAATGCAAATACTTCATCAGTTGACAAACATCCCACCATCAAACATTTAGAAATTGGTGCCTAAGTGGATTCTGCCATACGGGCAGATGGGCCTACTAAAAAAATAGGCCTATCTGCCCCAAGGAGGGCAGAAAATACCTTTAGTAGTGTGTGCCCATGGGGAGCGACCCTTGCCCAAGGGGACAGCCCCCAAACAAAAAAAACAAAAAAACACACACACACTATCCCTGGTGCCTAAGTGGCTTCTGCAAAACAATAGGCCCATCTGCCCCCAAGGGGGTCAGAAATGGCCAACAGGTCAATGTCCCCCACAAAAATAAACATTTAAAAAATCCCTGGCGTTCTGCAGATCAGCCTAAAAATATTAGGCTGATCTGTCCCCAAGGGGTGCAGAAATGTGCCCCCAAAGGGGGGGCGACCCTTGCCCAAGGGGCCACCCCCCCATCCACTAACACACACACACACTATCCCTGGTGTCTAAGTGGCTTCTGCCCCCCTTTTGGGCAGATGGGCCTAAAAAAATAGGACCATCTGGCCCCAAGGGGGGCAGAAATGGCCAACAGGTCAATGCCCCCCTTGGGGGGGCGCCCCTTGCCCAAGGAGACGCCCCCCCCAAAAAAAATAAACATATAAAAAAAAATCCCTGGCGTTCTAGTGGTTTCTGCCCCCCTTGGGGGCAGATCAGCCTAAAAATAATAGGCCGATCTGTCCCCAAGGGGTGCAGAAATGGCCTTGGTACATGTGCCCCCAAAGGGGGGGGCGACCCTTGCCCAAGGGGCCTCCCCCCCATCCACTAACACACACACTATCCCTGGTGTCTAGGTGACTTCTGCCCCCCTTGGGGGCAGATGGGCCTAAACAAATAGGCCCATCTTCCCCAAGGGGGGCAGAAATGGCCAACAGGTCAATGCCCCCCTTGGGGGGTCATCCCTTGACCAAGGGGACGCCCCCCACATAAATAAACAAATAAAAAAACATCCCTGGCGTTCCTGTGGTTTCTGCCCCCCTTGGCCCTAAAAGACATGCCCCCCAAAGGGGAGCGACCCTTGCCCAAGGGGCCACCCCCCCATCCACTAAACACACAATCCCTGGTGCCTAAGTGGCTTCTGCCCCCCTTGGGGGCAGATGGACCTAAAAGAAATAGGCCAATATGCCCCCTTGGGGGGGGGCGCCCCTTGCCCAAGGGGGCACTCCCCTCACATAAATAAACAAAAGTAAAAACATCCCTGGTGTTCCAGTGGTTTCTGCCCCCCTTGGGGGCAGATCAGCCTAAAATAGTAGGCCCAAGGGGGGCAGAAATGGCCGTTAATAACTTGCCCCAAAAGGGGAGCGACCCTTGCCCAAGGGGCCGCTCCCCGACACTCAACAAACACATCAAAATAAAAAAATAAAAATCCCTGGCGTCTAGGAAAACCCTTTCCTTTCCCTCGGTGCCTCTTTCTTTCAAACCCCCCACCCACTGGGAAGAGAAACTCACCTCTTTCTCCGATCGCGTACAGGAAGCAAATGGCTTCCTGCGCGACCGGCACCCTGTAATGAAGCGATTGCGCGATGACGTCATTATGGGGGTGGTGGACGGGGGTGGAAGGGGAAGGGCTTCCCCTTCCATCCCTGCCTTTGGGGGGTGGGGGGAAGCACACAAGGGGAGCGAGAGCGCTCCCTCTGTGCTGTGTGCCGAGGACGTAATGGTTACTGTAACCGTTACGTCCGCGGCACAGAACCGGTTAAATAGACGGCCTCAAGGACATCACCCAAAATGGCAGCCACGTCGTCCTACATGACGCGAACTGCGGAACAACTAGAATGTAAACAGTAATGTTAGTTCAGGTGATGTAGATGTTACGCAAGGCGCCAGTACCGTGCGCTATGGCATAATCTCCACAATCAGCGCATGGCACGGAGTTCTAGTGCCAAGAGGTGGACGTAGCAATTGAGCCTTCTCAGTGCAGACAGTGTAATCACTAAGCACCAACTACTAAGGCCCATGTTTATAAGCAGCCTGCGCCGCCAGTGCATCACTTTTGCGATGCATCGGCGGCACAGGCTGCTGACCCATTTGTACAAGGCCACGCAAAGCCACACTGCATGGCTTTTCATGGCATTCTAGATATGGAATAAGGCAACAGAGCGCAAGTTCCTGTGTTACCTTACTTTGCGTTAGTGTCATGACCACACAAAGAAGTGCATGAGAAAAGCAAAGAGATATCCTCAGTGGAGACAGCAAAGCCCAAACTGGAAGAAGGTTTGCAGAGTAATCTTGCGCATATTTCAAAAGAAGAATCAAGAAGAGAAGATCCAAGATGGCCGCTGTGAGTCCTGAAGGTTAGTTACAGTTCTAGTCTTGCAATCGGTTGGTTGCTAGGTTACGAGCTCTCCAGCTGGAAGCCTTGCACTTCAACTGAGGTCTGACAGGAATCAGCTGTGTGGAGAGAGAGCGCGCTTCAGAACAGAAACTCCTGTGAGGTAAAATTACATTTGAAGATTATATCACAGAAAACGGATAAATATTGTCAAGGTTTATTCGAAGAGTTTGATAGTAGACCGTTCCTGTGGAAGTCGGCAAGGCTACAGAGTTAATGTATGAATTAACCTTATGTTTACAAGGTTCTTGTTTAAGATATTAAAGTCAAAGAAAAAACGAACTTTAAAAGAGCAAGTATCTACAAATGTCAAGGTTATAAACAAAGGCCAAGTTTAAAGGAGAAACAAACTGTTAACAAATAAGCATTTACAAATTCAATGGTAATAAACCAAAATAGAGTTTAAAAGAGAAACAAACTTAAATAAACAAGCATTTACAACTACAAGTTATCGACAGATGTCGAAGTAAGGAAGGAGAAACTAACTGTACAGTAATAAACAAGCATTTACAAATACAAGTTATCAACAAATGTCGAAGTAAGAATGGAGAAACGAACTTTAATAAACAAGCATTTACAAATACAAGTATTGACAGAAGTCACAATAAGACAGGAGAAATTAAATACCATCAGCTGATTTGAAGAACGCATTATCACCAACTATATATATATATATATAGCAACATAAAACCAATCTCTAACAAAGGTTGAGAAGTTCTTCCAGAATCAGTAATAAGCATTTTTTGTAAGAAGAGCTATCATTTATAGAGAGAAGAAAGGCTACAGAGAACTCAGGGTGAGTGAAGAAATAATAGAATTAAAGAGAATTAAGGCCCTCATTCCTACTTTGGCGGGCGGCGGTCGCCGCCCGCCAAGCGGGAACCGCCAGAAGACCGTACCGCGGTCAAAAGACCGCGGTGGTCATTCTGACTTTCCCGCTGGGCGGCCGGGCGACCGCCAAAAGACCCGCCCGCCCGCCCAGCGGGAAAGCACCAGCAACGAGGATGCCGGCTCCGAACGGAGCCGGCGGAGTTGCTGGTGTGCGACGGGTGCAGTTGCACCCGTCGCGATTTTCAGTGTCTGCCAAGCAGACACTGAAAATTAATGTGGGGCCCTGTTAGGGGGCTCCTGCAGTGCCCACGCCAGTGGCATGGGCACTGCAGGGGCCCCCAGGGGCCCCACGACACCCGTTCCCGCCAGCCTGGTTCTGGCGGTGAAAACCGCCAGAACCAGGCTGGCGGGAAGGGGGTCGGAATCCCCATGGCGGCGCTGCTTGCAGCGCCGCCGTGGAGGATTCACAGGGGCAGCGGGAAACCAGCGGGAAACCGCCGGCTTTCCTTTTCTGACCGCGGCTTTACCGCCGCAGTCAGAATAGCCCCAGAAGCACCCCCAGCCTGTTGGCGGTGCTTCCTCCGTCCCCTACCCTGGCGGTGTCGGACCGCCAGGGCAGGAATGACCCCCTAAGTGTTGAGAGTAGAAAGTGAAAAACTGATGTTGTATGTCCCTAGTAATTGCGACTGTGACTCTTGCAGGTGCTGTATCCAATCTTAGATGTGAAGAGGCAGACTGAGTACTGGCATTCATCATCTCTGTGGCAGTCTCTCTACCATCCCATTCCCCTTTCCCCCTCCGGGGTACTCAGCACGAAGGATTAATATTCGTTGTGAGTAGCTCGGGTCGGGACTGAGGAGTTATCTTCTGCTTCTGAGGAAATTGAATTGAAGTATCCTGACAGTTAGGGAGGTGTTTCTATGGGTGTTGAGTGGGTGTTCCCATGTAACATCCAATGATTTTGACACATTCCCAGATTTACAATGTTTTGCATAAGAGTGACACAATGGCAAGTAATATTATTATTTCTCCCCATTTTTCTTCTTTCTATGTATACTGCATTCTGAAGCACACACAGAAGAAGGAACATATCTCCATTGATTGAAACAATCTTCCCCACAAAACAGGTACCCTTGCACCCTGGTGTAAGGGTGCCTGCGCTGGTGCATGGCAGCAATTTGTGGGACAGTGCAAGGGAAGAGGACAGAAATGCACCATATCTTTTAGATACAAAGCATTTCTGCCCTTTCTCCGTAGTGCAGGGTGCTGCAGCGAGGCACTTGCTGCACAACGGGTCTTGTAAATATGACTCTAAGTGTGCACAAATGTTCAGAGCATTCAGGCAATGTGCATTCAGACAATGTGCAATGTTGCGGCTCTGCCATGTCTGCCACTAGTACAAATCAACAAAGCAGTTCTGTGCCAAGAGTACTGCCACAAGTGGGATGCCCGAGTGCCGGGATAGACAGCTCATGACATCTTGCTGACCTGCCTGAGCTTGCTGGTTGGCAAACAGAATGGTGACCCACCAGGGAGGAGTTCTGTAAGGCACAGAAAGACTGCCCAACCCTGGAAGGCATGAGGCAACAGGCTGAAACCTAGGCAGCTGGTGATAACCCTGGAAATCAGCATATTTATTATATACCTCCTGTATAGTGAGCCAAATGCATTTATGGGGCAACACAGGCACGGGTAGCTCCCCAATGCTACAGGGCTTTCCTAATGGGGATGGCTCATGAGATACCCCTGGAAGGACAGCAGGGACAGGACAAGACCATTGCCAGGCTTGTCTCTCACATTTACTGGCCCTGGATGAGGGTTTCCTCAGATATATTCTGCAGGACGTGCTTAACCTGCCAGGCCAGTGGGAGGACAGTGGAAAGACAGAGAAAAAGCTGAAAGCTCCACTGAATCCCTTATTCGGCATTGGCACCCATGTGAAAGAGTGGGCATCAACATTATAGGGCCTCTGGACTCCAAGAGAGCCTCTGGCAACAGATTTATCTACTCTAATCTACTCAACCCAGCCTCCCCAGATGTTGCCTGCCTGACTGAGACCTGAATGGACCCCTTCTCAGTGCCTGACATCCCCATAGCCATCCTGGACAGCTACAAGATCAACCGCAGGGACCACTCCAACAAATCAGGAGGAGGCATCACCATCACCCACTAGAACACCCTCAGGATCACGACCAACACCAAAGACACCCTCAGCACCGCCGAACATCTGCAAATCAAAATCCACACAGACGCAAACACTACCCTCCGAGGGACCCTTGTCTACAGGCCCCCCGGTTCACGACAGCCGTTCAGCAACTCCATTACAGACAAGGTCAGCAAACACGTTCTTACATCCACTGACTACATACTCCTTGTAGACCTAAACTTCCACCTCGAGAACACCAATGACAACAACACTGCCACCCTGCTTCACAACCTCTCCAACCTTGGTCTCAAACAGTTCGTCACGACACCAACCGACTCCGCAGGACACACACTCGACCCTATTTATTCTGCCAGCAATCAAATTTTCTGTCAGTCACACCACCGAACTCCACTGGACAGACCACCGCTGCATCCACTTCTCCTTCAAGAAACCCACAACACACCACCACCCACAACGGATCCCCCATCGCAGTTGGAACAAGGTCACCGATGACCAACTTATCACAATCCTCTCCCAGAATCCACCCATCAACACCACTGACACTGATGGAGCTGCCCGCAACTCCAGGCAATGGGTCAACACCTGTGCCAATTCTCTTGCCCCAATCAAGAATCCCTCCAACAGACGCACCGACAGAAAGGGCTTCTGGTTTACCGCCAATCTCCACGAATCTAAGCAAAGCTGTTGAAGGCTCGAAATAAAGTGGCAGCAAGATCAGACTCTGGACAACCTCACAGCCTTCAAAAACGCCATCCGCAGACACCACCAACTGCCTTCAAAGATCGATTCAACAACAACGCACACAGCCACAAGGAGCTCTTCAACGTTGTGAAGAAACTCTCCAATCCCAGCTTCAATACCAACAACATCCCGCCATCCCAAGACCTCTGCTACTCGCTAGCCTCCTACTTCCACTGCAAGATTGCAGATATTCACTACAGCTTCAGCACCCAGACCCCCCCGGCAAACCACAAACACCACAGATACACCTCTGACTAACCTCCTGCTCTCCTAGACCCCCCTCAACGACTGCGACACTATCGAAATCATGAACACCATCCACTCCGGCTCTCCATCTGACCCCTGCCCTCACCACACCTCAACAAAGCAAGCCCTGTCATCGCACCCCAACTACGGAAGATCATCAACAGCTCCTTCGAGTCCGCCACCTTCCCAGAGAGCTGGAAAAATGCAGAGATCAACGCCCTCCTCAAATAACCCAAGGCAGACCCAAAGGACCTCGAGAACTTCTGGCCTATCTCTCTGCTCCCCTTCCCGGCAAAAGTAATCGAGAAGGCTGTCAACAGATAACTAACCCGCTTCCTCAAGGAGAACTGCACCCAAGACCCTTCCCAACCCGGATTCCACAGCAACCACAGCATCAAAACCGCCCTCATCGCCACCACCGACGACATCAGAACCATACTGGACAACGGCGAAACTGCTGCCCTCATCCTCCTGGACCTCTCTGCCACGTTCAACACCGTCTGCCACCTCACCCTACGCTCACGCCTCAGCAATGCTTGAATCCGAGACAGAGCCCTAGACTGGGTCACCTCCTTTCTCACCGGCAGAACCCAGAGAGTCTGCCTCCCCCATTCTGGTCGGAGGCCACCGAAATCATCTGCGGCGTATCCCAGGGTTCGTCCCTCAGCCCGACCCTCTTCAACATATACATGGCCCGCTTGCTAATATCGCCCTATGCCACAACCTCAACATCATCTCATACGCTGACGACACCCAGCTGATCCTCTCCCTCACCAAGGACTCCACCAAGACCTACCTCCACGAAGAAATGAAGGCCAATACCGAATGGATGAAGAGCAGCTGCCACAAACTAAATTCTGACAAGATGGAAGTCCTCATCCTCGGCTCCACCCCCTCCGCATGGGATGACTCCTGGTGGCCTGCCACTCTCTGAACCACTCTGACTTCCCCCGACCACGCACGCAACCCAGGATTCATCTTGGACCCCTCAGTATCCATCAGACTCTGGACAACCTCACAGCCTTAAAAAACGCCATCCGCAGACACCACCAACTGCCTTCAAAGGTTGATTCATCAACAACGCACACAGCCACAAGGAGCTCTTCAACGTTGTGAAGGAACTCTCCAACCCCAGCTTCAATACCAACAACATCCCGCCATCCCAAGACCTCTGCTACTCGCTAGCCTCCTACTTCCACAGCAAGATTGCAGATATTCACTACAGCTTCAGCACCCAGACTCCCCCGGCAAACCACCAACACCACAGATACACCTTTGACCAACCTCCTGCTCTCCAAGACCCCCCTCAACGACAGCGACACTATCGAAATCATGAACACCATCCACTCCGGCTCTTCATCTGACCCCTGCCCTCACCACATCCTCAACAAAGCAAGCCCTGTCATCGCACCCCAACTACGGAAGATCATCAACAGCTCCTTTGAGTCCGCCACCTTCCCGGAGAGCTGGAAACATGCTGAGATCAACGCCCTCCTCAAATAACCCAAGGCAGACCCAAAGGACCTCAAGAACTTCTGGCCTATCTCTCTGCTCCCCTTCCCGGCAAAAGTCACAGAGAAGGCTGTCAACAGACAACTAACCCGCTTCCTCAAGGAGAATTGCACCCAGGACCCTTCCCAATCAGGATTCCACAGCAACCACAGCATCAAAACCACCCTCATCGCCACCACCGACGACATCAGAAACGTACTGGACAACGGAGAAAACGCTGCCCTCATCTTCCTGGACCTCTCTGCCACGTTCAACATCGTCTGCCACCACACCCTACGCTCACGCCTCAGCAATGCTTAAATCCGTGTCAGAGCCCTAAACTGGGTCACCTCCTTTCTCACCGGCAGAACACAGAGAGTCTGCCTCCCGCATTCTGGTCGGAGGCCACCGAAATCATCTGCGGTGTACCCCAGGGTTCGTCCCTCAGCCCGACCCTCTTCAACATATACATGGCCCCGCTCGCTAATATCGCCCTATGCCACAACCTTAACATCATCTCATACGCTGACGACACCCAGCTGATCCTCTCCCTCACCAAGGACTCCGCCAAGACCTACCTCCACGAAGAAATGAAGGCCAATACCGAATGGATGAAGAGCAGCTGCCACAAACTCAATTCTGACAAGACGGAAGTCCTCATCCTTGGCTCCACCCCCTCCGCATGGGATGACTCCTGGTGGCCTGCCACTCTCTGAACCACTCTGACTTCCCCCGACCACGCACGCAACATAGGATTCATCTTGGACCCCTCACTGTCCATGACCCAGTAAGTCAACGTCATCTCCTCTTCCTGCTTCAACACCCTCTGCATGCTCCGAAAGATCTACAAATAGATACCCACCGAAATCAGAAGAACAGTCACCCAAGCCCTCGTAAGCAGCAAGTGGGATTACAGCAATGCCCTCTACGCAGGAACCACCGCCAAACTCCAGAAGAGGCTGCAACGCATCCAGAGCGCCTCTGCACGCCTCATCCTGGACATCCCCCGCCACTGCCACATCACAGACCACCTGAAAAACCTGCACTGGCTCCCAGTCAACAAGAGAATCACCTTCAAGCTCCTCACCCATGCTCACAAAGCACTGCACAATACCAGACCAGAATACCTCAACAGACGACTCTCCTTCTACACCCCGACCAGGCATTTCTGCCCCACCAACCTCACCCTTGCAACCGTCCCACACGTCTGCAGGACTACAATTGGCGGTAGATCATTCTCGCTGCCAGAATGTGGAACACTCTTCCCACCCACCTGCGCCAGACCAAAGACCTCCTTACCTTCAGGAAACTTCTCAAGACCTGGCTGTTTGATCAGTAGCAGCACCTCCTCCTCCCATTCCCCCCCCCCCTCCTCAGCACCTTCAGACCCTCACGGGTGAATAGTGCGCTTTACAAATTCCCGATTGATTGATTGATTGATTTATCCTGTTCTTGGTAGATCATGCCACAAGATACCCAGAGGCCATACCTTTGAGGACTGCAACTGCATCTGCAGTGGCTAGGGCCCTGATGGGTATTTGTAACAGAGTGGTTTTCCCAAGGAAATCGTGTCTGACAGGGACACAAACTTTATGTCTACATATATGCACTCCACATGAAAGGAGTTTGAAGTTACTTACAAATCTCTACCCATACCATCCACAAACAAATGGGCTTGTAGAGTTATGCAGCAAGACCTTGAAGGGCATGATTACAGGCCTACCTGAAACCATAGGGTGGAAGTGAGACATCCTTTTACTATGCCTGCTCTTTGCCTACAGAGAGGTACAACAGAAGGGGGTTGGATTTAGCCCCTTTGAGCTTCTGTATGAGCATCCTGTTATGAGACCTCTCAGTCTGGTTAAGGAGGCTCCCAAGAAGTCTCCCCAGGATGTGGCTAGTTAAATGCTAGCCCTCTGGAACCAGATGACCCAGTTCTCAAAGAAGACTTCTGAGAACTTGGAGTCTAGCTAGGACGTGAAAAAGCAGTGGTACATCAGACGGCTAACCCTGTGGAATTCCAGCCTGGACAGAAAGCCTGAGTGAGGGAGCCAGTGTAGCCCAAGGCCCTTCAAGACTGTTGGACTGGGCCTTTTGAGTTAGTTGAGAGGAAGGGGGATGTCACCTACTTAGTGCTGTGGGTGCAGTTTGCCTCTCTGTTTTCCCTCAATCCTGGACTTACCCATGACATTGATACAACAGACAGACCTTGTGTCAAAAACAAAATATACAGGCTGCCTGACAAACTGAGGGCCAGTCAGTAGGAGCTGGAAGGACCACCTCTTTCATCTGCAGGAAGTGCTTCAGGCCCTATAGAACAGAGACTGATTATCAAGGCCAGTAAGGGCCAGATATGGCAAGGGTGAGTGGTGTGCTCGCAACACCTGGTGGGTGGGGTAAGGAACAGCCCCTCCAGGCCAAGAAAGACACCATTCTGGCCTCGGAATCCCCAAAAACTCAGACTGGTGTGAAGGCCTTCCCGGGCCTCACAGAATATTATAGGAGGTTTGTAAAGTAGTATGACACCATTCCTGCACCCTTTAGGGAGCTGACTTCCAAAAAGAAGCCAAGAAAGATGATCTGGAGAGAGGCTTGCCTGAAAGCCTTTGACTCACTAAAACAGGCCATGTGCAAGGCCCCTGTGTTCAAGGCCCCTGACTTTAGAAAGGAATGTAAACTCTAGCAGATGCCTCAGAGCACGGCACAGTGGCAGTCCCCTCACAGCTCAATGATGAGGGCCTAGACCAACTTGTAGCATTCATCCCTAAGAGACTACTTCCCAGGGAACAGAGGTATGGTGCTATTGAGATAGAAGCCTTTGCTGTGGTCTGGGCACTGAAGAAGCACCGACCATAGTTGTTTGGGACTCACTTCGGTGTTCAGACACACCACAGGCCCTTCAGGTTGCTAATGCAAATGAGAGATGAGAATGGAAAATTGTTGAGGTGGTCCATCTCCCTACGGTGAATGGACTTTATGGTGAAACTCAGACCTGGGTCAGACCAAACCAATGCTGACGGTCTCTTCAAGTTTGTCCACCTTAGTGATGAGAACTCCAGGAAGTTGGGTAGTTCTCGCCACTTTCACCTGGTGGGGGAAACATGTTAGACCTGTCAGCCTTAGGGTAGTCTTCCCCAAACATTTTGCCTCTTTACCTCCATTTTTTGCTGGATTTTTGCTTCTGTTGGCATTAGGACTCTGTGAAATTTACCACTGCTAACCAGTGCAAAACATACCTATTTGGTATATTTAAGTTACTTATAAGTCCTTTTAAGAGTGGTGTACCATATACCCAGGGCCTATCTTGTAAATTAAATACTACCAATGGGCCCGCAGCACTTATTGTGCTGCCCGCCTAAGCAGCACTCTAAAACTTGTCTCAGATCTGCTAATGCAGCCTGAATGCAGTGTCACACTGCCATGTCGACTTGACTTTTAAAACCCCTTGCCAAGCTGTAAACTCCCCTTTCAATTATATATGTCACCCCTACGATAGACTCTAGGTAGGCCAAAGGGCAGGGTGCTGGATAATTAAAAGGTTGGGAATGTACTTTTAAGTTTTACATTTGCGGGTAGTAAAAACATCTCTCAGATTTGTTTTTAACTTCTGTGAGGCCTACCCCTTTCATAGGATAAAATTGGGAATTTGTTATTCCTGTTAATAAGCTGTAATTTCTAATTTGAGAGGAAGGAGATATATCATGTTTGGTACATTTGGAAATGTAATGTTAAACAGTCTTTAATGCTAAAGTTATATTTTTCATGACAAATTTGAAATCATCACTTTTAGAAAGTTGGCATTTTCCTGCTCTTAGCCTTTCCTGACTGCAGCCTGTCTTGTATCAGGTCACACAATAGAGGGAATAGGTGTGCTTCAGTGGGCCATCAACTGGCAGGATGAGGGAGCAGAGCTGAGCATAGCCCCACTTGCACTTGGATACGCTGTGTCCTGTCTTCTCACAATAGGCCAAACAACCCTGTATTGTCACTGCAGCAAGATTGGAGCCAGGGCAGGGAAGTAAGGAATTCCATGCACTTCCGAGAACTTTTCCAGGATTTTCTCCCACTCTTGAGGAGAAAGGCACCAGGATTTAAAAATAAGACCTTAAGACACACTCTCAGTTTACTGCTGAACCAGTGGAAGAACTCTCTGATGGCTGCCTGTTGCTATGATCTGCTGTGAATTCTATCAGGCTGCTACTGTACCTGCAAGGACTGCTTTTCTGCCTGGAGCCTGCCTTGAAACCTCAGATTCCAGCCTTCCTGTTAATCTATGCTTCTACACCTGAACCTAGGACTACCAGAAGTGACACCAAGGGCTAATTTGCTGACCTTATGTTTAGAGCCACAGGTACATAACAGACTTCCATCATCTTGAGCCCATACCTCGACCCAGCGTCAGTGAGTCCTAAGCCCCTAAAAGGTCTCCATCTTCTCCTGGACCTTTGGTTGTGGTGCTAAAGTACCCCAGGTGGTCAATTTCCAAAACTGAAGGCTTAGAGAAAATTGGGCCAAAAAATGCTCTGAAAACAGAGAGGAGACACTTGTTCACCTACCCACCCGAGGTGCATCGCCAGTCAGAATGACTTTGCTGCTTCTCCCCCTACGTTCTTCTCTGCAGCAGCAAATCTGTTTTAGCAGTCCTTCTCCAACCTCAAGGAACTGTCTTGGGCTACAGCTCTCAGCTTCTCCTGGCTGGAGATTTTCAACTTCTATTTGAGTGACTAACTCTGAAAGTAAAAATCTTCACTGTGGTTTCTCTAAATGGCCATTCAACAATGCTCCCTCCTCAGACACTCCTGCAGCCTTGCCCCGGTGAGCTTCTACCTTCTCAGACATTTTTCTTCCAAATTCTTTGTAAGTCTGAAGGTAAACCCTGTCCAGGCCAATCCACTTTTTGTATCTGAACCATGCTCCATAGCGTTCAGCGTTAACTTTCAACTTTGACCCAGTCTTTTGAGGTAAGATGTACGCAGTTGGCACTTTGATTTTTTAGGCTGTATTGTGGACCTTAAAAATGTAAAAATTCATAACTCAGGTTCTACTGAATGGATTTTTGCCTTTTGGTGTCAAATAGTTTATTAAAACTTTATTTTTACTTTGTAACTATTTGTGTGCTGCATAAATACTTTACGTATTGACTCAAAATTAAGTCTGACTGCTTTTTGTGCCAAGCTACCCACAGTTAAGCACAGGTTAATTTAGTGGCTTTTTGTGGTTAACCCTGCAAGGGACTGTTGCTGTTGCTTGACCATGGCTCTCACCCCAGTCAACTAACAACCCAATTTCTAAGAGAGAGCACTATAAAACAGTTGTCATAAAGTTAACATAATTCATGAAAGCACAGAGTTCAGTGTCTACTCAGACTGGAGAGCAAGTCTGCACCTAAATGAAAAGCTGTAGCTTGGTGGGATTGTTGTTCAGGTGAATATCATCTGTTGGTGTGAAACAGCGGTTGTGCTGAAAGCATGAAATACAGCACCAACCTGATCAGCAAAGTGAGACAGTAATTGTGTACAAAAGCAGCTAAGCAACTGCATTTTCACTATAGAGGGTGCAGTTTGAGAGTCATATGTAGTTCAATTGCTCTTCGACCACATCCCAATATAATATACGTTTCATGAGGAAGATACAACTTAACAACACAAAATCTTATTCTTTTGTGAACAGTTATATGATAAGCTTGTCCTTGGGTGAGACCACAGGATGAAACATTTGTTTGAATAACATAGCTACCATTGTGTGGAAGAGTTTGATAAAAGGTAATTAAATATTTGTGTGCAGCAAGTAATTCACAAGCAAGACCAGGCTTAGAGGAGTAACAAAAGCCATGAATATGGATCTTGTTAAGAAGAAAAGAGTGTTCCTAAGAATTACTGCAAAAAAGAAGTATTTATGAATAAAGGATTTCCATTGAAAAGACATTGGACTTCACCTCTTTTTTATAGATACGTTTGCTGTCGTGCAATAAGGTTACAAGACAGCCAAAGAGCAGTCTTGTAAATGAAAGGTCAAAGCAATTTCTGAGATTTGAGTGTTTGTAATGCCCAAACTTATTGTGTTGGAGCACGCATTTGAGCTTGTCCTTGCTGCAAAGAGTGCAAGTCTTCTTTAAGAATATTTTGAGCAAGATAAGTAATAGAAGAGATAGTCTAGACATGTTTAAATAGAATCTGGAAACTACTTTCTATGATTTAGAATGTATTCTGCATCATTTCTGTGCGAGCCTGCCTTACTATTTATACAGCATTCTCTCATTTATAAAGCTATAACATTTTGTATAGCTACATAAGTCAATGTAGCAATAAATCTTTTTCTCCTGAAAGATTGATATTTAGACCCAGAAGACAATCACATTAATCCATGATGTCACTTATTTTCAACATGATCTTTTTCACAGAACTAAGACACAACTGTGACAAACATCTCAGTATATCATATAAATATATATATATATATGTGTGTGTGTGTGTGTGTATATATATATATATATATATATATATATATATATATATATATATAGATATATTTAGATATACATATATATATATTTTTCCTACTGCCAGTTGCCAGTAGGGAGTTATAGTGAGGACCATGTTTCCATAGAAAAAGCATTTTTAGACTTGCCTATATCTATGCACCTTTGATGATAAAATTTCCCACCAAAAAGTGTGCTGGTGATTCTTGTTGCGCACGGAAAGTTTCAGCGTGATCTGTCAATCAGGGACCAAGAAAAAAAGGGAGGTCAAAAAAGGTATGTTTCCCATGTTAATTCCTATAGGGGTTTTGAACATGACTACAGCCCAAACTGCTGGATGGAATTACACCAAATTTGGCAGAAGGGTAGATTTTGGTCCTCAGATTATGCTTTTTATTTTTTGATGTAAATCTGTTCAGTAGTTTAAAATAAATTAAAGGAAAACCAAGTTTGTATATCAAGGGAGGTTCCTCCTCAACAACTTTGTGAATAGTAAGAACTCCTACGCAGAGCTCTGATTGGCTGTCAACACTTCAACAAGAAAGTATTGGCAGCCATCTTGGGACTCGGCTTCAGCCAACTCTCAAAAAAAGAGAACAAAAAGAAAAGGAGCCAAGATAGGGACACACTGACCCCTCAGCTCCGGCATTAGGATCCCAGAGGGACCCTGGCAGGGCAAAAAAGCACTTTTTCTAAAAAATGTTTGCCACAAATTGGCAATGTCGCAAATTCACAGCAAAAAAAAGCTCTTCTTTTAATAAAGTGGGTGGGCCAGGTGCCGGGGGCATGTAAAAAATAAAGGAGGGGCTCACGGGGCCACCCTCCTGGGCTTAATAATGCCCCAGTGACTGCCACCTCATGTGGCTCTATTTCAATAGTGTGCGGGGACCACGCAGCCCCCTGCACCCTGGGCCCACCACCTTTCCTAGGTAAAATGCACTATCTAGTAGGGGGAGTCCTGCAAACCCCCCCTCCCCCGGGCCCACTCCTGTTATGTCCCGGGGTGCCCACCCCTGGGACATAGCTGTTTGCTGTGACATAGCTGTCTACTGTGACTTGGCAGGAGCTTTGACAGCCCCCGCCAAGTCATAGCACACACTCCAGTTCCAGCAAGTGAGACCTGTCAAACAGCTCTCACTTGATGGAAGCAAAGCGTTCCTCTGTTTCCCTGCCCACAGACATGCAGGCAGGGAAACAGAGGGAACTATTGCTCTCCCAGGCAGTTTGGCAGGTTCCTGTCTGTGACAGCAATGTCGGCTCCCACAGGGGGTTGGGAGCCGTCTGGGACCGCCGGGGCCTTGAGGCTCCCCCCACGGTCCCAGTGCACACTGGGTGCTCTGGAGGGCACCCAGGAGAGATGGATGAACCATAGGGGGTGGGGTCCCTGGGGCTGAAATTGGGCAGGGGAGGTGTACCACCTGTGCCCCCCCCAAAAAATATTATAAGGCCTGATCCCGGGGGATGGGTCCCTGGGGCTGAAATCGGCAGGTAAATAGGGGGTCCCCGGACCACGATCAGCCCAGGAGAGGGGCTGCCCGGCCCCCCATTGAATTGTAGTGTGTCCCGGGGATGGGGTCCCCAGGGCTGAAATTGGATAGGGGAGGAGGTCCACACGGCTACCTGACCCACACTGGCCATTCACCCAATGAGGTAGCACTTAACCAACTAACCAGTAGAAAGTGCTCCAGTTGGATAGGCATTTTGTGCAAAACTGTAGACTCTTGTTGGAGAAATGATCAGGTAAGCTTCTGTTCTGGCAATGACGCAGATTTCACAGAAATTAAACCTCAACAGGAAGCATTTACAAATATAAATGTGGAAGGTGCCCGAGTTGAATCTCCACTTCTGAAAAGGCAAAAGATCATATCTCCTGCACTTGGCAAAGGCAAAGCAAGAGTATTTACTCAGCAATTTCATATTGAAAAACAATCTGAAATCCTTTGTGGAGATGAATGCATCTTTCATCTATCGGAGCCCCATCAGACACTCTTACACCCACCCAAAGGCCGTGAGCAGCGTGGGGTTGGGTGGTTAGGGCGGTTGGCTGCAGGGTCTGGCTGTAGGCCAGGCTCTGCAGCCAGCCCCCCCATGCACAGTTGAAGGCTGTGCATGGTGCAGGTTTGGGTGGTTACATGGGGTTGGCTGCAGGGCCTGGCCTTACGTGAAAAAAAATACATAGAAATTCATGTAAAAAATAAAGGTTACAGGGACATTATAGTTATATAGAGTGCAGGAGACTGTTATACAGTGGAGCAGCATACATTGGAGGGGTGTACACTATAGAGGTGTAGAGTGGATTACCATGCAGTGGAGTAGCATACAGTAGCATACAGTGGAATAATGTATAGTGGAGTGTAGAAGAAAAGAGTGGAATAGCGCAGAGTGGTGTACAGTAGAGTGCCGTAGAGTGGAGTGGGGTATAATGCACTACCGTACAGTTGAGTGGGATACATTGAAGTGGCATAGCACAGAGTCAAGTAAAATTTTGTAAATTTGAGTGGTGCCTCATACAGCAGAGTGGAATGCTGTGTCAAACAGTGTTGGAAACTGTTGTAAAGAGCGTACAGTGTTGTACAATAGAATGTACAGACATAAAGTTGAGTAAAAATGTGGACAGCATAGTGTTCAGACATAGAGTGGAGTAGAGTCTAGTAGAGTGGCATAGAGTAAAGTGGAGTTTTGCAGAGTGGAGTTATAGAGAGTGGAGGAGAGTACACTGGAGTGGCGTCAAGTGGAGTAGTGTACAGTGGAGAGGTTCACTGTGGAAAAATGTACACTGGGGTGTTATAGAGTGTCGTAGACTGGAGTGGCATTCAGTGGAATAGCTCAGAGTGGAGTGGCATAAAGTGTAACAGCATATAGTTTAGTAGCGCACAGTGGAGTGGTATAGACTGGAGTGTCGTACCTTGGAGTGGGATAGAATGTAAACGCATCCAGTAAAGTGGTGTACAGTGGAGTGATGTCCAATGGAATAGCTCAGAATGGAGTGGCATAAGTGGAGTGGAACACCATCAGTTGATATTGCATACAGTGTAATAGCTTCATAGAGTCGAGGGGCATACAGTAAAATAGTGTAGAGTGCATTACAAGGAGTGGCTTAGAGTAGAATAGTGTACAGTTGGTTGGTGTACAGTGGAGTAGCCTAGACTGGAGTGGCGTACAGTGGAGTGGGGTATAGTGGACTGTCATTGCATGGAGTAGCATCCAATGGACTGCCGGAGAATAGACGGTATACAGTAGAGTGACGTACACTGGAGTGGCATAAAGTGGAATAGCATACAATGGAATAATGTAGAGTGGAGTGGCATACAGTGGTGTGGGATAGGGTGGAATAGAGTATAGTGGAGTAGCGTAAAGTGCAGTGGCATACACTGGAGTGGGGTAAAGTGTAACAGCATACAGTAGAGTGGCGTACATTCGAGTGTCATACAGTGGAACAGTGTCCAATAGAATATCCAAGAATGAAGTGGCATTGAGTGGAGTGGCATTGACTGGTGTGACTTAGAGTGGAATAGCATACAATGTAGTGACATACAGTGGAATAGTATGCAGAAGAATGTTCTAGACTAGATTGCCATACAGTGTAATAGCATACAGTGGAGTGGCGTACAATGGAGTAAAAACCAATGCAATAGCGAACAATGGAGTGGTATATAGTGGACTGACATAGGCTGGAGTGGCGTACAGTGGGGTAGCATACACTGTACTGGCATACAGTGGAATAGCAAACAATGGAGTGTTGTACACTGAAGTAACAAACAGTGGAATAGCATGCAGGGAGTGGCTTATAGTGGAATGGTTTAGAGAGGAATAGCATATAGTGGTGTAATACGTAGTGGAGTGGTATACAGTGGAGGGATTTACACTGAAGTGGCACAGAGTGGAGTTGTGTACATTGTAATAGTGTAGAGTAGAGTGGCATAGAGTGGAGTTGTATACAGTGTAATAGTGTAGAGTGGAGTGGCGTAGAGTGAAGTGTTGTGCAGTGGAGTGCTGTAGAGTGTAATAGCATATAGCGGAGTAGCATACAGTGGGGTGGCAAACAGAGGACTAGTGCGGACTGGAGTAGCATACAGAGGAGTGGGGTAAAGTGCCAAAACTTACAGTGGATGGTGTACATTGGAGTGGCATCCCATGGAATAGTGTAGAATGAAATGGCATATTGTTGAGTGCCATACACTGGTGAGACGTACAGTGGAGTAGCATACAGTATAATGGCATACATTGGAATAGCATAGAGTGAAGTGTTGTAAAGTGGAATGGCATACAGTGGAAAAGCATAGACAGGAGTGACATGCAGTGGAATGGCAAAGCGCGGAATAGCGCATAGTGTATGAGCATCAAGTGAAGTGACATATAGTAGAGTGGCCTAGACTGGAGTGGCATAGAGCAGAGGTGCATACAGTGTAAAAGCATACATCAAAGTAATACACAGTTGAGTTGCATACAGTGTAATAACATAGTGTGGAGTGATGTAAAGTGGAGTAGCGTATAGTGTAGTGGCGTACAATATAATTTCACTAAGTGTAGTGTGGAGTGGTGTACACTGGATTGGCATATGCTGAAATACAGCAGAGTGGAGTGGTGTTTAATGTAGTGGAGTACAGTGAAGTGGTGCATGGATATATGCGCAATTTAGCAGCAATATAGATTATGGTGTGCACAGTAATGTGAAAGAGCAAACTGTGTTGCCTTGTCTTTCTCTAGATTTACCAATCAATGCAGAGCCACACATGTTGGTCTGGTATTGCTTTGTAATTCTGACTTAATTATTGCACTACCCATGCAACACCATGCATGACACAAGAGTACCACAATACAATGATAAAGCTATGCCTTAGTTACATTATCGGCCACGGTAAACCACAGTAATTTTGTGCTATACCATAGAACATGGCTGTGACAAGCCAGTATATAATTGGGTAATGGCTGTTTTAAAAAAATGAAAAGGCAGCTGTATTGTTTTAACTACAGTTTGGCTATGTTCTGTGGTAGGGCCTTAGATAAAGGTAAGGAGTAGGTTTTATTGTAGTTCTCCACTTATTACCACTTTAATCAAGTGGTAATAGGTAGGAAAAAATATTTATGGTTTTACACATTTTTTAAAATAAGTTTACGGAGAACTGCACTACTTAGTAAGTACGGTATTTGTTTTTGGAAATGTTTCTTTTTTTAAAAAATTTAACTTGTGTGGCATTTACACTGCATTTGTTGGGTAATTCGATGGTACTCTGTACACTTTCTTTTAATTAATTAAATATGTTAAAGATTGTATATTGACTGCATTTTACTATATTTGTGAAAGATAGTGTATTACATTGTTTTTTGTCAATTTGTTAAGATACAGATTTTTTTAAAATGTTTTTAAATACCCTGGTGCTTCCTAGTTGGTACCTTGGTACTCCAGAACATTTTTTAAAATATTTAGAAACTTATCATTATTTTTTCCTACCTATTACCACTTTATGAAAGTGGTAAAAAGTAGGGAAATAAAATGAAAAGTAATACTTACCTACAGCTAAGGCTCTAAGCCGCAACACTAGCAAAGGGACCCTAAAACAACATGGCTGCCTTAAAGTTTTGAAAAAGCAGTCATTATCCAATCAGATAATTACTTGGCATTGCCATGTACTGCAGTAGTTTCACGAACGTTTATGAAATTACGCAAAAGTACAGCTGTCACAAATATCACTAAGCTTAAATGCCTCATAACTTAAAAGTACTTATCCTGCTTAGCTGCAGTACCCAAAAAGGATTATCCGCACACCATTATGTATAATCCTGTCATATTTCCTCAAAATCCATTCAGCCATTTTCAGGCTAAGACAAATACAAAAGACTATGGAAAATGTATTGGTGGAAAAACACATTTTAAGACCCCTCTTTTATCTTTGCACCTCCTCACGATTCACCACAAAAATGATAGCATCACAAATTGTAGAAAATGCTGTAGGTCTGGAAACATTTGTGGTGACTCGTCAAATGGGTGGAAGGTTATTAGGAAGCAAACATTTGAGGAATTCCTATCTCTGGGAATCCAATTGTAACTACAGAGTTCAGTCGGAATTAGGGCCTGATTACGAGTTTGGTGGACGGAAAACCTGACCGCCAGATCTATGGTGCTGGCGGTCTCCCCACATGCCCTATTAGGAATTTATCAGTGGGTTGACTGGCGGAAACCAGTGAAAAACGTGTGGCAGTAATGGAATTGGTTTCACATGGAGCACAGTCCAATGCTGTTGCACAGGTGGGCTCCCTAGCACCTTTAGAATGCACACTGTCTGCTGAGCCGACAGTGTGCATTCCGATGGTGATGGGAAGCGGGGCCCCAGCACTGCCCACAACACTGTTGTGGGCAGTACAAGGTCCTACCTGTGGCCCCCAGCGGTTAAACGGCCATGAAAAGGCTGGCGGAAAACATGGTTGTAATCAGCAGAGCTGCTCTGACTTCAGAGCTGCCCTTGCTGATCACAACCAAGATCACCGTTAGCCCATCAGGATAAGAGATCCTGGTCAAGACGGCGGTGTTTTGGTGGTCCAATCACAAGGGTTGTAATGGGACGGTCTAACCGCCACAGCCGTGGAGGTCGGGCTGCCACAGCGGGTCTGGTGGTCTTGGACCTCAAGACTCGTAATCTGGCCCATAATGTGACTTCTTTATTTTTATCTATTGTATTTGTTCTGTATTTGTGTATTGGTTTACTTAATCATGCCAACACAAATGTGTCTTTCAGTTATTCGTTTAGTCATTCTGCAACTTTAAATGTACAGTCTAGTTTATTTTTGGGCTTCCTTGCTACTTTTAGTAGTATTGTGTTCTACTACATATGAAGCCCAAAGTGAATGAAAGCCAATCATTGTTGTTTTTATAAAAAGTGAGATTACTAATTGTTCCCCAGGTGGTCAATTATCATGTCCTCCATGTAGTAGTTTGTGTAGCTCACTACTAGGTCACTTTTCCATTTTGTTGCACCGGAGTGCATTAGGAAGGTGGTTTTTGCTTGGCTAGTTGAGCACAGGTTTATTTTGGGAGCCAGAGAGCATGCAAAGAAAACTTATGTAGAATGAGATGTATTCTATTTGTTATGTATTTCTTTATTGGTTTCTATTAGCATGTGATCATAAATGGGTCCTTCAGTTGTTCATGTACTAAATATGAAACTTTATTCATTCAGTCTAGTTTATTTTTTGGGCTTCCTTGCTACTTTTAGTAGTATTGTGCTACTTAGATATCACTTAGTTGTTTTGCTTTATACCTTAACAGCCACCAAGCCAATATGTTTGCCATGAGGAAAAATGATCATCTACACAGTATACTGAACATTTCTTTGAAATTTCACTTAAATCTGTGCTCCCGTTTTGGCACTACATCCGATGTAAAAAGTATATGTAAAATGCATTGGCGTCCAAATCTGTTTTGGGACCCTCTTTTTCCATTGTACCGTCTTCATAATGTGCCACAAATCTTTACATCCTCTACAAATGTTTAGAGTGCACTAGGTGTGCATTTTTTGGAGAGATTCACCAAATGTGTGTAAAGTAATTAAGAGGCAAAAATCCAAGGAATTCCTAAATTTAGTAACCCTAAGTATAACTTCAGAGTGCTTTAGTTGCTTCTAAATTATAGCAATTAAGGAAAACAGAAAAGAAAAATGAAAAGAGAGGAGTAAAGGAGGCACACTACTCTATTATGTAACCTACAACAGATTAAGGTCCAAAAGCCCATATTGGGTTGGTAAGACCACTAGTTAATAGTGAAATGGGAATTGAGCTCTGGTCAAAAGTCCACTGTATACGAAAATAATGGTAACCTCATTAATCTGGTCACTATGTGCCCATATTTTTCTCAAACTTGCATGAGTGGACACTTTATATTCTTTCAGTAAACTGCAATACATTATTAATTCATGTAAATACATCATATTGGCTTACTTATAAACAAACATCTATGTCTGAAAATGTTTCAAATTCATAATACTCTTCAAATGTTTTACCCATAGAGCCAGTTCTATGCCAAGGATCCTGGATTCACATTTTGATTAATATTGCAAGTATACCAAAATACTTTTTTCCCAATCTCACATAATCAGACGTTACCAAATACCACATTTTGGGCCTCAATCTGACCCTGGCGGACGGCGGAGGCCGTCCGCCAGGGTACCGCCGCTGAATGACCGCACCGCGGTCAAAAGACCGTGGCGGCCATTCAGACATTTCCTCTGGGCCGGCGGGCGCTCTCCAAAAGAGCGCCCGCCGGCCCAGAGGAAATGCCCCTGCAACGAGGACGCCGGCTCAGAATTGAGCCGGCGTAGTTGCAGGGGTGCGACGGGTGCAGTTGCACCCGTCGCGTATTTCAGTTTCTGCTTAGCAGACACTGAAATACTTTTCGGGGCCCTCTTACGGGGGCCCCTGCCGTGCCCATGCAATTGGCATGGGCACGGCAGGGGCCCCCAGGGGCCCCGCGGCACCCCCTACCGCCATCCTGTTCCTGGCGGGCGAACCGCCAGGAACAGGATCGCGGTAGGGGCTGTCAGAATCCCCCATGGCGGCGCAGCAAGCTGCGCCGCCATGGGGGATTCTAAGGGCAGCGGTAAACCGGCGGGAGACCGCCGGTTTGCCTCTTCTGACCGCGGCCGAACCGCCGCGGTCAGAATGCCCTGCGGGGCACCGCCGGCCTGTCGGCGGTGCTCCCGCCGACCCTGGCCCCGGCGGTCTTAGACCGCCGGGGTCAGAATGACCCCCTTTATGTTCATGCTCACTGCATTGCTGATCATTGTTTCATATCGCTCGAACTGCCTAATGTCATTCTAGTCCAAAAGTACGATTATTTTTTTGGACCTTTGATATCTGTCAGCTAAGGCTGGTTTTCTCATATTTGACTAAAAGAAAATCAATATAATTACATGTAAGTATTCGATTTTGCATGCAATTGCTTTGTATATAGTCATACCCAGTTATAAAGGTGTGTGTGTAGGCATACCCAGTTATAAAGGCAATTCTGGTAGGCTAAAGCACCAATAATAAGATTGAAGCACAAATGTAATATTTAATGAATCTCCTAGTGCACTCCCATCTCTCCTAAATAAAATGAGGTTAACATGGCAGGGCAGTGTTCCCCCTACTGAAAGGTGCCACGACTTCTGTAAGTTTAAACATTCTCGGAAGGGATGGAATACTCTGGTACATGACTGAGTGGTGCATCATGGATGCAGTGTTCCTCACTGGGAGTAAAACTTCATTTTCAATTATCCTAATGTTAATGTATGAATTTCTACAGATCAGGAACTCTCGATCCTTCCAAATAGGCACAAACGTCATCTCAATGAGTGCTTCTTTATTGGTGGTTACTCTATGGGTGCAATTACTAACCCCACAGGAAAAAAGAAGAAAACCTTTCGGGAATTTAATCCCATTGTGACCAGTGGAGTGAAACTGAATGGCCAGCAAATGGCAGAAACCCAATGGACCAGTCCTTCCCAGGCTATAATGGCATCTCATCAGGTGCTTCTGGAGTTGCTCTTGAGTTTTGCCTCTTGGGTCCTTCTTCATTGCCACTCTAGGCCCTATGGGTTACTGCTTTCTCTAGACAATTTTCTTTCCTGGCCTAGAGGAATCAGCATCAGCACTGGGAGGAACACTGCAAGTGTTAGTTATCCTCAAACTTTGGATGTAGCTATCCTCCTTCACTACTGACTAGAGTGACACATTCTAAAGCATCTTGCACCCAAGGTTTCTGGTTTAAGGCCATTTAGGCACAATCTTAGCCTGTTTATGGACTCTAATGTGAAAGCAATCACCTGGAGAAAGGTAATGGACTTCCCTTTGGTGCGACCTTCACATAGTCTGTGGGTTTACATGATGACATGTTTATGTTGCCTTTCTAATGATAATTATTGAGCACTGTCATGCCATGTAAACAAGTATATGCTTCTCCTATCCGGTATGTTACCATTAACATGCAGTCTTTACTATGTTGTACCTTTACAGGCAGATTTTACAACACAAATGCAGTTGCAACACAAGCCTTACAATGCATTCCTTTACAACCCAAGTTTTAAAGCACAAAGAAGGTAGGTATTGGTAAGGGTTTTTAAAGGGTACCAGGATGAGTAGGTGTGAAAGGTTGTAAGGATAATATTTTTTAGGTTTCAGGGATGGTTTGAGGTAAGGGCAGTAAGGGTTTTATTTTTTAATATTTATTGGTTCGGTAGGCTAAACGGGTTGTAAGTTTTTTGTTTTTTTTTTAAATCGTAAAATGTCTGGTGGAAGAATGAAAAGGGTGTGTGTGAGATTTACACTTCCATAAAAATTTAGGTTAGACAGATTTTCAGTTTTTTTGTTTTTACTGATCAGGGATAGGTAGTGGATAAGGGTTATTAAAACATTCTTGAACTATTAATGTTCTGATAGAAGGGTTAAAACAGGGGTTTAGAGGTTTACAAAATAACAAGATAGCTTAGAAGGATCTCAGAGGGGTTGGGGATTTATCCCCCCCCCAAATAAAGATAGATCATTGGGGTTATAAGGGGTCTCTGGGGATGTGTTTATTTTATGGGGTCTGAATACATACTTTTGTAGCAGGGTGGCTATTTGTTTTTCAGGGTTCAGAGTGTTTTACAGTTTTATTTGTAGTAGGAGTGTGCTTCTAGGATTATGGGGAATTAGGGTTGGGAAAGCAATGTTAGGGTTTTTGTTTTTTGGGTTTGTGGATTTTTATCTTTGAAGGGGTATTTATTTCACAGAGTTTTATGGTTTTTTAAAGTTTTGTATTTTACCTGTGCATGCACTGTTTTAGGTTTATAGTGGATTAGATTGGAAAGTGTATTCATTTTAAGATGTTTACTTTTTGGTGATGTGGGCATTTAGTTTTTAGGGATGCAGGTACCGTATTTTCAAGATTTTTCATTTTTTCTCACACTTTTATTGATATTTTAACTGTACCTGCACAGTATTATGTGCAGGACGCTAGGGGTATAAGTGATCAGGGTTGGGAGAGTACTAATTGTATTTTTGATGGAATGGTATTTCTATTTTAAGGGGAAGTAAAATAGAATGTACACATAAAATACATTTGTAAACATTCACTTCTAATAACATTTGTAAAAATTAAACATGCACATATTACATTTTAACAAATATTTAACAACTTCCTATATAAGCAATGTGGCATTAAAAAAAATGTACATACAAGAATATAACAATATTCAATACATTTTAGTAAACATTTCTAAGAGTTAATAACTTACTGCAAGTTTGCTTTTTAACATTTATTGTTTCTTTTTCCAGAAGATTGCCATTCAGCCATATGGGCAAAACAGTCTTTTTTAAAAACGTTTTAGTGTGGACGTGTTTTTTTCTTGTTCCTTCCTGTTTATTTCTACAGTTGGTGGAAGTTAGCGGCCGAGGATGGAAGGGTTTTTCAGCTCCAAGAAGGTAAGAACTTTTTTTCACATTTATACTAAGTACAGAAAGCAATGGCTGCTGTCATGGTGACGAATGGCCTGGCGTTGACGGTGCACGCAATGGTCCATGGCCTCCATTCTGAGCAGAATTACATGGTGAAAACCTGAATTGATGTGCCGCTTTCTGTTTGCCAGGCAATACATGCAAAAGGAGCTCTGTAAACATATATATTAATAATGGTACATTTATTGTGGGGACAGTGTAAAGATTGTTTACAAATGATGAGTTTGTATTGTTTTTGCTTTTTTTTTTAAACCATTTCACTTAAGTAGGTTTCCAGGAGAAATGTCTGCCCGGGTTTTTTATTTTTTGCTGCAATTTTTCTACCCTTTTTCTATTTTTTTACCTCGGGCCTGATCACATGTTTGGTAGTCGGACCACCAGCCCGCCACATTGGCAGCCCTTAAAGAGTGTCATACCGGCAGTCCACCAGATGCCGTATTGCAAGTTATACAGTCAGGACTGCTGACCACCAAGCAAAAAAGGAAAACCGCCAGCGGTGCTGTGGCCTGGATATAGGCAGTCCGACCACCAGCACCGTCAGCACCGCATCCAACCACTGAGTATAATATAATCACACAGTTGCCATTGTTGTCCCCTCATGGTGGTCAGCCAAAGGGCGTTCGACCACTGTGGTTGACGGTCAGCAAAGCAACAGACAACTGTACATTGAATGAATTCAAAATGACACAGCTGGCAAACATTGGCCAAGTAGACACACCTGCATAGGACACTATAAACACACCACTTCACAGACCACAATCTTTTGCATTTTCACTGGAAGACAACAAAGCTCCAGCACCTTTTTTTGCAGAGTACATAGATTAGACACCCCTTTTTTCACCAGCCCATAGAACACCCTACCATACTTTTGTCCTTCACACCCTATTACACTTCCCCTGTTAAGTAAGTTCTTTTCACCCTTTTTCTTTTTTTTCCAGCATGTCACCTTCAGAAAAATCCACGTTTTTTCAAAGATGAGTTAATAGTCATGGTGGATGAAATCATAACAGTAAAGCCACAATTATTTGAAGCATATGTCCAGCATACTCCTCTCAGTAGGAAAATTGAAATGTGGGACAGGATCGTCGGCAGAGTGAATGCTGTAGGCACCACCCTGCGCACAAAGAAGAACATTAGGAAGAGGTGGAATGACCTCAGGGGCAAGGTCCGTTACTTGGTCTCCAGGCCGCAGCTGCAGGCCTAGAAGACTGGTGGTGCCCCTCCCAGTAACCCCATTAATACTCTTTCCCTGGGAGGAGAAGATCTTGTCCATCCTGCATCTTTCTGGCTTGACAGGAATACTTGGGGGAGTGGAGTCTGGAAAGTCACAACACAGAAAATGGCACCAAAATGTAATGTCATGCATGCTCACAGCTCACCTTTTGTCACTGTCTTGCACAT
Organism: Pleurodeles waltl; assembly: GCF_031143425.1. Classification (NCBI taxonomy): domain Eukaryota; kingdom Metazoa; phylum Chordata; class Amphibia; order Caudata; family Salamandridae; genus Pleurodeles; species Pleurodeles waltl. The sequence continues at coordinate 81,373,612 of NC_090437.1, read as the reverse complement.
GAAACTCTCCAACATTCAACACCCAGATTATCTGAATTTAAACACTGTCAAATGTGTCTCATTGGACCCAACATCACATTTACGAAGGCACCTCACATATGTCCAAATGGGGCCTGGCAATCTCAAAATAACAAAAACATATTCCAGGATCCATGGTATGTTTCTGTTCCAAAATGAAAATGTATACTCATGCATAAATGCAATCTGCCTACATATATATAATACACAACAGCTGTCAAGTGTTGGGGAATAGAGAGAGTGACCTGACTGCAACTCCCAGGCGGCCCTGTTTCAGGTACTCCAACTACCAGCCCATTGTTCACTTCCCCGTATACCCCAGTTTGTCAACTCAAAAATTATGTTTACTCAACTGTGAGGAGAACATCTGTCAAGTATTGGGGAGTAGAGAGAGTGGCCTAACTGCAACTCCCAGCAGGCCCTGTTTCAGTAACGCCAACCATCAGCCTAGTGGTAGTTGCCCAAATACATCTGTAAGTGAACTCACAAATGGAGTTTACTCCCCTGGGGGGACAACATTTGTTAAGTCTGTGTAATAGAGGTAGTGACCTGAATGCAAATCCCAGCAGGCCCTATTTCTGTAACTCCAAACACCAGCACATTGTTCATTTGCCTCCCCATATACCCTTGTTTGTCAATTCACAAATAAAGTTAACTCACCTGGGGGATAACAGCTGTCAAGTATTGGGGACTTAAGAGAGAGATAGGCCCTGTTTCTGTAACTCCAACCATGAGCCCAGTGTTCACTTGCCCCAATTCATCTGTAAGTGAAATCACAAATGAAGCTTACTCACCTGAGAGGAAAACATTTGGCAAGTATTAGAGAGTAGAGAGAGTGCCCTGATTGCAAATCCCAGCAGGCCCTGTTTCTGTAACTCCTTTCATCAGCCCACTGAACACGTGCCCCAAAGCGTCTGTAAGTAAACTCACAAATGAAGTTTACTCACCTAGGGGTGGAGAACATTTGTCAAGTGTATGCAGTAGAAAAAGTGAACTGACTGCAAATCCCGGCATGTCCTGTTTCTGTAACTCCAAACACCAGCACAGTGTTCACTTGCCCATATACCCCTGTTTGTCAGCTCACAAATGAAGTTTACTCCCCGGGGGGAGGAGAATATCTGTCAAGTATTGGGAAGTAGAGGGTGTGACCTGACTGCAAATCCGAGCAGGCCTTGTGTCTGTAACTCCAAATACCAGCACAGTGTTCACTTGCTCATATACACCCTGTTTGCCAACTCACAAATGAAGTGTACTCACCTGGGAGTGATCAAGCACAGTTCATGTTCAAAGCAGAGACATATAATTCTACCTAAATCCGTCTTGACTTGTTATGCCAAGATGAAACTACTGAGGACAGGAATGACACCTTACCCAGTGTGTACAACAATTATTCATATGCCCTCAAGATACATCACCAGATTGGAAGCAGCAGGCACATTGACACAGCACTGTGCACATGATGACTCCAGTCACATAAACAACACATTCCTGGGCCTGCCTTCATCCCGCTCAACTAGGCCTCATAATGGTCAAAGACATCTTGACTCTCCACTATGTTGGTTGCACTAGAGGCAAGATGTAATTCTCAGGTCATCCTCCAAAGTGCAACTGATCTGCACATCTCAGCAGCTTGAGTCAGTTGGGTTGGCGTGCTTTACACGTCATCTCAAATCACCCAATCCCATGTTTACTTGCCACAACTGGATTAACTACAACTTAACTTTGTCCAAAGTCTCTGCTTACTGTAACACTAAACCATTGGAGGTAGATGTCACAATACAACCAGTAACAATGTACGTTTTACATCAACATGTGGATCTGTGGCTGGGCACAGGGAGGCCACGGAACAGTCTGCCACTACCCTCCTGGGTGAGGCCTTAAGTGACAACGACACTCCTGGATGTCTTGATGTGGAGTACAGTTCTGGCCCACCTGGGCAACCTGGTCAGATGGCAACAGTGAGTCTCACTGTTCCCAAAACATCACCTCCCAGCCCTGTTGCTTCAACATCCCATGCAACCATTTGACCCCCAACCTGTGTCCCTAGCACAGTGTCCACCATCTTGCCCCCCCCCCAGTCCTGAATCCTGAGGTGCAGTGCAACACTTCTGACAATGAGGGTCCAGGAATAAGTTGGAGAGGGCACCCTGTATGAAGTGCACGGACCTGTGTGGGGATGGTGCATGGGAGGGATGCTGTGGGCCTGCTGATTGAGGCCACTGGGGCTGCTCTTTGCCAGGACACCATCAGCCACATTTTGGGGTCCTAGCTGGAGGCCTGAGGCGTGATGGGCCATTTGTTGACCGAACTCTGGGAAATCAAGCAGCTGCAGAGTGACATGAATAGGGACATGAGGGAACCGATGGAGCCCCACAATGCCAACATAGCCTCCCTAACATGAATGTTGAGGGACATACACAACACCCTGAGCAGGTCATTTAAAAACTAGTCGACCCCTTCTTTTGGCTCATCAACAGCAGACCCATCAACATCAGTGCTAGCCACTGGAAAGGAGGCCCTGCCAGAGGGACATCGAGCCCCACACACCCCTGCCTCTGGAGCAGCAGATCCCCCCACGCAAGCCGGGACATCTTGCAAAGAATCCAGGAGGTGCTGATGGCAAGACACCCACCACTGTCTGTAATAACATATTTCTTTAAGGACCTCCTTTGTGTGTCACACATTCACTTTGGACTGATCCTGAACCACCTACCATTTCCAATGGGAGGAGTATTCTGGACTTTGGACTACCATTAGTGTGGCATCCACTCCAATGATTTAATTCACCATGACTGACCCCTCCACATTTGAATTTTTGTTGAGTCATGTCACGTATATTTTCTATTAGTCATAGCTGCAAAATAAAATCGCCCTTCACTGACTCATTGTCTGCTGATTTTGATTCCATATTTAGCCATGTGAACCATACAATGATGATCGAAAGGTACTTGTTCAAGATGGAATATGTTACACATTCACAGTGTCCAGCTCAGGATTACAACCCTCCCACAGAAACACATACATACAAGTGTCTGCTTAAACTAAAAAATGTATTACAGTGTTCAGCACATAGGCTGTCAACATGTCGGAACTATTGGAAATCATGAATGATTGACTCATACAGGGTAAATGAACATATTGACAGGTGCAGACCCACAGACCAAAGAAGGAAGGGATTTGTCAGACATTGTCCTGTCTAATAGGCAAACATTGACGTGGTTGATGTCATCAGCTTGAGCCTTATCACATACCACACCAAAGTAATTCAACATCACATAATCCAAGATACAGACAGAGGGCAGTACAGCAGTCCCTAATCACAGGGCCATCATAATCCAATGCCCGTGCATCTGGTGGTATGACACAAACATATGTGAGTATTGTGGCACACGCAATGTGGCCTACAAGGATGAAACACATACAGCTACATACAGGTTATACAAAAAGAGTGTTTAGCCAATGTGAAGGAAAAATGACTTGGTCGTAAGCTAGGACTACATACTTTATGACCACATGATGACACACATGATGTATCAGGCTCACCACAGCACACAAAGCAAGTTCCATGAACACGTTTGACCTTCTACCCAAACACTGTGCAAGCTGTCTTGGCACAGGTCTCTTACACCTAAACTCTGTGTCCTACATTACCTGGAACAATCCATGTCTACTTCGTATGTCACAACAGCATCACATACCTGCCAATGTCACAACTCTGGAACGCCCACATGAAGATGTCAGGGTGAAGGTACCTGTACAACATACAAAATAAGGAGTATAGGCTTGAAACCATACAAATGGTACAAGTCACAATGCAAGCCTCTGAAAAACACAGAAATGTACATTGCAAGGAAACTGATACAAAGCAACATCATTAAGGTGGGGATGGGTCAAAAGCTCTCTTATCAAGCAGTTTTTGGCTGATTATTGCATAGTATCAGTTCCCTACCTATCTCAAAAACACTCAACTCCACACATTCTCATAACTACAATTCATTGTACAGTCACAGCCATGACATCACATGACATATTTGCACTCAGGAGAAGTAGCTGTGAATGAGATCTTTTTGGAAGTAATCTCCTTCCTCTTCATCACTGTCATCCTCAGTTGGCATTTCAAGATTCTCACCTGGTGGCACTGCAGGTTCGCCCTCCTCTGGGACGTACAGAATATTCTTCCACAGGGTGATGTTGTAGAGCATGCTGTTGTAATCTAGTAGCGATTAGATTAAGCATTAGCAGAAGACATCTTGTATTTAGCAACTATTGTGAACATTTTGCGGAATCCATTTTGTATTCATGGCAGCCATTATCTCTGCCACATGCTGCCATGTGCTCTGTCCTACCTTCCTGTTAACTACTCTTGAAAATCTATCTAGTGACAAGTTATATTTAGCATCTACCACTTGCACATGCCCAGTAAGGTCTGCAGCTGTTAGTAATTAGTAACCAACAGTAATGTGTCTACTAGTCCTTGAAAACTGTTAGCCCCTCCTATCTGTTGACTGTGCATTTCCATATGACCTTATATGTATATAAGTCTTGCTTCTATAATTGTACCACCTTCTTTTAGCCCCTGCGTGGGTATAAAAGGACCATGCTCTCTTAGTTCAGTGTGCTACTTCAAACATTACCGAAGGGTGCTGTTTGAACTGTGGTACCACCTCATGAGGTTTAATAAACTTTGTCTTTTATTTCAGTTTCTATGCCAACTTTTTCCAATATGGTCTGAGAATTTTGTGCAGAGAAGGGCGAACCCCTTGCACTAGTAGGCCTTGCTGAGGTTTACTTCGACAATACAGCATGCCACAGTGATCTGACACACTTTGCCGGGTAAGTAGAGGAGAGCTCCACCATTCCTGTCCAGACACTGAAATCTGGCCTTCAGGAAACCAAAAATCCCACCCCACTGCCTGCCATGTTCTTCCATGGGCCTCAGTGAGGCAGACTTTCCCTGTCATAGTTGGATTCCTCAGCGGCGTCAACAACCAAGGACGGTTTGGATATGCTGAGTCTCCTGTTAAAGACTGGGGCATAAGTGCAACAATGAGTCTCTCACTTCATGACTGTAGCACCTTACATTGCTCACACACAATCAGGGCAGATGTGACTTGCCAATCAGCCAGGTTCTCTCTGGATGCAGTTGTGACATCAGTTGGGGTATGGTGCTGTTCTGCATTATGAAAGCATCATGGGCTGATCCAGGATAAGGGGCACACACATTTGAGATATAGAGTTCAGCCAAACACACAGTTTGCAAATTGATGGAATGGAAGTTATTTCTGTTGAGACAGACTTGTTCAGGAGCCTGTGGTGGCACCAAGTCAGCATGTATCAGACCGAGCACACTTCCTTGGGATCTGTATGAAGCTCAACAAGGCCCACCTCCAGATAACTCCAAATCTGAATGCTCTTATAGCGCATATTCTTGGAGCGACCTGATGAGGGGAAGGGTGTGGGATGGGGTCAGCAGGGAAGGAAACCTGTAAGAAAAATAATCATACAACTCTGAATATACTCGCTATTCTTTCATAGCAATTTTGGAAGACTTGTTGATATGAATATGCTAGAGTGGGATTAGTTTTGTCCACTTTCCATAAACTTTAGTTCCTTAGGGCTAATATACATTGTCCTTATCAACGAAGGTACGATTTGTGCCTCAATTGTCAAATGCGTTCACCACACTCGCATTCATTCATGTAGAACCATCATTCTCACTGATAATCTCAAAATGAACCAAAAGGTTTGTAAAACAATATGCATGCAAAAACAATGCCAAAAAGTCAAGGAGCTCAAGATATTATGCGTTAGTTGTTAGGAACCGTTCGTTCTGCAATAATCACTATGCAACAAGTGAAACGAACCTTGCAAGTGTTTTAATTCGGGTTAGACACTAATATTCCATGTGTCTTATTGCCAAATCATCTTACCGTACAAAACATGACCTGTTCTGTGATTGCGCATGAAGGAAATCAACTTCCCAGCTCTCTGACGAATGAGGAAGGATTCTGCCCAAGAAATCTGAAGTTGTTTTACCGCAACCGCGATAAAACTGGAGGCGACAAGAGGAAGGCTCTTCTCAGCCGAGACCTCTTGGGGAGAGAGGAAAACGGCCACAGGAACCAGCTGACCTTCTAGAGGAATCCGGAAAGAATAGTGAGCAGCATTTGCTGTGCGGGGCTGCTTTTATACTTGCTGCCACACCGAAGATGGTGGCTTGAGTTGCCTGCTGGAAAATGTAGTTTTCTACTGACTACAACAATACGATAGAGAATGAAGCAGCACAATTATAACACACAGTTATATCAAACAAGAAACATTGATCCTGACAATGCAAGGCAACAATATAATATCATAAGGTGACAAACAGGATCAATAATAAAACAAGAAACAAGACCACCAGTTGGCTTTGCAGGCTGCTTCATGAGCCTGCCCACAAAATGGTTTGGCACACAATGGTAAGCATGTGCGTGCAGGTGACTTAGATGAGACGGGCCCTAGATCGCGCACCAGCCATTTTCTGACAGTACACCCTCCCTCCCAAGCACAGTCTAGGACCCGGCTTTTAGGGATGACGGAGATGGTAAAGCCTTACCAATCTGGGTGCATGCACATCGTGTGCAGGTTCCCAAGAGTTGTCCTAGGGACCATAGCCTTTCCATGAGACCAGATACCATAAGGTAGACCCCCTGACTGGAGAATCCAAAATCTTATGCACTTCATATTCCCAGTCTCCGTGAACCAACAGAGGTGCTGGACGAGGTGGACAATTGTCTGGAGCCGGTTTTAGAAGGGACGTTTGAAATACAGGATGAACATGAAGAGAGGTTGGAAGTTTTAATTTATAGGTTACTGGATTGATTTTACATAGAACTTTATAAGGACCAATATATTTTGGATGGAAAGTACTTGACTTTTTTAATGCAATTTGTTTTGATGAAAGCCACACAGAATCATTCGGACGATATGAAGGTCCTACCCTATCCTTTTTGTCATAGTGGAATTTGCACTGTTCTTTGGATTTGTTTAGATGTGTTGTTATCTTTTTATGAATCCGATACATATGATCCATAGTGTCTTTTACTGCAAGTAAGTCATGCATGGTCGGCAGATCCACTGGCAGGAATTTGGGATGATAATCATATAGTCCTGAGAATGGTGTGGTATCTGTAGAGGAATGATAAGAGTTGTTGTATGCCAATTCAGCTAACCACAATAAGTCTACCCATGCATCATTCGAGTCTTCCCCATAGCACCATAGGAATTGTTTCAATGTTTGATTAAGTCTCTCCGTTTGACCGTCCGTTTGTGGATGGTAACTAGTGGAAAGAGTGGCTGAGATATGAAGTGTTGAACACCATGTCTGCCAGAAACGTGATGAAAACTGACTTCCTCGATCTGAGAGAATTACTTTTGGTAGACCATGTAGGCGAACAGCTTGTTGAAGCATTATGGTGGCTAATTGACTAGAAGTAGGTAAGGATTTACAGGCAATGAAATGTGCATATTTTGTAAGACTATCGATTATTACCAGGATTACAGTATGTTGTTGTACTTTTGGTAGACCAACGATAAAGTCTAAAGATATGTGTTCCCAAGGTCTTGATGGAGTTGCTATGGGCTGTAACAAGCCTATAGGTTTATTATGATCCGTTTAGCATTGTGCGCAGACTTCCCAGTCTTGGATTCTTTGTAAAACATCTTTTCTTAGCGTTGGCCACCAAAAATGACGTTGCATGAGTTCAATTGTCTTTTTTGGACCAGGATGTCTTGCGATAGGATTGACATGGGACCAGACAAATGCTGTTTGTTGGAGTTCTTGTGTGGGCAAGTATACTTTGCAATCATGTAATGGTAAACCCTGATTAATGGAATTTTTCTCACATCGCTTGAGCTAGTCTGACCAACTTGTTATTGGAAATTCCTTTTTGAATTTTAGTGAGAAAGTTTTTGGCAGATGTAATACATATTACCTTTGAAGTGGTTATAATTGGTTGTGGATGTCCATTGTCGCAAGATAGGGGACAGGTTTGTCGGGACAGAGCATCAGCCCTTCTATTGTTGACCCCTGGCCTAAATGTGCCAATGAAATCAAATTCAGCAAAGAACATCATCCAACGCAGTTGTCTTAGGGTCAAAACTCTGGCTGAACTCATAAACTGCAGATTTCTATTGCCTGGATACTCTGTGATCGTGTGATCTGCCCCAAAAAGATAATTCCTCCATTCTTTTAAGGCATCACGAATAGCCAATAGTTCCTTTTCTGCTATGGTGTAGTTTTTGCTCAGCATTGTTCAATTTTCTAGACATGTAGGCCACAGGATGAAAGTTGTCCTGTGTCATTGTGGCGCTGTGACAAGATAGTTCCAATTGCCACATCAGAAGCATCTGCTTCTACTATAAAAAGTCCTTTGGTGTGAGGGTGCATTAACACTGGGGCAGTTGTAAAAGTTCTTTTCAATGCTTGAAAGGCTTGTTCTGATTCATCCGACCATTAAAAACTGTACCTTTTTCCGAAGCAATCTAGTAATAGGGGGGTACCATTTACGAAAAATGATTGATGAAGCGCTGGTAAAAGTAAGCAAATCCTTAAAAACACTGAACGTCTCTTACAGATTTTAGTGCAGGCCACTCTGCTATGTCTTGTATTTTCTTTACTGTCATTTGCATCCCAGTGGGTGTGAGAATAACGCCCAAAAATTCTACCTTGGTAACGTGGAATTCGCATTTGCTCAGTTTTCAATACAAAGAATGTTTTCTTAAGATCCATAGAACTTTTTTTACATGATTTTCATGGTCTGCCACCGACTCTGAATATATGAGGATGTCATCTATGTAGACAATGACAAAACGGTCCAGAAAATCCTGTAAAACATAATTTAAGAAAAATTGGAATGCTGCTGGGGTGTTACAAAGCCTAAAAGGCGTGACTAGATATTCAAAAAGATCATACCGTGTCTTAAAGGTGGTCTTCTATTAATCTCCTTCTCTTCGCGAACTATATGATAAGCACCTCGCAGATCTAGCTTTGTGTATATGACTGCTGATTTAACTTGATCTAGTAACACCAGAATAAGAGGAAGGGGATACTTGTTTTTCACTGTGATTTTATTAAACGCTCTATAGTCTATACACGTTCATAACTCTTTGTTAGCTTTTGGTACGAAGAAGAGTGGGGATGCTGCAGGTGATCACGAGGGGGGGATAAACCCAATAGCTAGGTATTCATCTAAATATTGTCTTAAGTATTCATTTTCATTTTCTGAAAGGGCATACATTCTGCAATTGGGTACTATAGATCCTGCAAGTAAATCAATTTAGCAATCATACGACCTATAGGGTGGAAGTTTGGATGCTTGTTATTTACTGAAAACATCTTCAAATTGTATATATTGAGGAGGTAACTCGATTTCATTTTCTGCTGTAGTGGCAATCTGTGCCGTGGGAATAGAAGGTTCTCCAGGATTGGATTGAATTAAATAGTGAGTGATACACTATTGGAAAGAAAACTGTATTTCTCTTGTTTGCCAGTTTACATCAGGGTTATGCAGCACTAACCATGGCAGTTCCAAAATAAAACCGTATTGTGGGGCTTGAGTAACATCGAATTGGATATCTTTGAAATGTACTTGACCGTTCATGGATTGGCAAGTCATTTGAATCTGATCTGTTCTCATTGTCACTGGTCCTCCGGAGATCGCCTTGCCATCAACTGTCTGGACTATTTCAGGGGTTGTTTTATGTCTACATGGGATGCCTAACCATAGAGCTGTTTGAAAATCCACAAAATTACCAGTGGCTCCAGAGTTCATCAACACCCGCAAGGTGTGCGATGTTTTATTTATGGAAAGTGACACGGTTAGATAAAAGTGAGACTTGTGGTTTGTTGCACATAAGTTTATTGAAGGGAACACGAGTGCCCCCAAGAAGTTCCCTTCCTTACTTCTTGGGTATTCTAGTTTTCCATCGCTGTTTCTACTGTGGGAATAGAACTCACCTTATTTAGGTTAAGAACCTTACCTTTGGGTTTTATTGTACATTCTTTGACAAAGTGGCCTATGCAACCACAATATAGACATTGTCCATTACGCCTACACAATTCTTTCTCTTCTTTAGATAGTGGTTGTCTGATAGTGCCAATTTCCATGGGTTCTATACTTGACTCAAGTGGTGTGGTCTGTGTTTTTGACCTCTCAAATCGCCATCCTGTTCTTTCTGCTTTCCTTTTATCTCCCTTTCTTTCTGCTAAACGATGATCAAGTCTTAAGGTGAGATTGATTAATTCGGTGTGGGTATTTGGTTGTGGGTCTATCTGAGCTAAAACATCCTTTAAATCGTCTTTTATCCTTGGTAGAACAAAGCTGACCTATTTTCTTCAGGCCAGGACATTTCAGCAATTAGGCAATTGAATTAAGACAGATAAGTTATCAAGTCTTTATTTCCCTGCCTTAGTTCCAGTAATTCTCTGTCCGCAGATAGAGTCAAGTCAAGTCACACAAGCTTTATTCGGTCTAATTAAACCATCAAAGCAATTACTTACAACAGTAAAACCATGATTTATACATAATAAATATATAATAACAAGGTTTAAAAGTAATAAGGAGGATAAAATGAGAGGTCTGCGAATATACAAAAAGGTGTTGATATAAATAGTCACATATGTCTCCCATCCTATATATGAAGAGGAATCGTCAAATTTGAGCTACCTTTAACTTCCTCATCGATAATTTGATAGAAAATTAATTGAGTTAAAACTATCGTATGAACAGTAATTAAATTAAATAAGTTAAGATCAGGGTTCAGGTAATAACAAATCACTATGATTTTTTAAGAAATGTGTACGTATATGCCATGCGGACGCAAGGAACTTGCTGACCGCACAAGTTAGGAAGGGGGAGCAGTCTCTCGACATCAACCTTAGGGCATCTTTGCACGTTCTCAACCCCATATTCCTGCAAGCGGGACGGAGCCATTTCCGCCGGACAAGGCCATAGGCAGGACAAATAAACATAAAGTGCACTACAGTTTCTACAGAGCCGTTACAACTTGGGCATTGATCGGTTAGCGGAGTAGAGCACCATGAACTGGTAAAAGACTTCAGGGGGAGGCATCCATACCTGAACTGGACATACAAACTTTTGCTTAGTTGATCAGTAATCAAGTCTAAAAAGGGTTCAAAGTGGGGAAACCACTTGTAATCGAGAAATTGAGACGTCAACCTACCATATGAAGTGCATAACAGATACTTTTCCCTAACATGGGACCAGTAAACTGATTTTAAATGATTCTTGTGAACCCTCCTTAGATTATTTGGCTGGCTCCAAAAGTCACTATGTCCCAGGGTGTGAAACCATTCCGAAATGTACTTAAACCAAGGGATAGATCGGTCTATCCAATAAATCTTGCAAGGACTCCTTATATATAACTAATTCAGGGGTGGTCCAGATACGAACCCAAAAAGTTTGAGGCCTTAGGGCTATTACATCAGAAATGTGGGGTAGCCCTAAGTCCAAAAACACTGGAACCAAGGGCGTACTACGAGGGCATGCCAAGAGCGATCTAACGAAGTTATTTTCCCCCACAGATAACTTACTAGTTTTGAAGCAACCCCAAACCTCTGCGCCTTAAACCCCGGCGCTCTGAGCCTTTGCTAGGTAAATTTTAATAGCTGGGGAAGATAGAGTCACGGATCATCGATCAAAAACGTTCTCAAATTCTCCTACAAATCTTTGCCAGTGGTATAACAAAGGACTGTCAGGTCGTACTAATGGAACGTCCCAAGCAGCCGCATCTCTGGATATATATGCCACTAGAAATGCGATTCTCAATTGGTCGTCAGGAAATGCGGCTGGCCTACAAGTAAAATGCAATTCCATTTTGGTTAGGAAGATTTGCACCTTGGTTGGATCCCCAGAAAATCTTTCTGGAGGAGCTAAAGGAATGTGGGTTGGTATGTTCACTGAAATATTAGTGGGGGTTTGTTGGTTGGAACGCTGAGTTTGCGAAGAGCCTGCACCTATCCGTCCACTCCCCACTTGGTGTTGTAACTGACTTACTCTATCTACAAGCAATGCTGCAGTTGTTTTGGTCTCCAGAATATCGTTTTGCATTTGTGTAATTACTTTCATTACATCATCTAAGGTAGCCATGGTGAGTTTCAAAACAGACCAGGAGGAATTGAAAATCGTGGGCTCACTATTCTGTGCACACTTCCTCGGGATCTGTATGAAGCTCAGCAAGGCCCACCTCCAGATAACTCCAAATCTGAATGCTCTTATAGCGCAGATTCTTGGAGCGATCTGATGAGGGGAAGGGTGTAGGATGGGGTCAGCAGGGAAGGAGACCTGTAAGAAGAAAATAATCATACAGCTCTGAATATACTTGCTATTCATTCATAGCAATTTTGGAAGACTTGTTGATATGAATATGCAAGAATGGGATTAGTTTTGTCCACTTTCCATAAACTTTAGTTTCTTAGGGCTACTATGAGTTGTCCTTATCAACAAAGGTATGATTTGTGCCACAATTGCCAAATGCATTCACCACACTCGCATTCCTTCATGTAAAGCCATGATTCACACTGATAATCTCAAAATGAACCAAAAGGCTCGTAAACCAATATGCATGGAACAACAATGCCAAAATGTCAAGGAGCTCAAGATATTATGCATTAGCTGTTAGGAACCATTCGTTCTGCAATAATCACTATGCAACAAGTGAAACGAACCTTGCAAGTGTTTTTGTTCGGGTTAGACACTAATATTCCATGTGTCTTATCGCCAAATCATCTTACAGTACAGAACATGACCTGTTCTGTGATTGCGCATGAAGGAAATCAACTTTCCTATTCCGTTGCGCTCTCTGACGAATGAGGAAGGATTCTGCCCAAGAAATCTGAAGTCGGTTTACTGCAACCGCAATAAAACTGGAGGCGACGAGAGGAAGGCTCTTCTCAGACGAGACCTCTCAGGGAGAGAGGAAAACGGCAACAGGAACCAGCTGACCTTCAAGAGGAATCCGGAAAGAATAGTGAGCATCATTTGCTGGGCGGGGCTGCTTTTATACTTGCTGCCACACCCAAGATGGTGGCTTGTGTTGCCTGCTGGGAAATTTAGTTTTCTACTGACTACAACAATACAATAGAGAATGAAGCAGCACAAATCTAACACACAGTTATATCAAACAAGAAACATTTATCCTGACAATGCAAGGCAACAATATAATACCATTAGGTGACATACAGAATCAATAATAAATGAGCAACGAGACCACCAGTTGGCTTTGCAGGCTGTTTAATGAGCCTGCCTACAAAATGGTTTGGCACACAATGGTAAGCACGCGTGTGCAGGTGACTTGGCTGGGGCGGGCCCTAGATCATGCACCAGCCGTTTTCTGACACCATGGGCCTGATTCTAACTTTGGAGGACGGTGTTAAACCGTCCCAAAAGTGGCGGATATACCACCTACCGTATTACGAGTCCATTATATCCTATGGAACTCGTAATACGGTAGGTGGTATATCCGCCACTTTTGGGACGGTTTAACACCGTCCTCCAAAGTTAGAATCAGGCCCCATGTATGCCATCAATGACCCCGCCGCATGTGGGAGGCAGGCAAAACCATAAAAGTCAGTCTTCACATTGGCTAGATCCTCACATCGGGAGAACCTGATAAAGCCGTCAATGTACTTCAACATTGCTGAGAGGAAATCCTCCAACACCAGACTGAACATAGGTTGGGGCATACCAGCAGATAGGGCCACTGTATGTTGGAATGACCCTGTGGCCAGGATGTGCAGTACTGACATGACTTGTACAATGGGTGTTATGCAGGTTGGATAACTGATAGCTGGCATCAGATCTGGCTACAACTGACGGCATAAGTCATATACCCTTGTTTGTCAACTCACAAATAAAGTTAACTGACCTGGGGGATAACAGCTGTCAAGTATTGGGGACTTAAGAGAGAGATTTGACTGCAACTACTAGCAGGCCCTGTTTCTGTAACTCCAACCATGAGCCCAGTGTTCACTTGCCCCAATTCATCTGTAAGTGAAATCACAAATGAAGCTTACTCACCTGAGAGGAAAACATTTGGCAAGTATTAGAGAGTAGAGAGAGTGCCCTGATTGCAAATCCCAGCAGGCCCTGTTTCTGTAACTCCTTTCATCAGCCCACTGAACACGTGCCCCAAAGCGTCTGTAAGTAAACTCACAAATGAAGTTTACTCACCTAGGGGTGGAGAACATTTGTCAAGTGTATGCAGTAGAAAAAGTGAACTGACTGCAAATCCCGGCATGTCCTGTTTCTGTAACTCCAAACACCAGCACAGTGTTCACTTGCCCATATACCCCTGTTTGTCAGCTCGCAAATGAAGTTTACTCCCCGGGGGGAGGAGAATATCTGTCAAGTATTGGGAAGTAGAGGGTGTGACCTGACTGCAAATCCGAGCAGGCCTTGTGTCTGTAACTCCAAATACCAGCACAGTGTTCACTTGCTCATATACACCCTGTTTGCCAACTCACAAATGAAGTGTACTCACCTGGGAGTGATCAAGCACAGTTCATGTTCAAAGCAGAGACATATAATTCTACCTAAATCCGTCTTGACTTGTTATGCCAAGATGAAACTACTGAGGACAGGAATGACACCTTACCCAGTGTGTACAACAATTATTCATACGCCCTCAAGATACATCACCAGATTGGAAGCAGCAGGCACATTGACACAGCACTGTGCACATGATGACTCCAGTCACATAAACAACACATTCCTGGGCCTGCCTTCATCCCGCTCAACTAGGCCTCATAATGGTCAAAGACATCTTGACTCTCCACTATGTTGGTTGCACTAGAGGCAAGATGTAATTCTCAGGTCATCCTCCAAAGTGCAACTGATCTGCACATCTCAGCAGCTTGAGTCAGTTGGGTTGGCGTGCTTTACACGTCATCTCAAATCACCCAATCCCATGTTTACTTGCCACAACTGGATTAACTACAACTTAACTTTGTCCAAAGTCTCTGCTTACTGTAACACTAAACCATTGGAGGTAGATGTCACAATACAACCAGTAACAATGTACGTTTTACATCAACATGTGGATCTGTGGCTGGGCACAGGGAGGCCACGGAACAGTCTGCCACTACCCTCCTGGGTGAGGCCTTAAGTGACAACGACACTCCTGGATGTCTTGATGTGGAGTACAGTTCTGGCCCACCTGGGCAACCTGGTCAGATGGCAACAGTGAGTCTCACTGTTCCCAAAACATCACCTCCCAGCCCTGTTGCTTCAACATCCCATGCAACCATTTGACCCCCAACCTGTGTCCCTAGCACAGTGTCCACCATCTTGCCCCCCCCCCAGTCCTGAATCCTGAGGTGCAGTGCAACACTTCTGACAATGAGGGTCCAGGAATAAGTTGGAGAGGGCACCCTGTATGAAGTGCACGGACCTGTGTGGGGATGGTGCATGGGAGGGATGCTGTGGGCCTGCTGATTGAGGCCACTGGGGCTGCTCTTTGCCAGGACACCATCAGCCACATTTTGGGGTCCTAGCTGGAGGCCTGAGGCGTGATGGGCCATTTGTTGACCGAACTCTGGGAAATCAAGCAGCTGCAGAGTGACATGAATAGGGACATGAGGGAACCGATGGAGCCCCACAATGCCAACATAGCCTCCCTAACATGAATGTTGAGGGACATACACAACACCCTGAGCAGGTCATTTAAAAACTAGTCGACCCCTTCTTTTGGCTCATCAACAGCAGACCCATCAACATCAGTGCTAGCCACTGGAAAGGAGGCCCTGCCAGAGGGACATCGAGCCCCACACACCCCTGCCTCTGGAGCAGCAGATCCCCCCACGCAAGCCGGGACATCTTGCAAAGAATCCAGGAGGTGCTGATGGCAAGACACCCACCACTGTCTGTAATAACATATTTCTTTAAGGACCTCCTTTGTGTGTCACACATTCACTTTGGACTGATCCTGAACCACCTACCATTTCCAATGGGAGGAGTATTCTGGACTTTGGACTACCATTAGTGTGGCATCCACTCCAATGATTTAATTCACCATGACTGACCCCTCCACATTTGAATTTTTGTTGAGTCATGTCACGTATATTTTCTATTAGTCATAGCTGCAAAATAAAATCGCCCTTCACTGACTCATTGTCTGCTGATTTTGATTCCATATTTAGCCATGTGAACCATACAATGATGATCGAAAGGTACTTGTTCAAGATGGAATATGTTACACATTCACAGTGTCCAGCTCAGGATTACAACCCTCCCACAGAAACACATACATACAAGTGTCTGCTTAAACTAAAAAATGTATTACAGTGTTCAGCACATAGGCTGTCAACATGTCGGAACTATTGGAAATCATGAATGATTGACTCATACAGGGTAAATGAACATATTGACAGGTGCAGACCCACAGACCAAAGAAGGAAGGGATTTGTCAGACATTGTCCTGTCTAATAGGCAAACATTGACGTGGTTGATGTCATCAGCTTGAGCCTTATCACATACCACACCAAAGTAATTCAACATCACATAATCCAAGATACAGACAGAGGGCAGTACAGCAGTCCCTAATCACAGGGCCATCATAATCCAATGCCCGTGCATCTGGTGGTATGACACAAACATATGTGAGTATTGTGGCACACGCAATGTGGCCTACAAGGATGAAACACATACAGCTACATACAGGTTATACAAAAAGAGTGTTTAGCCAATGTGAAGGAAAAATGACTTGGTCGTAAGCTAGGACTACATACTTTATGACCACATGATGACACACATGATGTATCAGGCTCACCACAGCACACAAAGCAAGTTCCATGAACACGTTTGACCTTCTACCCAAACACTGTGCAAGCTGTCTTGGCACAGGTCTCTTACACCTAAACTCTGTGTCCTACATTACCTGGAACAATCCATGTCTACTTCGTATGTCACAACAGCATCACATACCTGCCAATGTCACAACTCTGGAACGCCCACATGAAGATGTCAGGGTGAAGGTACCTGTACAACATACAAAATAAGGAGTATAGGCTTGAAACCATACAAATGGTACAAGTCACAATGCAAGCCTCTGAAAAACACAGAAATGTACATTGCAAGGAAACTGATACAAAGCAACATCATTAAGGTGGGGATGGGTCAAAAGCTCTCTTATCAAGCAGTTTTTGGCTGATTATTGCATAGTATCAGTTCCCTACCTATCTCAAAAACACTCAACTCCACACATTCTCATAACTACAATTCATTGTACAGTCACAGCCATGACATCACATGACATATTTGCACTCAGGAGAAGTAGCTGTGAATGAGATCTTTTTGGAAGTAATCTCCTTCCTCTTCATCACTGTCATCCTCAGTTGGCATTTCAAGATTCTCACCTGGTGGCACTGCAGGTTCGCCCTCCTCTGGGACGTACAGAATATTCTTCCACAGGGTGATGTTGTAGAGCATGCTGTTGTAATCTAGTAGCGATTAGATTAAGCATTAGCAGAAGACATCTTGTATTTAGCAACTATTGTGAACATTTTGCGGAATCCATTTTGTATTCATGGCAGCCATTATCTCTGCCACATGCTGCCATGTGCTCGCCATGTGCTCTGTCCTACCTTCCTGTTAACTACTCTTGAAAATCTATCTAGTGACAAGTTATATTTAGCATCTACCACTTGCACATGCCCAGTAAGGTCTGCAGCTGTTAGTAATTAGTAACCAACAGTAATGTGTCTACTAGTCCTTGAAAACTGTTAGCCCCTCCTATCTGTTGACTGTGCATTTCCATATGACCTTATATGTATATAAGTCTTGCTTCTATAATTGTACCACCTTCTTTTAGCCCCTGCGTGGGTATAAAAGGACCATGCTCTCTTAGTTCAGTGTGCTACTTCAAACATTACCGAAGGGTGCTGTTTGAACTGTGGTACCACCTCATGAGGTTTAATAAACTTTGTCTTTTATTTCAGTTTCTATGCCAACTTTTTCCAATATGGTCTGAGAATTTTGTGCAGAGAAGGGCGAACCCCTTGCACTAGTAGGCCTTGCTGAGGTTTACTTCGACAATACAGCATGCCACAGTGATCTGACACACTTTGCCGGGTAAGTAGAGGAGAGCTCCACCATTCCTGTCCAGACACTGAAATCTGGCCTTCAGGAAACCAAAAATCCCACCTCACTGCCTGCCATGTTCTTCCATGGGCCTCAGTGAGGCAGACTTTCCCTGTCATAGTTGGATTCCTCAGCGGCGTCAACAACCAAGGACGGTTTGGATATGCTGAGTCTCCTGTTAAAGACTGGGGCATAAGTGCAACAATGAGTCTCTCACTTCATGACTGTAGCACCTTACATTGCTCACACACAATCAGGGCAGATGTGACTTGCCAATCAGCCAGGTTCTCTCTGGATGCAGTTGTGACATCAGTTGGGGTATGGTGCTGTTCTGCATTATGAAAGCATCATGGGCTGATCCAGGATAAGGGGCACACACATTTGAGATATAGAGTTCAGCCAAACACACAGTTTGCAAATTGATGGAATGGAAGTTATTTCTGTTGAGACAGACTTGTTCAGGAGCCTGTGGTGGCACCAAGTCAGCATGTATCAGACCGAGCACACTTCCTTGGGATCTGTATGAAGCTCAACAAGGCCCACTTCCAGATAACTCCAAATCTGAATGCTCTTATAGCGCATATTCTTGGAGCGACCTGATGAGGGGAAGGGTGTGGGATGGGGTCAGCAGGGAAGGAAACCTGTAAGAAAAATAATCATACAACTCTGAATATACTCGCTATTCTTTCATAGCAATTTTGGAAGACTTGTTGATATGAATATGCTAGAGTGGGATTAGTTTTGTCCACTTTCCATAAACTTTAGTTCCTTAGGGCTAATATACATTGTCCTTATCAACGAAGGTACGATTTGTGCCTCAATTGTCAAATGCGTTCACCACACTCGCATTCATTCATGTAGAACCATCATTCTCACTGATAATCTCAAAATGAACCAAAAGGTTTGTAAACCAATATGCATGCAAAAACAATGCCAAAAAGTCAAGGAGCTCAAGATATTATGCGTTAGTTGTTAGGAACCGTTCGTTCTGCAATAATCACTATGCAACAAGTGAAACGAACCTTGCAAGTGTTTTAATTCGGGTTAGACACTAATATTCCATGTGTCTTATTGCCAAATCATCTTACCGTACAAAACATGACCTGTTCTGTGATTGCGCATGAAGGAAATCAACTTCCCAGCTCTCTGACGAATGAGGAAGGATTCTGCCCAAGAAATCTGAAGTTGTTTTACCGCAACCGCGATAAAACTGGAGGCGACAAGAGGAAGGCTCTTCTCAGCTGAGACCTCTTGGGGAGAGAGGAAAACGGCCACAGGAACCAGCTGACCTTCTAGAGGAATCCGGAAAGAATAGTGAGCAGCATTTGCTGTGCGGGGCTGCTTTTATACTTGCTGCCACACCCAAGATGGTGGCTTGAGTTGCCTGCTGGAAAATGTAGTTTTCTACTGACTACAACAATACGATAGAGAATGAAGCAGCACAATTATAACACACAGTTATATCAAACAAGAAACATTGATCCTGACAATGCAAGGCAACAATATAATATCATAAGGTGACAAACAGGATCAATAATAAAACAAGAAACAAGACCACCAGTTGGCTTTGCAGGCTGCTTCATGAGCCTGCCCACAAAATGGTTTGGCACACAATGGTAAGCATGTGCGTGCAGGTGACTTAGATGAGACGGGCCCTAGATCGCGCACCAGCCATTTTCTGACAGTACACCCTCCCTCCCAAGCACAGTCTAGGACCCGGCTTTTTGGGATGACGGAGATGGTAAAGCCTTACCAATCTGGGTGCATGCACATCGTGTGCAGGTTCCCAAGAGTTGTCCTAGGGACCATAGCCTTTCCATGAGACCAGATACCATAAGGTAGACCCCCTGACTGGAGAATCCAAAATCTTATGCACTTCATATTCCCAGTCTCCGTGAACCAACAGAGGTGCTGGACGAGGTGGACAATTGTCTGGAGCCGGTTTTAGAAGGGACGTTTGAAATACAGGATGAACATGAAGAGAGGTTGGAAGTTTTAATTTATAGGTTACTGGATTGATTTTACATAGAACTTTATAAGGACCAATATATTTTGGATGGAAAGTACTTGACTTTTTTAATGCAATTTGTTTTGATGAAAGCCACACAGAATCATTCGGACGATATGAAGGTCCTACCCTATCCTTTTTGTCATAGTGGAATTTGCACTGTTCTTTGGATTTGTTTAGATGTGTTGTTATCTTTTTATGAATCCGATACATATGATCCATAGTGTCTTTTACTGCAAGTAAGTCATGCATGGTCGGCAGATCCACTGGCAGGAATTTGGGATGATAATCATATAGTCCTGAGAATGGTGTGGTATCTGTAGAGGAATGATAAGAGTTGTTGTATGCCAATTCAGCTAACCACAATAAGTCTACCCATGCATCATTCGCGTCTTCCCCATAGCACCATAGGAATTGTTTCAATGTTTGATTAAGTCTCTCCGTTTGACCGTCCGTTTGTGGATGGTAACTAGTGGAAAGAGTGGCTGAGATATGAAGTGTTGAACACCATGTCTGCCAGAAACGTGATGAAAACTGACTTCCTCGATCTGAGAGAATTACTTTTGGTAGACCATGTAGGCGAACAGCTTGTTGAAGCATTATGGTGGCTAATTGACTAGAAGTAGGTAAGGATTTACAGGCAATGAAATGTGCATATTTTGTAAGACTATCGATTATTACCAGGATTACAGTATGTTGTTGTACTTTTGGTAGACCAACGATAAAGTCTAAAGATATGTGTTCCCAAGGTCTTGATGGAGTTGCTATGGGCTGTAACAAGCCTATAGGTTTATTATGATCCGTTTAGCATTGTGCGCAGACTTCCCAGTCTTGGATTCTTTGTAAAACATCTTTTCTTAGCGTTGGCCACCAAAAATGACGTTGCATGAGTTCAATTGTCTTTTTTGGACCAGGATGTCTTGCGATAGGATTGACATGGGACCAGACAAATGCTGTTTGTTGGAGTTCTTGTGTGGGCAAGTATACTTTGCAATCATGTAATGGTAAACCCTGATTAATGGAATTTTTCTCACATCGCTTGAGCTAGTCTGACCAACTTGTTATTGGAAATTCCTTTTTGAATTTTAGTGAGAAAGTTTTTGGCAGATGTAATACATATTACCTTTGAAGTGGTTATAATTGGTTGTGGATGTCCATTGTCGCAAGATAGGGGACAGGTTTCTCGGGACAGAGCATCAGCCCTTCTATTGTTGACCCCTGGCCTAAATGTGCCAATGAAATCAAATTCAGCAAAGAACATCATCCAACGCAGTTGTCTTAGGGTCAAAACTCTGGCTGAACTCATAAACTGCAGATTTCTATTGCCTGGATACTCTGTGATCGTGTGATCTGCCCCAAAAAGATAATTCCTCCATTCTTTTAAGGCATCACGAATAGCCAATAGTTCCTTTTCTGCTATGGTGTAGTTTTTGCTCAGCATTGTTCAATTTTCTAGACATGTAGGCCACAGGATGAAAGTTGTCCTGTGTCATTGTGGCGCTGTGACAAGATAGTTCCAATTGCCACATCAGAAGCATCTGCTTCTACTATAAAAAGTCCTTTGGTGTGAGGGTGCATTAACACTGGGGCAGTTGTAAAAGTTCTTTTCAATGCTTGAAAGGCTTGTTCTGATTCATCCGACCATTAAAAACTGTACCTTTTTCCGAAGCAATCTAGTAATAGGGGGGTACCATTTACGAAAAATGATTGATGAAGCGCTGGTAAAAGTAAGCAAATCCTTAAAAACACTGAACGTCTCTTACAGATTTTAGTGCAGGCCACTCTGCTATGTCTTGTATTTTCTTTACTGTCATTTGCATCCCAGTGGGTGTGAGAATAACGCCCAAAAATTCTACCTTGGTAACGTGGAATTCGCATTTGCTCAGTTTTCAATACAAAGAATGTTTTCTTAAGATCCATAGAACTTTTTTTACATGATTTTCATGGTCTGCCACCGACTCTGAATATATGAGGATGTCATCTATGTAGACAATGACAAAACGGTCCAGAAAATCCTGTAAAACATAATTTAAGAAAAATTGGAATGCTGCTGGGGTGTTACAAAGCCTAAAAGGCGTGACTAGATATTCAAAAAGATCATACCGTGTCTTAAAGGTGGTCTTCTATTAATCTCCTTCTCTTCGTGAACTATATGATAAGCACCTCGCAGATCTAGCTTTGTGTATATGACTGCTGATTTAACTTGATCTAGTAACACCAGAATAAGAGGAAGGGGATACTTGTTTTTCACTGTGATTTTATTAAACGCTCTATAGTCTATACACGTTCATAACTCTTTGTTAGCTTTTGGTACGAAGAAGAGTGGGGATGCTGCAGGTGATCACGAGGGGGGGATAAACCCAATAGCTAGGTATTCATCTAAATATTGTCTTAAGTATTCATTTTCATTTTCTGAAAGGGCATACATTCTGCAATTGGGTACTATAGATCCTGCAAGTAAATCAATTTAGCAATCATACGACCTATAGGGTGGAAGTTTGGATGCTTGTTATTTACTGAAAACATCTTCAAATTGTATATATTGAGGAGGTAACTCGATTTCATTTTCTGCTGTAGTGGCAATCTGTGCCGTGGGAATAGAAGGTTCTCCAGGATTGGATTGAATTAAATAGTGAGTGATACACTATTGGAAAGAAAACTGTATTTCTCTTGTTTGCCAGTTTACATCAGGGTTATGCAGCACTAACCATGGCAGTTCCAAAATAAAACCGTATTGTGGGGCTTGAGTAACATCGAATTGGATATCTTTGAAATGTACTTGACCGTTCATGGATTGGCAAGTCATTTGAATCTGATCTGTTCTCATTGTCACTGGTCCTCCGGAGATCGCCTTGCCATCAACTGTCTGGACTATTTCAGGGGTTGTTTTATGTCTACATGGGATGCCTAACCATAGAGCTGTTTGAAAATCCACAAAATTACCAGTGGCTCCAGAGTTCATCAACACCCGCAAGGTGTGCGATGTTTTATTTATGGAAAGTGACACGGTTAGATAAAAGTGAGACTTGTGGTTTGTTGCACATAAGTTTATTGAAGGGAACACGAGTGCCCCCAAGAAGTTCCCTTCCTTACTTCTTGGGTATTCTAGTTTTCCATCGCTGTTTCTACTGTGGGAATAGAACTCACCTTATTTAGGTTAAGAACCTTACCTTTGGGTTTTATTGTACATTCTTTGACAAAGTGGCCTATGCAACCACAATATAGACATTGTCCATTACGCCTACACAATTCTTTCTCTTCTTTAGATAGTGGTTGTCTGATAGTGCCAATTTCCATGGGTTCTATACTTGACTCAAGTGGTGTGGTCTGTGTTTTTGACCTCTCAAATCGCCATCCTGTTCTTTCTGCTTTCCTTTTATCTCCCTTTCTTTCTGCTAAACGATGATCAAGTCTTAAGGTGAGATTGATTAATTCGGTGTGGGTATTTGGTTGTGGGTCTATCTGAGCTAAAACATCCTTTAAATCGTCTTTTATCCTTGGTAGAACAAAGCTGACCTATTTTCTTCAGGCCAGGACATTTCAGCAATTAGGCAATTGAATTAAGACAGATAAGTTATCAAGTCTTTATTTCCCTGCCTTAGTTCCAGTAATTCTCTGTCCGCAGATAGAGTCAAGTCAAGTCACACAAGCTTTATTCGGTCTAATTAAACCATCAAAGCAATTACTTACAACAGTAAAACCATGATTTATACATAATAAATATATAATAACAAGGTTTAAAAGTAATAAGGAGGATAAAATGAGAGGTCTGCGAATATACAAAAAGGTGTTGATATAAATAGTCACATATGTCTCCCATCCTATATATGAAGAGGAATCGTCAAATTTGAGCTACCTTTAACTTCCTCATCGATAATTTGATAGAAAATTAATTGAGTTAAAACTATCGTATGAACAGTAATTAAATTAAATAAGTTAAGATCAGGGTTCAGGTAATAACAAATCACTATGATTTTTTAAGAAATGTGTACGTATATGCCATGCGGACGCAAGGAACTTGCTGACCGCACAAGTTAGGAAGGGGGAGCAGTCTCTCGACATCAACCTTAGGGCATCTTTGCACGTTCTCAACCCCATATTCCTGCAAGCGGGACGGAGCCATTTCCGCCGGACAAGGCCATAGGCAGGACAAATAAACATAAAGTGCACTACAGTTTCTACAGAGCCGTTACAACTTGGGCATTGATCGGTTAGCGGAGTAGAGCACCATGAACTGGTAAAAGACTTCAGGGGGAGGCATCCATACCTGAACTGGACATACAAACTTTTGCTTAGTTGATCAGTAATCAAGTCTAAAAAGGGTTCAAAGTGGGGAAACCACTTGTAATCGAGAAATTGAGACGTCAACCTACCATATGAAGTGCATAACAGATACTTTTCCCTAACATGGGACCAGTAAACTGATTTTAAATGATTCTTGTGAACCCTCCTTAGATTATTTGGCTGGCTCCAAAAGTCACTATGTCCCAGGGTGTGAAACCATTCCGAAATGTACTTAAACCAAGGGATAGATCGGTCTATCCAATAAATCTTGCAAGGACTCCTTATATATAACTAATTCAGGGGTGGTCCAGATACGAACCCAAAAAGTTTGAGGCCTTAGGGCTATTACATCAGAAATGTGGGGTAGCCCTAAGTCCAAAAACACTGGAACCAAGGGCGTACTACGAGGGCATGCCAAGAGCGATCTAACGAAGTTATTTTCCCCCACAGATAACTTACTAGTTTTGAAGCAACCCCAAACCTCTGCGCCTTAAACCCCGGCGCTCTGAGCCTTTGCTAGGTAAATTTTAATAGCTGGGGAAGATAGAGTCACGGATCATCGATCAAAAACGTTCTCAAATTCTCCTACAAATCTTTGCCAGTGGTATAACAAAGGACTGTCAGGTCGTACTAATGGAACGTCCCAAGCAGCCGCATCTCTGGATATATATGCCACTTGAAATGCGATTCTCAATTGGTCGTCAGGAAATGCGGCTGGCCTACAAGTAAAATGCAATTCCATTTTGGTTAGGAAGATTTGCACCTTGGTTGGATCCCCAGAAAATCTTTCTGGAGGAGCTAAAGGAATGTGGGTTGGTATGTTCACTGAAATATTAGTGGGGGTTTGTTGGTTGGAACGCTGAGTTTGCGAAGAGCCTGCACCTATCCGTCCACTCCCCACTTGGTGTTGTAACTGACTTACTCTATCTACAAGCAATGCTGCAGTTGTTTTGGTCTCCAGAATATCGTTTTGCATTTGTGTAATTACTTTCATTACATCATCTAAGGTAGCCATGGTGAGTTTCAAAACAGACCAGGAGGAATTGAAAATCGTGGGCTCACTATTCTGTGCACACTTCCTCGGGATCTGTATGAAGCTCAGCAAGGCCCACCTCCAGATAACTCCAAATCTGAATGCTCTTATAGCGCAGATTCTTGGAGCGATCTGATGAGGGGAAGGGTGTAGGATGGGGTCAGCAGGGAAGGAGACCTGTAAGAAGAAAATAATCATACAGCTCTGAATATACTCGCTATTCATTCATAGCAATTTTGGAAGACTTGTTGATATGAATATGCAAGAATGGGATTAGTTTTGTCCACTTTCCATAAACTTTAGTTTCTTAGGGCTACTATGAGTTGTCCTTATCAACAAAGGTATGATTTGTGCCACAATTGCCAAATGCATTCACCACACTCGCATTCCTTCATGTAAAGCCATCATTCTCACTGATAATCTCAAAATGAACCAAAAGGTTTGTAAACCAATATGCATGCAAAAACAATGCCAAAAAGTCAAGGAGCTCAAGATATTATGCGTTAGTTGTTAGGAACCGTTCGTTCTGCAATAATCACTATGCAACAAGTGAAACGAACCTTGCAAGTGTTTTAATTCGGGTTAGACACTAATATTCCATGTGTCTTATTGCCAAATCATCTTACCGTACAAAACATGACCTGTTCTGTGATTGCGCATGAAGGAAATCAACTTCCCAGCTCTCTGACGAATGAGGAAGGATTCTGCCCAAGAAATCTGAAGTTGTTTTACCGCAACCGCGATAAAACTGGAGGCGACAAGAGGAAGGCTCTTCTCAGCCGAGACCTCTTGGGGAGAGAGGAAAACGGCCACAGGAACCAGCTGACCTTCTAGAGGAATCCGGAAAGAATAGTGAGCAGCATTTGCTGTGCGGGGCTGCTTTTATACTTGCTGCCACACCCAAGATGGTGGCTTGAGTTGCCTGCTGGAAAATGTAGTTTTCTACTGACTACAACAATACGATAGAGAATGAAGCAGCACAATTATAACACACAGTTATATCAAACAAGAAACATTGATCCTGACAATGCAAGGCAACAATATAATATCAGAAGGTGACAAACAGGATCAATAATAAAACAAGAAACAAGACCACCAGTTGGCTTTGCAGGCTGCTTCATGAGCCTGCCCACAAAATGGTTTGGCACACAATGGTAAGCATGTGCGTGCAGGTGACTTAGATGAGACGGGCCCTAGATCGCGCACCAGCCATTTTCTGACAGTACACCCTCCCTCCCAAGCACAGTCTAGGACCCGGCTTTTTGGGATGACGGAGATGGTAAAGCCTTACCAATCTGGGTGCATGCACATCGTGTGCAGGTTCCCAAGAGTTGTCCGAGGGACCATAGCCTTTCCATGAGACCAGATACCATAAGGTAGACCCCCTGACTGGAGAATCCAAAATCTTATGCACTTCATATTCCCAGTCTCCGTGAACCAACAGAGGTGCTGGACGAGGTGGACAATTGTCTGGAGCCGGTTTTAGAAGGGACGTTTGAAATACAGGATGAACATGAAGAGAGGTTGGAAGTTTTAATTTATAGGTTACTGGATTGATTTTACATAGAACTTTATAAGGACCAATATATTTTGGATGGAAAGTACTTGACTTTTTTAATGCAATTTGTTTTGATGAAAGCCACACAGAATCATTCGGACGATATGAAGGTCCTACCCTATCCTTTTTGTCATAGTGGAATTTGCACTGTTCTTTGGATTTGTTTAGATGTGTTGTTATCTTTTTATGAATCCGATACATATGATCCATAGTGTCTTTTACTGCAAGTAAGTCATGCATGGTCGGCAGATCCACTGGCAGGAATTTGGGATGATAATCATATAGTCCTGAGAATGGTGTGGTATCTGTAGAGGAATGATAAGAGTTGTTGTATGCCAATTCAGCTAACCACAATAAGTCTACCCATGCATCATTCGCGTCTTCCCCATAGCACCATAGGAATTGTTTCAATGTTTGATTAAGTCTCTCCGTTTGACCGTCCGTTTGTGGATGGTAACTAGTGGAAAGAGTGGCTGAGATATGAAGTGTTGAACACCATGTCTGCCAGAAACGTGATGAAAACTGACTTCCTCGATCTGAGAGAATTACTTTTGGTAGACCATGTAGGCGAACAGCTTGTTGAAGCATTATGGTGGCTAATTGACTAGAAGTAGGTAAGGATTTACAGGCAATGAAATGTGCATATTTTGTAAGACTATCGATTATTACCAGGATTACAGTATGTTGTTGTACTTTTGGTAGACCAACGATAAAGTCTAAAGATATGTGTTCCCAAGGTCTTGATGGAGTTGCTATGGGCTGTAACAAGCCTATAGGTTTATTATGATCCGTTTAGCATTGTGCGCAGACTTCCCAGTCTTGGATTCTTTGTAAAACATCTTTTCTTAGCGTTGGCCACCAAAAATGACGTTGCATGAGTTCAATTGTCTTTTTTGGACCAGGATGTCTTGCGATAGGATTGACATGGGACCAGACAAATGCTGTTTGTTGGAGTTCTTGTGTGGGCAAGTATACTTTGCAATCATGTAATGGTAAACCCTGATTAATGGAATTTTTCTCACATCGCTTGAGCTAGTCTGACCAACTTGTTATTGGAAATTCCTTTTTGAATTTTAGTGAGAAAGTTTTTGGCAGATGTAATACATATTACCTTTGAAGTGGTTATAATTGGTTGTGGATGTCCATTGTCGCAAGATAGGGGACAGGTTTGTCGGGACAGAGCATCAGCCCTTCTATTGTTGACCCCTGGCCTAAATGTGCCAATGAAATCAAATTCAGCAAAGAACATCATCCAACGCAGTTGTCTTAGGGTCAAAACTCTTGCTGAACTCATAAACTGCAGATTTCTATTGCCTGGATACTCTGTGATCGTGTGATCTGCCCCAAAAAGATAATTCCTCCATTCTTTTAAGGCATAACGAATAGCCAATAGTTCCTTTTCTGCTATGGTGTAGTTTTTGCTCAGCATTGTTCAATTTTCTAGACATGTAGGCCACAGGATGAAAGTTGTCCTGTGTCATTGTGGCGCTGTGACAAGATAGTTCCAATTGCCACATCAGAAGCATCTGCTTCTACTATAAAAAGTCCTTTGGTGTGAGGGTGCATTAACACTGGGGCAGTTGTAAAAGTTCTTTTCAATGCTTGAAAGGCTTGTTCTGATTCATCCGACCATTAAAAACTGTACCTTTTTCCGAAGCAATCTAGTAATAGGGGGTACCATTTACGAAAAATGATTGATGAAGCGCTGGTAAAAGTAAGCAAATCCTTAAAAACACTGAACGTCTCTTACAGATTTTAGTGCAGGCCACTCTGCTATGTCTTGTATTTTCTTTACTGTCATTTGCATCCCAGTGGGTGTGAGAATAACGCCCAAAAATTCTACCTTGGTAACGTGGAATTCGCATTTGCTCAGTTTTCAATACAAAGAATGTTTTCTTAAGATCCATAGAACTTTTTTTACATGATTTTCATGGTCTGCCACCGACTCTGAATATATGAGGATGTCATCTATGTAGACAATGACAAAACGGTCCAGAAAATCCTGTAAAACATAATTTAAGAAAAATTGGAATGCTGCTGGGGTGTTACAAAGCCTAAAAGGCGTGACTAGATATTCAAAAAGATCATACCGTGTCTTAAAGGTGGTCTTCTATTAATCTCCTTCTCTTCGCGAACTATATGATAAGCACCTCGCAGATCTAGCTTTGTGTATATGACTGCTGATTTAACTTGATCTAGTAACACCAGAATAAGAGGAAGGGGATACTTGTTTTTCACTGTGATTTTATTAAACGCTCTATAGTCTATACACGTTCATAACTCTTTGTTAGCTTTTGGTACGAAGAAGAGTGGGGATGCTGCAGGTGATCACGAGGGGGGGATAAACCCAATAGCTAGGTATTCATCTAAATATTGTCTTAAGTATTCATTTTCATTTTCTGAAAGGGCATACATTCTGCAATTGGGTACTATAGATCCTGCAAGTAAATCAATTTAGCAATCATACGACCTATAGGGTGGAAGTTTGGATGCTTGTTATTTACTGAAAACATCTTCAAATTGTATATATTGAGGAGGTAACTCGATTTCATTTTCTGCTGTAGTGGCAATCTGTGCCGTGGGAATAGAAGGTTCTCCAGGATTGGATTGAATTAAATAGTGAGTGATACAATATTGGAAAGAAAACTGTATTTCTCTTGTTTGCCAGTTTACATCAGGGTTATGCAGCACTAACCATGGCAGTTCCAAAATAAAACCGTATTGTGGGGCTTGAGTAACATCGAATTGGATATCTTTGAAATGTACTTGACCGTTCATGGATTGGCAAGTCATTTGAATCTGATCTGTTCTCATTGTCACTGGTCCTCCGGAGATCGCCTTGCCATCAACTGTCTGGACTATTTCAGGGGTTGTTTTATGTCTACATGGGATGCCTAACCATAGAGCTGTTTGAAAATCCACAAAATTACCAGTGGCTCCAGAGTTCATCAACACCCGCAAGGTGTGCGATGTTTTATTTATGGAAAGTGACACGGTTAGATAAAAGTGAGACTTGTGGTTTGTTGCACATAAGTTTATTGAAGGGAACACGAGTGCCCCCAAGAAGTTCCCTTCCTTACTTCTTGGGTATTCTAGTTTTCCATCGCTGTTTCTACTGTGGGAATAGAACTCACCTTATTTAGGTTAAGAACCTTACCTTTGGGTTTTATTGTACATTCTTTGACAAAGTGGCCTATGCAACCACAATATAGACATTGTCCATTACGCCTACACAATTCTTTCTCTTCTTTAGATAGTGGTTGTCTGATAGTGCCAATTTCCATGGGTTCTATACTTGACTCAAGTGGTGTGGTCTGTGTTTTTGACCTCTCAAATCGCCATCCTGTTCTTTCTGCTTTCCTTTTATCTCCCTTTCTTTCTGCTAAACGATGATCAAGTCTTAAGGTGAGATTGATTAATTCGGTGTGGGTATTTGGTTGTGGGTCTATCTGAGCTAAAACATCCTTTAAATCGTCTTTTATCCTTGGTAGAACAAAGCTGACCTATTTTCTTCAGGCCAGGACATTTCAGCAATTAGGCAATTGAATTAAGACAGATAAGTTATCAAGTCTTTATTTCCCTGCCTTAGTTCCAGTAATTCTCTGTCCGCAGATAGAGTCAAGTCAAGTCACACAAGCTTTATTCGGTCTAATTAAACCATCAAAGCAATTACTTACAACAGTAAAACCATGATTTATACATAATAAATATATAATAACAAGGTTTAAAAGTAATAAGGAGGATAAAATGAGAGGTCTGCGAATATACAAAAAGGTGTTGATATAAAATAAATAGTCACATATGTCTCCCATCCTATATATGAAGAGGAATCGTCAAATTTGAGCTACCTTTAACTTCCTCATCGATAATTTGATAGAAAATTAATTGAGTTAAAACTATCGTATGAACAGTAATTAAATTAAATAAGTTAAGATCAGGGTTCAGGTAATAACAAATCACTATGATTTTTTAAGAAATGTGTACGTATATGCCATGCGGACGCAAGGAACTTGCTGACCGCACAAGTTAGGAAGGGGGAGCAGTCTCTCGACATCAACCT